>NW_027266271.1:19400000-19937500 GCF_022045235.1 Haliotis cracherodii | reverse complement strand
AATTTGTTCAACTAACTTAAATTGACTGGGAATTGGTTGAAGTCCCTTTCCTCCTGTTTTCACATCAACTTTTAAATGTCACTCAAAAAGTTAATCACTTTCTAATCATAAAATACACTGATGAAGTATAGTGTCTTCTTCGAGATTGAATTTACTGCGATAACGATGTTATAAAACTGTTCAAGATTACAATAAATCTGCTAATGTATTTGAGGAAATTCCGCTTAACGGAACTACATATTGTTTGATGGCATTCAAACATACATTAACTTCCAGGCAAAAGAGAGTACACACTTGAAAAGTCAATTTGAAAACAAATTAAAAACGTTATCAAAACGTTACTTGTCTGACAACAGTCCCCGAAACACTACAAACGTAAGGTCCAAAATTATATTATATCACCTTCGAATAACCATTGTTTGTTTGTTTCACTTTTAGCCACTTTTCAAAACATGGGTGTACTCTTTCTATTGTCGGGGGCACGGGTGGCCCAGTCGTCTAAGGCGCCGCGATTCGCTGTGCAGAGTTGCGTCCCTTGGGCACGCCAGAAACCTATGACTGTGGGTTCGAATCCCGGTTCGCCCCGATTATGTTTCTAGGTTTGACAGCACCATACCCGTGCTCTTGGGTTTCACCGAAGTGGTAAACGTCTAAGACCTGCATTACTTCGGGCTTTCCTCCCACATTAAGCTGACACGCCGCGATATAACTGGCATACTGTTAAAAGCGGCGTTAAACCCAACTCACTCACTGACTCACTTTCTATTGTCAGGCATTATATTTAAATAATGTATACTTTAACTCGTGTTATCGTTCGGGTCAGGGAAGAACATAAGGGGACTGGTCGAGATATCAATGTATGACAGGTGTTCATGGTAGAATGGCGAGATGGATGGACATCGACGTCACTCTAAACAATCGATAGTATCGATAGATGATAGACAATGTAAACATAATTCTGATTAACGATGCCTTCCAATTATCTACATTAATACACACGCTGACTGCCAATTACTTTCGCCTCAGTTTCTAGGTAAAGCTGAATCCGGAGAAGCCGAGGTTCTAATATTCACGTCCGTGGTCTAGTAGATAGAGCGTCTGCCCGGAGAGCGGCTGTCCAGTGGTTCGATCCCGGCCGCGTCATATCAATACTTGGAGTCAATATGATGTGCCTGAGTTGGGTATCCTTTATAAATGCGGCATGGTGCCCCAGTGGGCCAATACTATTAAAACGGTACAAGCAGCCACAAAGTAATCGAGTCTGGACCAGACAATCCAGCGATTGACACCATGAGCATCGATCCATGCAGTTGTGATCGATGACATGCATCAACAAAGTGAGCGAGTCTGACCACCCGATCTCGTTAGTCGCCTCTTACGACAAGCATTATCGCATTTTACGGCAAGCATGGGTTGCTGAAGACCAATTCTTTCCCGGATCCTAACGGGTCTATGCTATAATGGAATTATCTGGTTTATAACATACAACTGGCACATCTCAACCAGGATCCCATTTTTCAGATACTCCTTCCAACGTTAAATAATCGCTTGGGCATTATAATCGCAGATGTAAAAGTGATAATTTCGTTGATCCGAAAACCCGGTAATGTGGACAAAAACGTTTTATCCGAATACGCCCGGGTTTCATGGTACGGTCAACACAGCTGTGACTCAATGCGCCGCTATTTGCAAGAGGAAGTGATTGAAACCGGAAACGCAGAATTGAAGGATCGAATGTCCAGCCATTAATGTCATTTTTATGATTCTAAAGTGTGACATTTCAGGAACGTAAGTGTTGTTGACAATTGGATCATATAGTGCATCGGTGAGTTTGTTGGTGTGAACGGTTACCCAAATAATAGAATAAATAGTATATTTATGCCGTGTGGTGCATATTGAACGGTTATTAAAAACTGTTAAGTCCCATTTAGAGTCCGTTTAAAATGGGGACCACGCTCCCCTTCCTGTGGTTAATCTTCGGGGCTAGATGTTGAAATTAGTACTTTGTGAGAAACTGAGATAGTGTTTCTATGGGCAATTATTAACTCTTAGAATGATTTAGTGAGTGAGTGAGTGAGTATGGTTTTACGCCGCTTTTAGCAATATTCCAGCAATATCACGGCGGGGACACCAGAAATTGGCTTCACACATTGTACCCATGTCGGGAATCGAATCCGGGTCTTCGGCGTGACGAGCGAAAGCTTTAACCACAAGGCTACCTGACCGTCCTAGAATGATTTAGAGGGGGCCGTGGGGTAGTCTAGTGGTTAATGCGTTCGTTTGTCACGCCGAAGGCCCTGTTTCAATTCACCGCATGGGTAGAATGTGTGAAACCCTTTTCAGGTGTCCCCCGATATGGGGGTTGGGGGGAATGGTGGGGGGGTGGGTGTGTGTGTGTGTGGAGTGGGGTTGGGGTTCGGGGATGGTGGTAGTATGGCTGTAAATATAGCCCTCTGTAAGATAGCTAGGCTTGTAAACTCCCTATGGAGTTGAGAATGAAATCTGAATCGCTCACTGATCCAATGACAGGGTAATTATGATGTACCGCCCCGAAGATTCACTTGAAATGGTGCATTACAAAATGACGAATAAGCTAATTATACTTACTATTATGCTTATTGTGATTTGTTAATTTATCCTTCTCAGAAAAAAAACAACATCAAGTATATTAGTGTAATATATTGCGCGTCTTAGTTGGTGGAGAAAGTTTTGGCCATGGTATATGTATAAAGCAGTTTCTGTGACTATTCGAAAGCTGCAGTATTGCTGATGAGTCTGAAAACAATATGTATTTACTGTGACTTTTCTGAGTTTCTGAACGAAACACCCAAGCAGACATTCGGATCAGAAAAGGTCTTCAATACACCAGGTTTTCGCAGAAACCGAATATGATGATACCTGACTAATTGTGTGTCATCCCACATCGACGGATCGTTGCTCATGCCATCAGTCACTTGTTTGTCGATGAAACAGGGTAAACGCGGGCAGTACCATCCCCACTGGAATCATCTGGCATTTCCATATATACGAATAAATCCTGGTGAGAAATGTAATTTAATATATTAATACATTCCGTACAATATTCCCCGAAAGGCGGGTTTCCCGGAATAACAGGGTCCGCATCGGACAAGCCGGTATTGCATAGTTAGACTATTCTGTATTTTTGAGTGTGGGGATACAACATTTACTCTGTCTTTAAGACATATGACATATTTACTTTAGAGCTGATAGAGCCACTGATAACTTAATTAAGAGGGGTTGATGGAATTGAATCGCATTGAAATTATTACTTTTTAAAGAACATATATTAAGAAACTAAATCCTACTGTTGTAAACGTCTATGTAAAATTAAAAGTGAGTGAGGACCTATGGTTTAACGCCGCTTTGAACAGTATTTCATCTTCATCATGGCGTATCAGCTTCATGTGTGAGGAAAGCCCGAAGAGATG
Organism: Haliotis cracherodii; assembly: GCF_022045235.1. Lineage (NCBI taxonomy): Eukaryota > Metazoa > Mollusca > Gastropoda > Lepetellida > Haliotidae > Haliotis > Haliotis cracherodii. The sequence continues at coordinate 19,934,051 of NW_027266271.1, read as the reverse complement.
CAGGTCTTAGACGTTTACCACTTTGGTAAAACCCAAGAGCACGGATATGGTGCTGACAAACCTAAACACATAATCGGATCGAACCGAGATTCGAACCCGCAATCATAGTTTTCTGGCATGCCCAAGGGACGCAACTCTGTAAGCTAATTGCGGCGCCTTATACGATTGAACCAACCGTGCCCACTAAGATTAAAAGAATGCTAGTACGAACTCATAATCCATTAATCTTGAAAGGTGTTAATCCGGTCTGGGAACAGTACTGTCCGATACCGATAAACGAGGTTTCGCTGAATATAATGTATATCGACACTGACACCATTGACTAATGACATGCAGACTTGATGTTCTCAACGTCATAGAAATAGAACACGTCAAAGCAAGAGAACAATCATTCGAGATTATCGTATAAGGCAAAAAATGTTAACATCAATTATATTGATGGATCGTTAAAATTCACAACTGACACCAAGTGTTAACGAAAAGGGTTAGCGTGTCCTGCTCTACGGGTAGAACCCGCCACTCACACAATTTTAATAAAAATCTACATATTTGTTGGACCAGACAATCCAATGAAACGATAGCGCGTTTACTTATATCATGCAAACACCACTTTCACATTTGATTCGAAATACAAAGTTAAGTATCTCAGCACCAAAAATAAACACTATCATAAAACTTTTCAAAACATGATACAAATATAGACATTTCAAACTGCCGAGCAAACGAAAGTATATACCATGATATGGTTGATGGTGGCTAAAAAATGAAACAAAGAAATAGTTTTTCGAAGTTGTTGTATTTGATACAGTATTACAGTTGTGTTTTGGACTTTACGTTTTGCAGTGTTTCGGCGACTGTTTTCAGCTTAGTAACGCTTGTAAATTTTTTTTATCAAATCCAGTTCTCAAGAGTATATTCAATTTTGCCGGCAGCTTATTCTGTTACCACGATCACGACGATGGCATTTACCCAAAAATATCACCCATCTGAAAACCGTGTCTATTTCACGCATAAATGCACCAGTCCTGTTTTGACAAATGTACCCATGGCAGCCTAAGTTGGCTCGAAACCTAACCTAATAGACAATAGTTCATGCGGTGTCAAGTTTTAACATGAGACCGTCTATCTACATGAATAAATACTTTCCATGAATCAGGCCGATTGCGTCGGTGTAATTCATGTCAATGTGTGTGAAATCTACAACTTCCGGTTCGCACGATTACCGCTTATCTCGACAAACCGGAGATACCCAGGTGTTGCTGTGAGGCTTGCATTACATGTGGGAATAGAAAGCGAGGACCCAACGCATTTGTACAAAAAAAAAATGTTTGGAATCTTAATACGAATAAAATTCCGCCGATGTAATGTAAATTAAAACTTTTCAGCGTATTCACCTTTCTTTCAAATGTCGAGGCGTAATTTGAGAATTTTCGTTGATGATTACGTTTGACACAGATAACAGAAATATTACCCTCCGACAATTACGCGAAATTCAGTTAATCAGTGTTTGCATTGTTTAATTTAGTACCGCATCCCGTTTGAATCAAATTCTATTTTCAATTAGGCTAAATTTTCTACACTATGTATCGTGTTAGTGATAATCAAGTTACATTTAATTCATTTAAAAAAAAATCATCTATGAAATTAAATTATTGAATAGATTTTGATATTGAAGAATATACAAATGTGTCTTATTACAAAATAAATATTAATAATATGTCGTACTTATTTACTTACGAAGACGCTCGATCCTAAGTAATACTAAGAGCCACTAATCAAAGGTCTTGACAGAACAGGCACATATTACAACAAATAATGACATCGTGCGTCGGATACCGTTATCTTGGATAATTATTTCTTGTAGTTTAAACAAGAAACCATTAGTGTTACTGATGCGTTGTCGTTAACTTTATCAAGTATATGGCCTACATCAAATTAATTCGTTCCATTTTGATATGAAATGACATTACCAAATGTCGTCCCTTTAAGCATGAAAGGTTTTTTTGTGATATAAGTAGTGACGGATCGTTCTTTACATAGTTGGGTACTCGATGCCACACTGCGAACTAAAATAAATTTGAATTGTGTTGGACAAAATTACTTGTAAATGTCACAACAGATCTAAATGACTCATAAGAGACAAACGGCTATAAATATGCCTATCCAAGCAACACCAGTATGAGGTAACAACATATAGTGTCGTTTATTGTTTATAGCCTAATAAATTATTCTTGTTCCCAGCAGGATGGCTCGACCAGCTCCGTGTTTCCGCTTGCAAATAGCAAAGGAATTTACTGCCTGAAAAGAAGGGTGTTATCTTGCAGAATTAGACGCCGATTTTAGCGATACTCACAAGAAAATATATCTGTTTCAATTTGATAAGTCAGGTACAGTTATCTGATCACTGGTGTTTATTTCACTCTGTTAGAAATGACAGAAGCATTTATTACTGATTACGCATTTGTTTATGTAGTTGTAGATTGCGGTTTATTTCATCCAAATAAAAGACGAAAATATTTTTTGAAATATCTAAAGCGTATGGCTGTGCTTTTATCAGTTTTGATAATTCCGATAAGAAACTTGTTATGCCAAACCCCCGAGCACTCTAACCCTCATTCTGTAGTATTTGGGGTTTGTTGTTGTAAAGATATGTAGATGTGAGAATTGAAAGGCGATGACAAAATTCATATTAAGTCGTGTATTTTGGTAAAAGTGAAAATAAATGCCGAAGAAATGGTTGTAAAAGTATTATCGGAAGTTCTTTACATGATAAACGATAGGGAGGAGGTGAGGTGAAATGGGGTTTATCGTCGCGTTCAAGATTACTGCACTTATATAGAGTGTGTGTTTGGCTGCTTGTACGAGTCCGGTTAATACCGGTATTATGGTGCTATTCCAGTGAGACACCATGTCGCAGTTTTATAGTGGATACCCCTTAAGGCACATTAACCTCCGAGAAAGCCAGTCCTTGTTTTGTTTCCTTAATGCCGAGCGCCAGCCAGGGTAACACCAAGTACCATTTTTTAACCCCTTTTGGTATGACACGGTGAGGGGTGGAATCTCGGACATTCCGCTCTCCGGGCAGACACTCGCATCACTCAGCACGGGGGATGTCAAATAAGAACCAGGGATAAGATGAATGTGATACATTGATGAATAGAACCATGACCAAAGAGAAAAGTAGATGAGTGAGTTGTATTTTAAGCCGCTTTCGTTTTCATGTGGTAGGAGCATATTGTACGACTAAGGAGAATGCCACGGGCAAAGGTATGGCGCTGACTAGCCATTAATCACAATCAGTGTTATTCTAGCATTTGGAGACACGATCATAAGAACTGAGGCGCCTCGGATGACTAGGCCGTCCGTGCCCCCAGATGAAATGGGAAGTGGAGGTTTGAGTTGGCAGCTGTAAATATGTAGTACATCAAGGAACTATTAGATAAAGATACACAGGGGCACAGACGTTCACCCACCCCGCATGGAGGACTGAAGATGCGTCAGGGTAAGAGGGTGTAGTGAGTGAGTTGGATTTTACGACGCTTTGAAGAGTACGTCACTTATTGTATATTGGTGTGGTTTTACGCCCTGTTTTAGTACTATTTCAACAATATCACGGCGGGGGACACCGGAAAATCGGATAAATTTGAAGATTTAGCATTGTGAGTTGATACAGACAGGGTTGAATACATCGCAGGGAGAAGAGATACAAATTTTTTGAAGATATACCACAGTGAGCGGATAGAGAGAGATTTGAAGGTTTTGACGAATGACAGGATACAGATAAATTTGAATATATATCACAGTGACGGGATTAAGAGTTGGTTTGAAGGTTTAGCAGAATTTCGGGATGCAGGAAGTTTTGAAGATATGTAACTGTGATGGGATGCAGAGAGGTTTGACGAAAATACACAGTGAGAAGATACAGTGAGGTTTGAAGATATGCCACAGTGATGGGACGTAAATAAGTTTTGAAGGTTTGGCAGAGTGAGAGGGTGAAGAGAGGTTTAAAGATATACCACAGTGATGGGACACAGAGAGGTTTAAAGATATACCACAGTGATGGGACACAGAGAGGTTTAAAGATATACCACAGTGATTGGATATAAATAAGTGTTGAAGGTTTGGCAGAGTGAGAGGGTACAGAGAGGTTTAAAGATATACCACAGTGATGGAACACAGAGAGGTTTAAAGATATACCACAGTGATGGAACACAGAGAGGTTTAAAGATATACCACAGTGATGGGACACAGAGAGGTTTAAAGATATACCACAGTGATTGGATATAAATAAGTGTTGAAGGTTTGGCAGAGTGAGAAGGTACAGAGAGGTTTAAAGATATACCACAGTGATGGAACACAGAGAGGTTTAAAGATATACCACAGTGATGGGACACAGAGAGGTTTAAAGATATACCACAGTGATGGAACACAGAGAGGTTTAAAGATATACCACAGTGATGGGACACAGAGAGGTTTAAAGATATACCACAGTGATGGGATGTAAATAAGTGTTGAAGGTTTGGCAGGGTGAAAGGGTGTAGAGAGGTTTACAGAAATACCACAGTGATTGGATGTAGAGAGGTTTAAATATATACCACAGTGATGGGACGTAGAGAGGTTTAAAAACATACAACAGTGATGGGATGTAGAGAGGTTTAAAGATATAGCACAGTGATGGTATGTAGAGAGGTTTAAAAATATACCACAGTGATGGGATGTAGAGAGGTTTAAAGATATAGCGTAGTGAGGGGACACAGGGAGGTTTAAAGATATAGCACAGTGAGGGTACAGTATACCTACCACAGTGATGGGATATAAAGAGGTTTAAAGATATAGCACAGCGATGTGACACAGATATGTTTAAAGATATAGCACAGTGAGGGGCCATTATACCTACCACAGTGATTGGATGTAGAGAGGTTTAAAGATATACCACAGTGAGGGAACACAGAGAGGGATAAAGATATACCACAGTGAGGGGACACATAGAGGTTTAATTATATACCACAGTGAGAGGACACAGAGAAGTTTAAAGATATAGCACAGTGAGGGGAAACAGAGAGGTTTAAAGATATAGCACAGTGAGGGGACACAGAGAGGTGTACGTCTATACCACAGTGAGGGGACACAGATATGTTTAAATAAATACCACAGTGAGGTGACACAGAGAGGTTTAAAGATATAGCACAGTGAGGGGACACAGAGAGGTTCAAATATAAACACAGTGAGGGGACACAGAGAGGGATAAAGATATAGCACAGTGAGGGGACACAGAGAGGTTTAAATATACTGAACAACAAAAGTTCCTGTGACATTGAATAAGATTTAATTCAAAGTTACGTTTTTTACCAAAAGAAAATGCGTGATTTCATAAAAAAAACATGAACATACCAAAATGTCAATTTACAAATCAATAGCGTGTGTGCCCACCCATCTTCGTCTCCTGTGGGATATCTGTTCATATCTGATGGAGCATGTTTCGATCCATCTAATCCCACATGTGCTCGATTGGTGAGAGATCAGGGGAGCGAGCCAGTCAGGGAATGACATTCACGTTGTTTTGTTGAAGGGAATCCTGAACAAATCGAGCAATATGAGGCCGGGCGTTGTCTTGTTGAAAGGTAATGCCTCGGCCATGACGACGCAAAAACGGTAGAACAACAGGGCCGATGATCTCGTCGCGGTAGCGCTGTTCATTGAGATTTCCCTCTACCACTATCAAACGGGTCCTCTGTCTTGCTGTAATCCCACCCTATACCATAACGCTGCCGCCCCCGAACCGATCTTCTTCCATGACACAATGATTGACGTAACGTTCACCTCGACGTCGGTACACTCGAATCCGTCCATCGCTGTGGCTGAGGTGAAAACGAGACTCGTCAGTGAATAGAACTTGTCCCCACTGCATGGACGTCCAGCGTAGACACTGTCTGCAACACTGTAGACGTGCTTGACGGTGGTTTCCTGTTTCTTGGGACGTCTGGCGGGTCTTCTGGCGACAATCCCTGCACATCTGAGGCGACGGTTTGTGAAGATATTCGTCGAAGGCCAGGGATGCTTCTTGCAGTCACTGTTGCTGGCTGGAATTGATTTCGTAGGTGTGTTGTTCGAATCCAGTTGTCTTGTCGATTATTGGTTACGCGTGGCCTGCCACTCCGAAGATGGTCTCTGATTGCATTCGTCTGTTGCCAACGTTGCCATAAACACCAAATGGTGTTTCTGTGGACGTTAAATTGTCTTGCAACATCACGTTGATTCGACCCTGCTTCAAGCATACTAATGGCTCTCAGACGCTCATTTTCGGACAGGCGTGGCATTTTGTATTGAATAATTGCGTAGTCTTGTTGTTTTTCTGAGTGGTTGTTATCAGCACGATGCAAAACAATGCATATGGAATCCCGTTAACGCACATTTTTATACCCATTCTTGGGTAATGAAATGCATGGGGCTTGCATAAAAGTCAACATTTGCATGGAATGCATGCTTTTCTGTAGCAGTTGCGTTTTTGTGACTTGATTCCATACATGTACTACAATATTGAAAACCAAACTTTACTTGTTTGAAAAATACACTAAAATATTGTCGTCACAGGAACTTTTGTTGTTGTGTATATATACCACAGACTCAGATAGGTTTAAATATATACCACAGTGACAGGACACACATATCTTTCTGGGAATTATCAAAACATATCACAGTCTTCTAACATTGGATGTAAGATAACACATATTGGCCAGCACAGACATGACATACACAAATACACACAAAAAGACCTACAGATACAGTCACAGTCACAAACACAGACACAGACACAGACACAGACACAGACACGCACGCACGCACGCACGCACGCACGCACGCACGCACGCACGCAAGCACAAACAAAGCACAGCAATGCACTAACAGAATGTCATGTAATATCACCGCCGTGATATTGCTGGAATATTGCTAAAAGCGGCTTAAAACCATACTCACTCACTCATAGTAAAGGGTTATAGACCAATGTGTGATAATAGCAAGGGTTTATAGAGCGACGTAATTGTGATCAGAGCACGGGGTACAGCACGATGTGTGTGTCATCATAGTACGAGGTCATAGAGAGATATGTGTGTGGTCATAATAATGGTTGCTGAGCACTGTGTAAATGAGGTGGTACAAAATGATAGATATGTGATCATATTGGTTATCTATTATACGAGGTGTGTTTTAAGCATGGTTCCGGGTTACAGAGCGATGTGTGTGATCAAGGGTTATATGTTACCATAAAATGGAGGTATTTGGCAATGTATGTGTGTTTATAGCTAGAGGTTATACAACTACGTTTTTAGAACAATATGAACAACATATATATATGTGTGTGTGTGTGTGTGTGTGTGTGTGTGTGTGTGTGTGTGTGTGTGTGTGTGACCATAGCAAGGGGCTATACATATAGCAATATGTGTGATCATAGCAAGGGGTTATAGAAAGATGCATGTGATCATAGCAAGGGGTTATAGAAAGATGTATGTGTGATCATACAAGGAGTTATAGAAAGATGTATTTTTATCATAGCAAGGGGTTATAGGAAGATGTATGTGATCATAGCAAGGGGTTATAGAAAGATGTATGTGATCATAGCAAGGGGTTATAATGCGATGTATGTGTGATCATAGCAAGGGGTTATAGTGCGATGTATGTGTGATCATAGCAAGGGGTTATAGTGCGATGTATGTGTGATCATAGCAAGGGCTTATAGAAAGATGTATGTGTGATCATAGCAAGGGGTTACAGAAAGATGTATGTGTGATCATAGCAAGGGGTTATAGAAAGATGCATGTGATCATAGCAAGGGCTTATAGAAAGATGTATGTGTGATCATAGCAAGGGCTTATAGAAAGATGTATGTGTGATCATAGCAAGGGGTTATACAAATATGTATGTGTGATCATAGCAAGGGGTTATAGAAAGATGTATGTGTGATCATAGCAAGGGGTTACAGAAAGATGCATGTGATCATAGCAAGGGCTTATAGAAAGATGTATGTGTGATCATAGCAAGGGGTTATAGAAAGATGTATGTGTGATCATAGCAAGGGGTTATACAAATATGTATGTGTGATCATAGCAAGGGGTTATAGAAAGATGTATGTGTGATCATAGCAAGGGGTTATAGAAAGATGTATGTGTGATCATAGCAAGGGGTTATAAGTAGATATATGTGTGATCATAGTGAGATGGTAAAAAGCGATATGTTTGTGATCGTCGTTATTGGTTATAGAGCGATGGGTGTTTGTGATCATAGTAATGTGGCAGAAAACGATTTGTGTGTAATCATATTAAAGTGGTATAAAGCAACGTGTGTGTGACCTCAGTAAAGGTGTATTAAACGATGTGTGTACGATCACAGTAAAGTGATATAAGAGATATGATTGTGATCGTCGTAATTGACGTGCGACGTGCTTGTGGTCATAGTAAGGTGGTTTAAAGCGATATGGGAGTGGTCATAGTAAGGTGGTTTAGAGCGATATGGGAGTGGTCATAGTAAGGTGATTTAGAGCGATATGGGTATGGTCATAGTAAGGTGGTTTAGAGCAATATGTGTGTAGTCATAGTAAGGTGGTTTAAAGCGATATGTGTGTGGTCATAGTAAGGTTGTTTGAAGCGATATGTGTGTGGTCATAGTAAGATGTTACGAAATGATATGTGTGTGGTCATAGTAAGATGTTACGAAATGATATGGGAGTGGTCATAGTAAGATGTTATGAAATGATATGTCTGTGGTCATAGTAAGATGTTATGAAATGATATGTCTGTGGTCATAGTAAGATGTTATGAAATGATATGTCTGTGGTCATAGTAAGATGTTATGAAATGATATGTCTGTGGTCATAGTAAGATGTTATGAAATGATATGTCTGTGGTCATAGTAAGATAGTAAGATGTTATGAAATGATATGTGTGTGGTCATAGTAAGATGTTATGAAATGATATGTGTGTGGTCAAAGTAAGATGTTATGAAATGATATGTCTGTGGTCATAGTAAGATGTTATGAAATGATATGTGTGTGGTCATAGTAAGATGTTATGAAATGATATGTGTGTGGTCATAGTAAGATGTTATGAAATGATATGTGTGTGGTCATAGTAAGATGTTATGTGTGTACAATCAAATGATCAAAGTGACATCGCCGACATGGGCCCCACTTGGGATCAGAGTGGGTCAAGGAGTGGGCAAGAGGAAAATAACTGGTCAAGCGTTTTGCCAATATGGTCCACAGTGGTCGAAGCAGATATTACCCATAATGCATAGAGGTTCGGATGGCAAGTATAATGTATTATGGGGTTTTGTTTGATGTTGTTATGTAGCGTCATGTATTATAAATAAACATTGTTATAAGCGAGTGTCGGTGAGCTAAATACATATATTGAATTAATTCCTAATACATGATATTTTACGTCCCCAAACTCACAAGTTTTATCATCTCGTTATCATAAATTCTTAAATTCTACGGTCACAAACGGTTCCTACACATTGTTTTCCTGGAATGTGCGATTAATAAATACACTGCACCAAATCATCAGTGCTTAGGCAGTCGCACAGTGACGATACACAATATAGTTCCAACTCAAACTTGTTTTAAGGCAGTGACCTATCTACAAATAGGCAAAAAGACAATTACCTACACACAGCATCACTGATCATCTTTCGAGTCAATCAATCGGAAAGCCGGCTGGAGGTCTTGTCCTTTATCAAAGGGAAGCTACTCCAGAGGCATCTAAGCTGGTCCCGCGGTGTCTTATAGGGCTAGCGCCGGAACCCAGTTAATGAGGCGTCCCATTGTTTAGAGTCTGCCTGGTCATTGCATTGTCATTTCGTTACGAAATATCGTCAAATGTTCCACACGCCGACACAGTGATACAAAGCAAGGTACCGGACACCAACCGCCATTTTGTTATCATTTTGGTAACGGATGTACACGAATCTTTTCCGACGGTTTTTCAGCTGCCCGCTAAATAAATCGGGAAATATTCCAATCTGGCATCCTGGTGTTCGACACTGGAACGTCAAGAGGACTCTGGTATGTCTGAAAGCCACTTGTTCGTCAAGAGGACACTGGTACGTCAAGAGGACACTGGTCCGTCAACAGGACACTGGTACGTCTGAAGGACACTGTACGTCAAGGGGACACTGGTACGTCAACAGGACACTGGTACGTCAACAGGACACTGGTACATCTGAAGGACACTGTACGTCAGGGGGAAACTGGTACGTCTGAAGTACACTGCTACGTCTGAAGTACACTGGTACGTCTGAAGGACACTGTACGTCAAGGGGACACTGTACGTCAAGGGGACACTGGTACGCCTGAAGTACGCTGGTACGTCAAGGGGACACTGGTACGTCTGACGGTAACTGGTACGTCACGGGGACACTGATACCCCTGAAGTACACTGACACATCTACATAACACTGGGATCCTGAGGTGTCCCTGGTACGTCACGAAGACACTGGTACGCTTGAAGGACACTGCGACGTCAAGAGGACACTGGGTCGCCAGATGTCACTGGTAAACCCGAAGGACACTGGGATGTCGAGATGTCAGTGGACACCGGATGACGCGAGAACACAGGAATTTAACGAGGACACTGGTACGACCAGGTGTCACTGGTACACCTGAAGGACACTGGTACGACTGAAGGACACTGGTACGACTGAAGGACACTGGTACGTCAAGATGTCACTGGTACACCCGAAGGACACTGCTACGACTGAAGGACACTGGTACGACTGAATGAGACTGGTACGTCAAGATGTCACGGGTATGATTGAAGGAAACTGGTACGTCAAGGTGTCACTGGTACACCCGAAGGACACTGGTACGTCAAGATGTCACTGGTACGACTGAAGGAAACTGGTACGACGAGATGTCACTGGTACACCCGAAGGACACTGGTACGTCAAGATGTCACTGGTACGACTGAAGGACACTGGTACACCAGAAGGACACTGGTACGACTGAAGGGCACTGGTACACCCGAAGGACCCTGGCACGACTGAAGGACACAGGTACAACAAGATGTCATTGATACACCAGAGGGACACAGGTACGTCAAGATAACACTGGTACGCCTGGAGGACACTTGAATGCAGAGTTGTCACCACAGCTTCTAAAATGACACTAAAATATATTGGTCCGCCAATATGACACTGGCACATCTACATGTGAATTGCAGGTCAGAATGACTGTGGTACGGCAAGGGGAGACTGGCATATCTACATGACACTGATACGTCAATGAGACACTGACACATCTACACGGCACTGGTGCGTCAAGATGTCACTGGCACACCCGAAGGACAATGGTACGTCAAGAGGATACTAGAACACCGAAATATCACTGGTTCGTTAAGACGACACTGGTACTCCTGAAGGACACTGGTACGTCAAGTGGACACTGGTAGTCCTCAAGGACATTGGGTCGCAGAGATGGCACCGGTACGTCAAGACGACACTAGTACTTCAAAAGGACACTGGTAAGTCAAGATGACACTGGTACTCCCGAAGGACACTGGTACGTCAAGATGTCACTGGTACACCCGAAGGACACTGCTACGACTGAAGGACACTGGTACGACTGAATGAGACTGGTACGTCAAGATGTCACGGGTATGATTGAAGGAAACTGGTACGTCAAGGTGTCACTGGTACACCCGAAGGACACTGGTACGTCAAGATGTCACTGGTACGACTGAAGGAAACTGGTACGACGAGATGTCACTGGTACACCCGAAGGACACTGGTACGTCAAGATGTCACTGGTACGACTGAAGGACACTGGTACGACTGAAGGACACTGGTACGACTGAAGGACACTGGTACGTCAAGATGTCACTGGTACACCCGAAGGACACTGCTACGACTGAAGGACACTGGTACGACTGAATGAGACTGGTACGTCAAGATGTCACGGGTATGATTGAAGGAAACTGGTACGTCAAGGTGTCACTGGTACACCCGAAGGACACTGGTACGTCAAGATGTCACTGGTACGACTGAAGGAAACTGGTACGACGAGATGTCACTGGTACACCCGAAGGACACTGGTACGTCAAGATGTCACTGGTACGACTGAAGGACACTGGTACACCAGAAGGACACTGGTACGACTGAAGGGCACTGGTACACCCGAAGGACCCTGGCACGACTGAAGGACACAGGTACAACAAGATGTCATTGATACACCAGAGGGACACAGGTACGTCAAGATAACACTGGTACGCCTGGAGGACACTTGGATGCAGAGTTGTCACCACAGCTTCTAAAATGACACTAAAATATATTGGTCCGCCAATATGACACTGGCACATCTACATGTGAATTGCAGGTCAGAATGACTGTGGTACGGCAAGGGGAGACTGGCATATCTACATGACACTGATACGTCAATGAGACACTGACACATCTACACGGCACTGGTGCGTCAAGATGTCACTGGCACACCCGAAGGACAATGGTACGTCAAGAGGATACTAGAACACCGAAATATCACTGGTTCGTTAAGACGACACTGGTACTCCTGAAGGACACTGGTACGTCAAGTGGACACTGGTAGTCCTCAAGGACATTGGGTCGCAGAGATGGCACCGGTACGTCAAGACGACACTAGTACTTCAAAAGGACACTGGTAAGTCAAGATGACACTGGTACTCCCGAAGGACACTGGTACGTCAAGAGGTAACCGGTATGAGTACAAGGAACCGAGACGAACAATTCCTGATAGAATTAAACAAAAAGATGAAAACATACATCACAGCGAGAAACAAGTAAACAGGAAGGACACACACACACACTCGGAGACGCTATTGTACGAGAGTGACAAAACAGATGGGGTGGCATTGGTGTATTAAAAACAAGACGCACCAAGTCCCCTTCAAGAAGCTGGTGAGAAATATTCGAGCACAATATACTGCAGAGGACATTCATATTACCATTGCATCAAGATCCATTGTCAACACATAAGTGATCTCATGGACGCTGCCGACATAAACATAGAAGTCCATAGTGCTTTCACCGGTAGACAGCAAATAATATGAAAGATATGAAAAATAACCCCAAGCTCCGCATCCTATAAAAGATATCCGCGCATCTCCTTACATGCAGTAGATTAGCAAGGATGATACAGTCAGGTCGCAAATTTGCGCGTTCATTTGTGTGTACTTTTTATTACTCAATCCACAAATGTGTGAAAGATTCTATCAGTTTGGTAGGGATTATTGCAGATCATAAACATGCTATTGTAATGTATCGCTCCAGTGGAGCGTAAAACTGTGTTTCTCACATGTATGTAAAGCTAGGGTTTAGTTGCATGTAAAATGACACACTGTCAGTGTGTTTTGAGATGCTGCAGCTTTCTTCTTTAAGGAAATACTATATCAGCGTTACAAAGCCTGGTTTCAATAAAATCATTACACTCAATCAATTAAGGCATACAACATAGAGCTCGGATTTGTTTTCAGAATAGAATCTTTAGCTTTTCGTTTGGTTACCAAACAATATCAATTCATCTATCCACTTCGTATTGTAAGCATATTAAAGACAGAAAATTCATGGCACGCTTTAAATCAAAATTTTATACTCTCTATAATATACTTAACAAAACGAGTAAGGGATCATGAAATTTTGGGGGATATGTTGTGAGACTGAGCTCATGATTGCATTAACATATCCCCACAAATATTCATGATCCCTAACTTTTTTTCTTCAGTGCACGTGGTATACCTTCCATGTGTACATTTGAACCTCGCTTATATTAATCTCATTTAACCAAGTCGTCCACGAATGATACCATGTAATTCATCTTTCGTAATATTCATGATCTCTGAATCGTGACTAAAGTGTTCTGATTGTTGAGTTCTTTCATAGCATGTTCATGTGTTTCATGTGGAAAGGGTTTTGTAGCATTTAGTTGAGATTTTACTCAGACTCAAGGCGCTTTTCAGCAGTTGTTAACTGGATACTAGCGCTATACAAATGTATTATTATTATTATTATTATTATTATTATTATTATTATTATTATTATTATTTTTTTTTTTTTTTTTTTTTTATTGTTGTTGTTATGATGATGATGATGATGATGATGATGATGATGATGATGATGATGATGATGATGATGATATTATTATTCTCTACCAAGTTAAGGATGATGAACTGTAATACGGTTTTAACAGTTGAGTTGAGATTTTCTTAAAAGATGTATTCAATACAAACTAAGCTATACATCCATATTTGATGTTGGTAAAATGAAATATACTAGAAATGCTATTTAATAGTGATGTATTTGATACTGGTATTACATTTGTGTTTGGGGCCTTTCGCGACTCTTTTCAGCTCAGTTTTGATAACGTTTATAATGCTTTGGTCGAATCCAATTTTCAAGTGTTTACTATTTTTGCCCTTCTGTTTAATTTATCTAATTACAGTTAAAAAGAACTGTAAAGCGATGCATGAGGAAATTTGAAAATCGAAAGAAGGCCTTTAAAGAAAAAATTATGTATTTACTTAAAAGCGCAGATATATACTGGCAGCTTATTAACGTGACGCCTGAAGACCTTCTGAAACATATATAGTTTTTATTTCAGTATTCGACCAATTTCCAGATGTTGTTTCTACCTAGATTACAAAGTTGTGTAAAAAATCATATGTGACGTCAGTATTAGTTAAACGCACAGTTATGTTTTCCCGGATGGAAAGTTAGTTGTCAAAAAATTATATCGGCCATTTTTATACACGAACGGAAAAAGCTCGAATGTGCTTCATTACATAGTCTCAAATGTGATATATGGCTGAACAGAGTTCAATGTGTGTCCTTATAATATTTTATGGACATGTGATAGTTGTAACCGTGAGGTGTTCAATAACATTAAACATGGTTTGACAACATGTAAAGCATGTGAGTATAACCCCACGTTTTGTGAATTAAGAACAATGTATAATATGATAATGTATGGGGTTTCATGGGGTGGGAGATACAGCTCTGGTTTGATTGTTCAAACAGAGAGTCAGTAACGTGAGCAGAACGTGCGTTTAACACTTCTTAATAGAAAGTTATTTATTTTTTTGTCGTATTTAGGTGTACATTTATTTCAGAGCTGCATTTTTACTGCATTTTATGCCGAAAAGCGTCACTGAAGTTTCAGAAGCTGTTGGAATATCATCTTAGATTACAGTTGTTGGAAAGGGTCTTTGTGATGTTGAAGATGTGGAAACAGAATCTACACTGTTATGTAACTGCAGAGGAAAAACGTAATCTTTTTCTGTATCCATTATATTTAGAATTTCGCTCTCTTGATATATCTATATTACTATAAAAAATATTCATTATTTGACATCACTATTTGTGAAGGAAGGCATAGAT
Organism: Haliotis cracherodii; assembly: GCF_022045235.1. NCBI lineage: Eukaryota > Metazoa > Mollusca > Gastropoda > Lepetellida > Haliotidae > Haliotis > Haliotis cracherodii. The sequence continues at coordinate 19,918,655 of NW_027266271.1, read as the reverse complement.
ATATAATTCATGTTAGAAACATATTTATTTTATTTGCTCAAAGGTCTTGGTAAATTAATGAAATGTGCATGTGCAAAAATGTATGTATTATACACTCTTCATAGGTTATGGGTCAGCTGGCCTAGAAAAATGAAATTAGGTATGTGGTTTCGGTTGCAGCTACAAACTTTCAGAAACAAGAAAATTAATAATGATTCGACCCTACAAATTCTGAACCAATTCAATTAATTTTGAGTATCTGTAAGTGTAATCGTCACTGGAAGATGTGTGTGATGTGTCATGTGATTTTGCTACGAAGACAATATCGAGTCGGACTTGTGTATTTTGTTTTCAAACTAAAGATCAAGCGATCAACGTTTTAATCAATTAGAACTATGATACACGATGACCTGAGTTCTGTACAAAACATATTCTTTGCGAACATTTAAAATAATTCCATAGCTTTAGCATATCGGTCCTGGTATTCAGGAAGAAAATGACAAAAAATACATAAAAACGCCATTAATGTATACCAGATAATACAAAAACTTATAGATATGAAACCTTTACATCCCTTGGGAAGAATGACGTTCATTGTCATCTTGACTTCTAGCTGCTCTTTAGAGTTCGGATATAAGCCTATATATTTTTCAGCCCTTTTATATACTTTCGGTCAATCATCATTGACGTAGCCTAGCAACGGATACGCCGTTGTCATGGTAACCTTGATAATATGATATCCCTTGTATCACTTTTTAAGATAAACTTTAAAGAGTGCACAAGTTGAAATACATACACGTATACGTATATATATATATATATATATATATATATATATATATATATATATATATATATATATATATATATATATATATATATAACGTATATATATATATATATATATATATATATATATATATACATATATTATAATACCACGTGTTTAATAAGCTATGCATCTGATAGTACGAGACAAATACTTCAATAATGACGTATAATATTCCCATTCAGTCATGTAATACCCAAAAGACATCAAACAATGAAGCGACGCTGTTCGTTTAATGTTTTGTGTTTACATGTGTATAACTGTCGATGTCAGCTGTTGCAATGGGATACTACAATGTACAGGGCATGTTGATTTCAAATAACGTGGAACGTTTCTGGGACTATGCATTTTCGGCGGGTCTTTCTTAAACCCTGTGATGAGTAATATGTTTGATGATGGCGGCGTAGTCGAAATAAACTCTTCGTGATATTTGAAGTATGTGTCTTCGATTAACTTTATCGTGCATGCATGTTGTGCAATAGAAATAGCTTTTGGGTGACGATAACGAAAGATAAGAACAGGAAAATCGTACCACGGAGCAGTAAAACTTGACCCGTAAACATAGCATGTTTATTGCCTAATGGCTGACTACACGAGCCGGAGAATTCAACTGATTTTATAGTTTGAAAATTTATCAGTATAGAGAAAACAATTCCTTTTTAAATATATATTCATACAGGTATTCAATTTGTAATTTAATAAATAATATCCATTTAACCACTAATGTCCCTTCTATATACTAACCGAATACAATATTCAGTCAAATGAGTGACGTACATGTGACCGTTATGTACGTGTAGAGTTGGGAGTGACCTTGTTATTTCTCAAGGACATGAAACATACCAAGTCATCGTGAGAACTTTAAAAAATACTATAATTAAAAAGAAATAATTCTACATTTGTTACTCTGCATGACTACATATGAAATTATTGATGTACACGTTAGTCAACTGAATCATGAAGTCGCTATTGTTATACACGTGGTTGGGTGTGACCTTTATACTTTCTAAGGTCATGAAACATATACCCAGGCATAACGAGAAGCTTTAAAATTTCGTGATTAAAAAAAAATAAATTCACATTTGTTAATATACATGACTACACATTATTAATATTCAACTCCAGTTGGCCCCATATAGCAGTGATTCAGGAATTAATTCAGGTAACTGAATTGCCCCGGCACGTACATGCCGGGAACTGGTTATATCATGACAAATGACTATAAATGTTTCGCCGATAGAGGGAATCGACCTTGGGTTGTTGTGTTTCAAATTCTCAACGCCTATATCTCCGGCACTAAACACCAGCCACCAGATTTGGTGACCTAGTTTAGATATTACAGTTTAATTGAGACATTAAACAATAGCGTCCGCCCGGAGAGTGGAAGGTCTGGGGTTCGATCCCCGGCTGCGACATACGGTAAAAGATGGTACTTATTGTTACCCTATCTGGCGCTCGGCATTAAGGGAATAAAACAAGGCCTGGTCGGCTCGAGTGTCTGAGGGGGGTCTTCATGTTAAACATATCTCTGAGCTAGCACTATAAATCGGCATCAGTCCGGACTAGTACAAGCAGCCACACACACACACACACGTGCATGCGCGTAGCTACATAAAGGCAATAATCTTGGACGCGAAGTTAAACCCCTTTTGACCTCACCGTATTAAACAATATCTCACATCCATATGGCCACCTTTAACCAATCACGGGGTGCTACCGTTCAAACCCCTTTCTCAATAGTACTGGTTTTTAAATAATGTGATTTTAGAGAAAGTAAACGCTGTGCATTGATTTGAAATATGGTTAATATTTAACACAAAGCACGTTATATGCCCGACTAAAACTAGTGGTTTTGATGTATATAACACAACCATTAGGAGTATACATTGAAGGAATAATATCAACCGTCTCTTTTGAGGCTGAACATACAGATTTTCCTTCACGGAGGCAAGATCTGAGTTATCAGTGATATTACTTTTATATACCCACCACCAAAAGAAACGCAAATACCATACATGTTGGTTAATATGTAAAGACTTACACCTATTCAAGGGATGGGATATTAGACTGGATCGATGTACGAACAGGTGAGGTCAAATTGGGTTTAACGTCGCGTCCAAGATTATTGCACTTTTATAGCGACGTGCATGCACGTGTGTGTGTGGCTGCTTGTACTAGTCCGGGCTGATGCCGATTTATAGTGCTAGCCCACTTAGATACCATGCCGCAGTTTAACATGAATACCCCACTCAGACACAGTATACTGACTCCGAGCCGACCAGTCCTTGTTTTAGCCCCTTCATGCCGAGCGCCAGACGGGGTAACAACAAGTACCATGAAGAATAAAGACACTCTGTGGTAACACTTGTCTGATTGTTTGTTATGTTATTAATTGTTACACATTGGAAACATTTCTTCTCAACGTACATACTTCTCCATGTGTTTCTATGGTTCGCGTTTCTTTTGGCAGTGAGTATATATAATGTTTGCGTGCAACGAGTCGGTGCATGACTATCTCTCCGACGATGTTGCACGTGCTCCAAAATACGCGTTTAACTCTGTGGAGGAACGACATTGGTCAGAAGTAATGGCCGCCAAGCTTTATCCCGTTACTTACTGTACACCACAAACCCGCACGTTTAAAATGTATTTGTAAGATATGCTGACTTGTTCTTGGGGTGAAAAGTACTATTAACATTCTAAATATACACATTTCGAGGCTTGTGAATACAAACAAAGGGCTAAAGGTTTCCCCGCAGTACGGCACAAGGAGCCGAGATGTGTTCTTGTATCAGACAGAGGAATCTGAAATGCATGTGTTTGTGACGGCTGCCATCGGAGGGGCAGGATACGCTCAAGTTTTCGCGAACACCTGGTATCATCACTATTTGATTGCGTTTCATGAACACAGTCGGAATCGTACAATGGAATCTGCTTTTAGCAGAGATTTCTTATGATTATGGAAATGTTTTTTAGCGATTGTATTGATATGAAATGGCGTATTAAGCATGTACTATTCACCGCAAGGTCTAGGTAAGTGTTTGTCTCATTATTATCACGAAGGGGACACGGGTGGCCCAGTCGTCTAAGGCCCCGAGATTCGCTGTGCAGAGTTGCGTTCCTTGGGCACGCCAGAAACCTATGATTGTGGGTTCGAATCCAGGTTCGCCCCGATTATGTTTCTAGGTTTGTCAGCACCACACCCGTGCTTGTGGGTTTCACCAAAATGGTAAACGTCTCAGACCTGCATCACTTCTGGCTTTCCGCCCACATTAAGCTGACACGCCGTGATATAACTGGAATACTGTTAAAAGCGGCGTTAAACCCAACTCACTCACTGTTGTAAGGGTACACATTGGCCACGCTGAAAGACGCACACACAATTTGTTTGCCAAGGATCGTCTCAAAGCACGGGTCCGTACACCTCAGTATCGTTCCAACGACATTCACCCAAATGTAAACTTTTAGGAAACTGTTGCAATATTAATACATTACGTCGAGAGGGAGACCTACATTTAACATTGCTACATATTGGTTAACTAGGCTAGCTCGGAGCCGAAGGGGGCCTACTGGAGTGTGAATTAGAGAATGGCCTCGGTAGGGATGTATCTGACCCGTGATTTACCTGCGGACGCACTTGAAATATTACACACTTTCGGCACGTTCACAGGTAATTCAGGGGTCAAATTCCCAACACCTCTGTCATTCTGTAGTACGTAATGTTGCCTACCAATATTAGGTGAAGGTGAAATTGGGTTTAACGTCGCGTCCAAGATTATTGCACTTATATGGCGACGTGCATGTGCGTGTGTATGTTTGTGTGGCTGCTTGTACTAGTCCGGACTGATGCCGATTTATAGTGCTAGCTCACTGAGATACCATGACGCAGTTTAACATGATACAGTATACTGACTCCGAGCCGACCAGTCCTTGTTTTAGCCCCTTAATGCCGAGCGCCAGACAGGGTAACAACAAGTACCATCTTTTAATGTCTTTTGATATGACGCGGCTGGGCATCGAACCCCGGACCTTCCACTCTCCGGGTGGACGCTCTACCACTAGACCACGGAGGCGGTCCATACCAATATTAAGTATACTTCAAATATTTATTGTGATACAGAGAAACACCGTAAATCCGGTACTGTTCCCTACGAATTCGTCCGGATTAACGAACGATTAATGTGTTTTCTTCGTTTATTTGTATGTTTGTTAGAATGAATAGAGCGTCTGTCCGAAGAGCGGAAAGTCATGGGTTCGATCGCCGGCCGCGTCATACCAAAATATTTTTGTTTGTTGTTTAACGCCACACTCAGCAATATTCCAGCCATATGACGGCGGTCTGTAAATAATCAAGTCTGGACCAGACAATCCAGTGACTGACATGATGAGCATCGATTGAGCATCACGCAATTGGGATACGATGACATGCATCAACCACGTCAGCGAGCCTGACCACCCGATCCCGTTAGTCGCCTCTCACGACAAGCATAGTCGCCTTTTACAGCAAGCATGGGTTGCTGAAGACCTTTTCTAACCCGGATCTTCACAGGTCCATACCAAAAGACGTTAAAAGATGTTATACGTTGTAACCTCGGCTTTAAGGGGCTAAAACAAGAACTGGTCGGCTCGGGGTCAGTATACTGTGTCTGAGTGGGGTATTCATGTAAAACTGCGGCATGGTATCTCAGTGGGCTAGTACTGTAAAATCGGCATTAGTCCGGTCTAGTACAAGCAGCCACACATACACACACATACACACGTCGCACCAATACTGAAAGCGACGTTTCACCCAATTTCACTTCACCACCATGTTTGTTTGTTTGTTTGTTGTTTTACGCCGCACTCAACAATATTCCAGCTACATGACGGCGGACTGTAAATAATCGAGTCTGGACCAGATAATCCATTGATTGACAGCATGTGCATCGTTCTACGCAATCCAGGTACGATGACATGCATCAACCAAGTCAGCGAACCGGACCACCCGGGGGGTGGGTTGAGGGGGGTGGGTGGGGGTGGGGGGGTTGGTGGAATTCCAGACAAGGGTTGGGGGAAGGGGGGAGGGGATACCAAGAGTTTTTTTGTCACACTTTGAATCATCTTCGAAATCGAACCACGACCTGCCTAGTTATGAGTTAACGCTTGAATTACTATGCTACCAAACTGCTCCTTTTTTAATAGAGAAATATACGAATTTTCCAAATAAATGAATACGTCACTAGAATTTTGAATTACAAAAGAACAAAATTAAAATTTATTAAAAAAAATATTGATATATATATATAGAATAATCTTCAAATCGTTGAATCAAAACACCGTCCCGTCATTAATAACGTTTCGATGCGTAGCGATCCTCTGACTTTGTGAGTTTAAAGTCAAATGCAGGTGAGACCAAAGGTTAATTCACTTCAGACTTAATTAAGTGATAAAATCAACTACCACGCTACATGAAGTGTATTGAAGTCGTACGATTTGACTACGACTCGCCGCCATCTTGGTTTGGTTGAACGGTGTCAAGGTAAAACGTGTCCTTCGATAGCAACGTGTACACTATTCCCACCTGTGATTGTCCCCAGGTAATAAACATGAGACCCCCTCACCTGCACCCTAGCCTCTTGTTATGGGGGGCAGGTATCAACTCTTGCTGTACAACAAGTGGTTGCCACGCCGGGAAAATATTGATTTTTCAAGTTTACGTGAAAGATTTATGTTTTTATTGTACGCTTGAGAAGAGGGCCTCGACATGCTCAAACACAATTTTACAAGAGGATAGAATTTAGGTCAGCGCTTGTAGCCCTTTATTTTGTTATTTCTCCCAAATTTAATTTTTCGCACGAGAAATAAAACTACCAAAATGGCTTAAAGTAGTTCCTGCGTTTGTAACCGCGACTCGCTTCGTGTTGGAGCGAGCATGGAGTAGAGAAAATCGTGCCTGTTTCGTTTTTTCATGTCCCGGTTGTAAATTTTGAACAAATAATCTCGAGTGGTTTGGCCGGAGAATGAATTGTAAATCATTTCCATTAATTGCACATTGACTCGGATATGGTTGTAAAACCCCAAATATAGCTGGAGAATGATAGTTTGGACTTCATTGCTGAGCCCGACCTCGAAGTTGGAAGACGTGGTAACGCCATTTTGAATTGTCTGGCTTAACGCCGGCGTTGAGATTTCAGACCATTACAGAAACTGGTTTGGATAACACAGGTAAGTAACATTTCAACATTTTATATGTGTATTTTACAACATGTCTATTTGTGCCATATTATAGGCTTATTAAAAACTTAAAACTTTAATTATCAAGGAAAAGAAATGGATACAAGAAACTGCGACTGTGAGCCATTTCGTTTCGTGTCCATTACAACGTAGATTTCGGGTGTTGATTTCAACTTTTTGATTCTCGGCTTTATCACTTTAAAATTAAATCTTGTTGGGTGTTTGAAATCGTAATCCATTTAATAATACTGGCAAAGAAAAAGAATTATACCTCAAAACTCTTTGTTGATTAAAATAGATTTCAGTTAAAATCGTCTTATTTTTAAAGTTAATAATCAAGTGTGAAATATTCAATGTACGCACCAATATAAACAGTGCTATTGAGACATAACTACTTTAGCTTACGCTTTCATATACACGTAATTAATTCAAAGTAAGTCGTGTTAAAATAAATGTTCGCATTCGGCAGCAAATTCAATTCGACTCGGTTAAATCTGTGGGTAACTTGGCTCTAAATTGAAAACACAGTTACTTTATATCATAATTATCTTTACTTGTAAACTACCGGTCAAAAGAAAGTATTCAAAAGAAAATTCAATTTGACCTAAAAATACAAAATTTATGTGAAGGTTACATGGCTCCTGACAGTCGGCGAAACACTGCAAACTTAACGTCCAAAACACAACTATGATACCCATATCAAATATATATCACCATCGAATAACCATTTCTTGTATTTTTTACATTTTAGCCGCTATCAAACATTAGTGTATACTTTCTTTTGCCCGGCAGTTTATATATAAAAACTGCGCAACAATACGACCGCCTTGCAGCCGCGCCTCACATACCACGTGAGCATACCACGTGAGCATACCACGTGATTTAACTCCAACCAATGGCGAACTGGATAAAACTGTAGTATGCGGGATCAAAACTCACAAATAGGTTATTTGAAAGAGTGGACATGTAACTATCTTTGACTTGATGATTTAACGTGGCCTCGCTGTTTACAAGGCAGTTGTCGTATCTTGCTGACTTAAAAGGTGCGGCTGCAATTGTCTGATAGATTTGCTTTGAAATACGTCCCTGTAAATTATTCCCATACGCAAAGTGTGCATGCAGATCTCAGGTATTACGTTCTGGAATGGCACACGTCACATACATCATGTACAGTTTCTTTCAAGTCTTTATATGGAGATGGTGGAAACGGAACAATAACTTAAGTTGACTTTCTGTCTGTTGGAATCTGGGTACATTTTGACGAGACCGGTTCAATCAATGCAAATTTAAATTTTAACGTTTTTCTTTGAACTTTCGTGTTTATTGTGTCAGAGGAAAAATTCCGGGGATTTAGGACAGAAGGGATGTTTAAACGAGACATGCGTCGATCAAAATCTTATGAATATTTCCATTTAATTTCTTTTCTCTGAATTTAAGACATACTTATAAATGATGTTTTTGTTAAACAGGTCTAAACATGAATATTCAATTTATGAGTTCCCAGGTTGAAAAAAGAACAATTCGCACAGAACACATGAAATGTTACAAATCCCATATTGACTTAACGGTCCGTATTTACATATATAGGTTGCTGATATATTCTTTATCCATATATACGAATAATAAAGTTGATTTACAAAACCATGCCCTTATAAAGTTTAGATGTATATAAATGTTTAGATAATTTGAAAATTAGTTTTATACTTTACAATTTCGATTTTAGACAACGTTTGAAAAATGCTGACATTATGTTAATTTTTAATAATTGTCGTTTGAAAAGCAAAAACAAATGTGTTAGTTGTAATCATGGTGACAGAGTGACAACCCCATTACTCCTTGTCAGGACTGAGGGCACGATTCATAAATCTGACGATAGTAGTTAAACTCTAACTAAACCATATTTACTGATAACGGCCTCAGGCAAACACTGGATAAGGTTTGTATATGGACATGTTGTATGGTTTATTGCATCCACAAGCATTTATTGCACTTGTTATCAGTGTTTGGGCGAGGTGGGAAATATGGCCTCAGGTTTAGTCACTACACCTATGAGGTATGCGTTGGTAGGGACAGTTTATATGCTTGCATAATCAGATGGTACTTCGACAATATGTCACATTTGTTCATTTTCATAACAACCAGCTCTCATGTCGTATAATTCTGAATAAAATCACGAACGTTTAAATATGTTATTTCACCTCTATCATTTTAAGAAGCTAAAACCTAAGTGTTCTTGATATTTCGTAACATTTGGAAAAACATTTGTATTTTATAGATATATGGGTGAACATACCCCAAAAAGGCGTTTTAACCTCACGCTTATACCTTGTATTACAACACAAGAAGAACGTTCATTATTTCATTACTCAAAATCTATTCGGCAGCCAAATTATGCAACCCTCATTTATTAATAATTTATTAATTAAAGGTGTGGCATCTGACATTGCTTACAGAGATGTTCCTTTGTCGTAGATTGAAAGGACTACAGGCTTCTTAATATGTAGCTCTTGTGTCTTCATAGTTTCTTCTCGAATCGACACAATGTCGTTGATTTATGATGGTGATAGGAATCAAAAGTGGAGAGTTTTAGCAAAACTATGTATTTCCTTCAATTAGGAAATATGAAGATATCTTGCGGGGACGGTGCTCAAACGGCTTGTCTCGAGTGTAATTAGTGGTTTCTTCATGACGTTCCCGTTCACTGTGATTAAAGTTCAATTTAATAATTTGCTTCCCAATTCGATTGTGGTTTCCTTCTCTTTGAACTCGATGTATCAATGGTAACCTGAGAAAAGGTGAAATTGACAACTGCGGATTTCAGCTGCCTAAAACCTTTCGAGTTTGAATAGAACTCGTGCGGGCCCTGTGTTTCTGGGACAAGATTACTAGGTGCTCAGGGGTTCTATCTCGTATTCCCATCTGATAACTTTGTAGCAGTCGTTCGACTTTCGGGTGGGAATTACCACTGAGACCGGTCGCGAAGCCACCCAAATGTGAAATCACTGTTACCCCATCAAGAGGTTTTGATTTCAATCTCTACTTGTCTATTACAGGGCTAATGACAGGCGAGTTTTTAGGGCTTTTAGGGAGTTCTTTTCAGTTTGGTTGGGGGTGGTGTGTTTTTCGCGGAGGGCCGCAATTGACATGCTAGACGATGTTATCTGCAATGAAATGACCACACGAATCGCGCCGGGAGTCGTTTAGTAGGAGGATAAGTGTTCGACACAGTTTTATGAACGACATAAATTTTTACAGGACGCGATAATAGCTCCGGTGACGAAGGAAACGATTCGCTAACTTGATGCATGTGTAATAACTCACATCACTTCATAGGCTTATAAACCCAAATTTGCACGTTTCAAAGGGTTCAACGTGGCCATTTATGACTTGTCAATCGGCCTTAAGATCGGCTCTTGTCTTAAACAGCCAGGTTAACTGCATAGGAGACATTGAGTATCTTCCTACCTCCTGCCCAACTGTGTTTAATGGTTTGAGTTAGGCACATCGAAAAAGCAGATCCTCATTGGCTAAAACGCCGTCACATGACCTGAAATGTCAGAGTTCAGCACAAAACAAACACGGGTCTGTCATCTACTTGGAAATGTGTGTCGGATCACTGAACGTATTTACATTCATTTAAGGTGAACAGTTTTCGAGGTATTTGAAACCCTTTGTTTTCGGTGCCCATTGATAATCTGTTTTTCATTTGGAGTACCAAGACAGCAGTGAAACGTACACAGGCAATCGACACGAGTCACGAGCGCACGAGCTGCTAATGACAAATTAACACAGGCACGTGTGGTAAGTGCTTCAAGATGCTTTGCTTTGTATCCTTGTTCATTTCAGAACTGATCATGTTAGTTTCATTGTCACAGCTGACAGTTATCCACTGCTGTGATCCCCAGTTTCTGTGACCTATCTAAGTGCTATCAACACCGCTATTCTGTCTCTGATGTAGGCTTTTTGTACGGCAAATCAACTCTTGACAAGCAAAACGCCCGGTGATTTTTGCCAAGCCCTCGGCGACATTTCACAGACGGCCTTTTGTTAGCGGTGAATGTCCCGGGTAGCATTGACACGGATTTCAATAAGTCTCAATATAATGGCTAGAACTGGTGTTCCAGACTGAATATTCTCCTCTCGGCTAATACGCGCTCCTACAGGGTCAGACCGAACAGTTATCGATCTGCATTAGGAAAGATACAAGCTTACACCTATTTCATTGGGCAATCGATCGCCAGGTCTGTCAATTGCCATCCTCTTTAATCTCGGTTTTGTCAATTTCAATGTCGATTTCAATGTGTTTATTTCAGTCCCAGCCAGATGACAAGCATCTGTTTGTGTTTCGTACCTAATTGTATGCTCCGCCATAACAGGAAGCGTGTTTATTTACTCTATTGCCGTGATTAATTCGAGACAGTATTTTAATTATTCATGTCCATGTTCAGTGTTTGCCGCTTAGGTAAGCAATGTATTCCTCGTCGCGGGTGGTCCCGGTCTCCGAATATGCATGCTGATTTCCCATCGTTGCTAATGATCATCTCTTCATAGATCCACGCGTATCAATGACGGTTTGCATCTCATGTCACTGATTTCCCTTGAAATCTACAAATTTGATTGACATTTCGATGATTACTGTGCACTCAATAACTCCGTGCAACACCTGTTATGGGATCTTTCCGTCGGCGCTAATTGCAAAGATAAACATAGAATTAGGCTAATAAATCAACAGATGTTTATTGTGACTGACATGACAAGTATAAAACATATTTTTTTATCGCCGAAGAGTGAAAACCGTTGTTTAAGATGAAATATATTAAGTACTATCTTGAAGCATTAATCAACCAAGGTATAAACACTTGTATCAGTGAATATCGCCATAATAGAGTTCTAATAAACCAGGGTCCATTAAGCAATTAAACCCTGTACATTCATGTTGTATTAAATCATTTTGATATAAAACCATATGGTTTTATTAGTTTAAGAAACAGTTCATTAGATTTCTGGACCGATACCTGTACCAATCTATATATTATAATTTGACAAAAAAATAACTAATCCAACACGTCACTCGTTTAATTTGTAAACAAAAGGAACAATAATATCAAATATTTAATCATATTTAAATTATGTATCAATTCATTCAAAGTAATACTTCCTTAATATCATTTTGACAAATTAGATACTGACTATGTTAATGTTTAAGTACAATATTCTTATCTTGTGGTTTTAATTTTCAGTCGCAATTTAATTATTTATGAATGTTCATAGAATGGGAATATACCAGTTTTATAATATTCTGTAATAATTTCAGATGTTTTAATTTTCAATTATAAGCTAATAGTTCATTTGTAGACACGAAAAGGTCACGTGTTTCAAGAAATTAGGTATGCTCTCACGTGACTTAAGTAAATGTTCTTAGCAATCGTTAATTTTGACATTTTGCTACGAAAACAATTATTTTCCAAAGAGAGTAAACATGATAACATTAGAATAATAGATATGAAATGAAGGAAAACTAACTTAAATTTGAAATGGTTTTTCATACTTTATGGAGTAGTAATGCAGCTTGAGTTTGCAATCACTTAAAGATACCGGACATAAAAGCGATACTATTATTCAGTTATCACCGTTATTATTGTTTAATTTCAAAATAATATTTGCCACAAGAGAATACTTGTTTAATCATTTGTTCGGAGCGATAATATCTTGTTGACGTCGGTATCATCAAACGACGATCTTTAGACAGGAAAGAACTCCACAACGATAGATGTGTATTTCTGAACTCTTGATTCAACTGATACAGTGATTTATCTCGCTTTAGTAGCTTCTTTTTGGATGTGTTTGTTTTGATCCTCAATGTCTAAGTATATTCCAATTTTCCCCAAATAAATAACACTTGCTTCAACCCCACCTTGTCACAGTCTTACTGTTGCGTCGAAAGGAATCTCTTTGAAAATAACATGCATGAATAGAAAAAGAGGAAGCTTTCGTTTTTTGTAATGATTTATGTCGTTTTAAACACGTACGTTTCTCTGCAAAGCAAAGAAATGTCACCCAATTAATCAAAATGGGTCAACTCATCAGTTAGCGGGTTAACACAGTACAACAACTATGTGTGTTTTGTGATGGTAAAATAAGGGAATTACGTTTAAATTCATATGAATTTCGTTACATTTTTCACCAGCGAAAACTGCAAAATTTTGATGAAAGAAATTCAAAGATGACCTGCTCGATAAGGCCGTCTTATTTCCATATACGATCAGGAGTGCCTATAAAACTATCAAGCCAGCCATGATTTAGTATCGCCCTTTTCCTCAGTTCTAACCCTATACTTAAACGCGAAGGAAAGACGCCACAAGACCCAAGCTCAACACAAATAAAAGTGTCACAGTTTACCGTATATAACCATAAAATTTCTCAAGTGGAGAGAGGGTTTTGCAGCTGCTGTAAAATCCAATAGTCCTCACGCGCGGGTCTCACAAGCAGGTTTGCTGCTCATTCACTTATCTGAGAGAGATTGGCCTTTAGCTGTGCCGGAGGACGATATCTGTTCAGTAATAAACCCCACGAGAATGTTCAATTGAACTCGTTCATATCTTAAGGCCCATTTAGTTTAAATATCCAAATGTGGAATTTGACCTGAGCTGTGGTAAAATTCCTTAACTAGATTCCCAACGGGAATTCAAAGTTTGAAAGACAAACTCGTATCACAAGTGCTTAAAAGGGGTTTTTACGATCACCAAATACCTTGACAATTTCGAAAATATCAAAACTGGCGGGGTACTGCATAAAAATGTCGTTTCTTTTGTAAGATACTCAACATATCATTTTCCTTCTGAGCGAAGGCTGGCCATGTGCTTGTGTAACAAATAACGTGTACAAAGTCAACGATTTTATTTGCAATATACATTCACAACATATTGTACTTCATTTGCATAATATGGTCAATTAATGTTGCAATATTGATACGAATTCTGTAAACGTCCTTTCGGGTTATCTGCTGATTTTGAAACCTTACAGTGAGTACATGGATCACGGCAATAAATGCATGGCCTGTTTTAATGCACTTATATGAGCAACTAAAGTTTATAAGCCATTAACATAGAAAGGCACGGCAATAAACTTGCGTCTAATCCCAGCCTAAGGATATATTGAATGTCCCCGGGCTAGAAAAAACACACATTATTATCATGTCTTAGTACATGTGGATAAAGACCTGAATAACACCAGCCTTCGTAATCAAATAGTTTGACCCTTGTGTTAAAGAGAATGTTTCGTTGGAGGAATTCAAAGTCCCTCAACGCTGGATTTACAAATATAGTTTAGGCCATATATCCAGGCAGTATTTGTTTGCCATTAACGGATGCAATATGTATTTAAAATGTATTTATATATATCCCCCCCCCCCCCCCCATATATATATATATATATATATATATATATATATATATATATATATATATATATATATATATATATATATATATATATATACGTTTATTCATATATGTATACGTGTATGTATTTCAACTTGTGCACTCTTTAAAGTTTATCTTTAAAGTGATACAAGGGATATCATATTATCAAAGTTACCATGACAACGGCGTATCCGTTGCTAGGCTACGTCAATGATAATTCCCCGAAAGTATATAAAAGGGCTGAAAAATAAATAGGCTTATATCCGAACTCTAAAGAGCAGCTAGAAGTCAAGATGACAATGAACGTCATCCTTCCCAAGGGATGTAAAGGTTTCATATCTATAAGTTTTTGTATTATCTGGTATACATTAATGGCGTTTTTATGTATTTTTTGTCATTTTCTTCCTGAATACCAGGACCGATATGCTAAAGCTATGGAATAAATGTAAATATTCGCAAAGAATATGTTTTGTACAGAACTCAGGTCATCGTGTATCATAGTTCTAATTGATTAAAACGTTGATCGCTTGATCTTTAGTTTCAATACAAAATACACAAGTCCGACTCGATATTGTCTTCGTAGCAAAATCACATGTCAGATCACACTTATCATCCAGTAACGATTACACTTACAGATACGCAAAATTAATTGAATTGGTTCAGAATTTGTAGGGTCGAATCATTATTAATTTTCTTGACATGTCCTTGCTTCTGAAAGTTTGCAGCTTCAACCGAAACCACATACCTAAGCTAACATAGCAGTGAGCCCTCGTTGCGTTAAATTGGAATAAATAGACTGAAATAGAAAACTATTGTGAAAGGTCTTATTTGAACGGATTCTGAAAAACAAAATATAATGTCGCTCTTGTCTCAAACGAACATGACATCGTGTAGGGTAGACAACGATAATTATTCTGTTTCACAGGCCCAGAGCGATTCTGTTTAACATCACTAAGATGAGAAAACTGACTTACTACTAAGAGCAGTATTTACCGAATACCTTTTATATGTATTTACCTTTTATTTTAAATGAGAAATATGTAAAAAAAATAAATGTGTAAGTCATTCCATCTGAATATATTACTCCACAGCTGAGATTTGTTGTTAGTAACAAATACTTATCTCCAAAATCGACTTTATGATATTTTGTTGATTAACATCAGTTAAAGCCAAACCTTGTTATCTTGGGACAAACCTCAAGAGTATGTCACCTACTGTAAATATATATTTCAGATTAAAACTTTCAAGTGTACGCAGCTACAAGATACACACCACCTTTGTTTATATCCCATGTTAGCAGTTCAATCTCATGTGTCATTCAAGCAAGGATACAACAACTTGCATGAAGTATCTTTCATGCTTTCTCTTACTAAATTGTTTCGTGTCAGTGCAGAAACGAAATGAATTCCACATTAGAACAAAGGAGATTAGTCTGTCTTACAGACCCTGATACAAATATATATCAAATACAGCCCATGCAAGTCTATAATGTTTGGCAAGTCTAGATCACTGCAGTATCTGAAAATGAAGAGAGTCACTGGGCTCCTTTTTATTATATTTTTATGAAGATAACTGAACAACTGTTTTTTTTATGTAAGATGTGTTCATTTCAGAGACTAGATGTTAGTCTGAAAGGAGATTTGCCTTCCAAGTTCTCAAGAATGTTCTAAAATCACATCAAAGTCCGAATATATATTATATACGATCATGGTTAAATTTGATAAAACAGCTTACAAGGTCTTTCTATCACTGATACTGCATTCCAGCTATTAATACAACACACATTAACAAACCATACCTCAGAAATCGTAGAATAAGCATTCGTTATTTCGCATGGTGATATAGGTTTCTTCACCTTTTCAGTTGTAAACAGTGAAAGATTAAATGGAACGTGTTGGCCAGACATATTAACGCGAGAATAGACAGACTAACAGTGAAACAATGGTCATAAACCACAGAGTACACTATGTCTACTCTCTCCACTAAATATTCTAGATTATTGTGTCATGCTTGGATATTTCCGAGCTCTATTAGGTGTTTTAAATCTAAAAACTGAAGTAAGTAATGTACTGAGCGTACGTTTATTACATATTGTGATAAAATAATAATTCCTGTGATAATTATCGATAATATCGTTTAGTTTGGATAATGGTCATTAATATATAAATGGCATAACAATAAATAGACAATGAACTACAAGCCGTTTTCAAGTTTCTTACAACCTAATACCGTTGATGGCTTCTCCTAACCGACAAAGCGTCACTAAGTTTTTCGTGTACAAAACGGTTCTATCAATTATGTAAATAATTGATACAAAACGAATTGATTTTTAGAAATTTAAGCACGCGTGTATTCGTTTAAACAAACGTCCCCTGAATTATGGTTCAACTCCTAGCGCGGACAACAGTTACGTCCCGCAATTCTTCACTGTTATTTTCCTCGGGGACATACATATATTGTTGTTTTGTCTTCAACAACGAAACGTTCAGCACCTCTTTCACTGGGCAACAGGCTTGTCTGTCATTTATGATTAAATAATTAATACGCTGTCATCTCTACCTGTGATCTTTGTGTACTGGCGATCAGTCATTCCGGCACTTTCCGCAAATATTTCTGCAATGTCGGCAGAAACGCTCTTTGAAACCCAGTGTAAACGTCCCGTACAGCGTTTATTATTCATGTGTCTTTTAAAACAAGAAATATGTTTGCGTTCGTCGTGTATATACTAGTTTATTACCGTATTTGCCTTACGATAACCATCATCCACAAACAAAACTATGTATACAGCAGACAATCTTTTTTTTAAAAATTGGAACTAAATGTTCAGATTACATCTCAGTGTGTATGTGTATCTAAGGGGATATGTTTATTTTTAATACTGGGGCATTTATACTGAACAATAATTGAAATGAATTTGCATAGTATATGTACTCGAATATGATATATATCACGAGAAAAGGTTTTCATAGTTCAATATAAAAACGTAACTATCTGTATTTTCCTACCATATAAAAAGAAAAAAAATGTAATTTCAGCATGCACATTAATGAAATCTCACGAAGATGAAGTTTTTATAATCATTCAATCGAGTTATTATTTAAAAGTCGTTAAATTCACATATACTTACCAAATTTACTCCTGCCAATAACTGATATTTATCAAGATAAGCTCGGTATAGGAGTAAGGGAGGTAACTGTGTGGACGTCGGTTGATTAGCAAGGCAACGCCCAACTTCCACTGCTTGTGAAACAGCTCTTACCGATAGCGATATGTGTAAGGTACAACAGGTTAACAGAAGTGCCTAAAAATCTCCAAGGCGCACCCGTTCATGAATGTTGGGGTAGATCCTTGGATAGCAACGAATTTGACTTTCTTTGTAGGTTGGTCTACAAAATTAATTTATATATTACTTAAACATATCCAACATTGACTGTATAATATATTTTCCATATATTGTCAGTGATTTATTGCAGCCTTTTCGTTCTCTGCGATAATGTTCGATAACACTGTCTTGTGGTTTTATTTCTAAGAATAACTATTCATATTTTGTTGTTTTGTTTTGCATGAAATACTATTTTTCTGTACAAATGCATGATCGTTATTGCTGTGATGATATTTGTTATGTTTCTAAAACAGAGATTATTTATTTATTTATTTATCTATTCATTTATTTATTTATTTATTTATTTATTTATTTATTTATTTATTTTTTTATTTTTTTTTAATTTATTTATTTGTTCATTCATTTATTATTTATTTATGATGGAGGGTGACGGGGTGATAAACATGTAACTATTAAACTCGCTATCTTTTAATATTACTTAATATGATTATATATTTGTATATATGATTTATCTGTACACAAAATGTGTACAACGATGTAGTAAAACAATATTCCGTACCGAACCTCACAGACACAACACGTCCTGTGCCACACACCAATGCTATTAGTGGTTGCCATTGTGTTCACACATCTCCACAGCATAGTAAGCGAGTCATCACGACTTTTTGTTTTTTTTACAAACATTCTCCCTCTGTTTGTCTTGTTCCCCGAAACATTCATATCTTCGGCAATCGCGTTCAGAAGCAAAACAGACGTGTGTTAAACCTATTTACCCGAAAGAAAACACCCGCTTCAAGATTAAAACCGGAATCCAATTTCTATCTTCTAAACTTTTCCAAATCCATATAATGTGTTCACGGCTTGTTGGCGCCGTTTTGAACTTGAAGTACACTTTTATGAGAACTGACCCGTAAAAGAGCAATTAAATGGTGCTTTCCTTGCCCTCAACGGTAGTTTGACGACTATACAGGCCAATCAACATATAAGGCACATTTTCTGTATAAAATTATTAATTTCTATTAAATATTTGAAAGAAAAACCAGCCATTTAGGCGAGTACGCTGTTGTCCATTCAAATAGTGAAATGCGTTTGTGCGATTTGTTTCTTGTTTGGGAACAAGCAATTGTTTTCATTTTCGCTCAAGCGTGGTTGATATATGGCCCTATATAGTGCGTAGGGCTAATATTGGTTTTATTTGTATAGATTAGATTTATAAAGCCTCCTGTTCCTCCATTTATCGTTAAGCAATACAGTTCAAGAGGTTTTGAAACATGACTTTTTGCTCATTTATATAATTTGCCGAACCGACGAAAATACTAAATTGTGAATCAGGGGTAACATTCATCTTCTTTCTGTATAAATAAAGATTGTCTATTTTTTTATTGTGTCAATGACACGTTTATATCAGTGTAATTTTAGATGGAAGTCGTGCACTTGAGAGGAAATGAGGTGAGGAACATTAGAGTGATGGGGTGATTTTACACATACGAAGCATATTGTCAGGAACGGCGGAAGCTAATGCAATTACGCCTTTGCACTCTTTCGCTCTGCAAAACATGATTAATATCTTTAAAATACAAAGAAACAAATTGTTTCCAGCTTCAGAAATTAATTCCACCCCGATTTTCGCTGATATTGTCTCAAAGCTACGCCGAGATGTTCATCATCAGTGTCAATTCGTGTAGCATTGTTAAATTGGAAAACTTTCGAAATTGGGCGATAAATATTTGACAAATTCGTACGATTTGACATTATCTCGATGGTTTATAATCTAACGAAGATGCAAATTGTCAGCAAATCGTTTGGTTTCAACAGTGTTCAAGGGAGCATAACAGAAAAATTACGTAAGGCCTATCGTTACGACGGCTTCAAGGCCCAAATCCTCAGTTTCAGTCAAATTTAGAAGATTTAAGAAGGTCTTTAAATCTTTGACAGCAGGGTCCCTAAAGTATCACACACGTGAATTTAAACCTGGTTGCGTCACAAGAAGATTTCTGTCCCTTCCCCGGCTAATGGAAATGCCCCGGTGGTAGCCATCTTATCCACTGCCGCAAAGTGGAGTAATCACGACAGCAGTGATGTCGTAAATCTTACGACAGTCACAAACCGTTCTTAGTATTCCGGCTTTTCTAGGCCCATTTCTCTCTCCGTTTTCTCGCTAAAGCTTTTGCGTGTTTTATCCTCTTTTTCAAAGGATTGTCTTTGTTTCAGGTTCCCTGTTTTGTCAATTTTGTTTTGCAAATACCGTCTCAGTGGATTTCTCGATAGAAAGAGTAAAAAGCCAGAGGTTGCAAAAGCCCCCTGACCAATCTCAGAGAGATACAGCTATGAGTGCATTTAAAACAGACACATCAAAGCAAATCGCCAATATCCTTTGATTTATATTTAATTAAGACTCTTTTTCCTTATGTAACATTAAATGAAAAAGGACTCGGTCGATTGTATTTCGTTTGTTGGTTTACCTCCGTCTGTATTTGATATAAAATTACCTTTTATCCTTAAATAAAGCTTGTTTAAACTTTTCAAATCACCCCTTTCCTCTGAGAGTATTTTCTTGTTTATGTCAAAATAATTTCCATTATTATCTGGGAAAGGAGTGTCGTTTTTCAAACGTCTTTTTCCAGATCGAAGAATTGTGGAAGAAGCGCGAAACTGGATCTAGTTGTCAAATTATTTTAAAATATAAAATGTCGATATTAGCAATACTTATTTCTTTTGTTGTGCGCTTGAAAAGATTTTAATGAAAGACAAAGGGGAAACATGTACACTCTTTGTTAAAACCTAAACCAGACTAGAAACTAATATGATGTTTTTAATTTTTAAAGAAATTCATCCACGTACACAAAGACAGACGTGTTTTCTCTTCTGAGACAGATTCCCTCTCATTATATCCTTTCCAACTCTCACGACCTTAATTCAAAAAAGAACGCAATATTAAGGACCTAAATCAAATATGACATTTAACACTCTTAATCAAGGTCAGATTTCAAACAGAAATATTCAAATGGATGAAAATTTGAAGCCAAGTTCTATATTAGAAGTGACACCAACTTGTGCCCGGTAGAATGAATTAAAGGCGCCCGTGTTAACACATAACCTAAGATCTTAATTTCGTTCGCATCGTCACTATCGATGTATTTTCTAAAGTTCAAAAGCAGAAGTCTGGAAAATTGACTCAAGTTTAGAAAAATGACCGCTCGTAATCAAACGACCATTACACAGGGGCTCTGACTAGTCACTGGTGTTATTCAATTAAGTGTTCGATCCAATCGAAAAGGCCACACGTTTTATGAGCCGACCCCCACCTAAGTCGACGTTCAGGCAGTAAAATGTCAAGATTAACCAACACACTATGACTCAAGCCGAATAATAATGAAAGAGTCCCCCTCCCCACGTGTCCAACATCCCCCTTCCCCCGCCTCTTTTCTCAAGACTATCGATTTGTTCGGCCCTCATATTCTAACAAAATTCGTTTCTGTGAAATTTGTTTTTTTACGTTTCGGTCCTTAAATAGTCTGTTAGTATGCGCGCGTTCATTGATCTTGTGTTAAATTAAGGTTTATATCATTGGGAACTTTTTTTCGTGTTTGCAAATATAGACTTTCCCTTAAAAGCGACACGAAAAACGTAAACCCTTCAAAAAAACATGAAACACATTTTTTCACGAATAAAAAATAATCATATAATTAACTTTTTCACTTTTTAGACTGTGGTTATTAATTACTACACTACATCCAACATATAACTGGAAGTAGCAATAAATTTAGGATATAAAAAGTGTAAAATCAAATGTGTATGAATGACCTAAAAAATCAACGTTCATTTTCCATTTCTGTCTCCCATTCTTTCCCTTGAGCTTCTCAACATTCCATTTTCTCTCATCCCCTTTCACATTTTGATTCCATCATTGCATTATCGGCCCATGCTTCATCAGCCGGGCGCGCCAATCACGCTCTTCTTCCAATTAGTATGGGCACAGTTACGTCCCCTGTTTGCAACCGCACGCAATAACGTTCTTCCTGTATCAATACGCGACTGACTCACAGCTTAATGTCCTTGAGAAAGTAGTTCTTTATGGGAGTAATTTGATTAGATAAAATAAAGAAATACATTCTGATTGGATGTTAGCTCTTTTAATTATTTAAAACGAAATCCTTGTCAAAATTGGAAGGCTGAAAAATTTCATAACAGCACACGAACGCCTTTTTAATTTGATTTAAAGACTATTTACATAATTTCTCAATGTCTCTAGTCCTCGACTTCTATTGCTTCTTTCAGCAGAAGAAAATGCAAAAAAATGTCGTTTGTTTTAATCATTTTATTCGCGGAAATGAAATTAACCCGATTTTGAACAAAACTCCGTTTCTGATGGATCAATATGAAACATTTTCAGTAAAAGACTGCACTTATTATACAAACGAAACGATTAAATAAATGATATGTAAAACAATTAGGAATGAACTCATGCTTGAAGCATTCGTTGAGATAAAATTGCTAAAATGAAATTATGTATGGTTTTACATTTTACCAGTTGGATTTAAGAAAGAGACTAATGTTTGAGGTCCGTTGTAAACATGTATTCACTACTCAGAATCTATGACCGAAGTGCCCTTTAACGTCACTGGGCGGGTTACCCCGTTTCATAACAGACACATGATACGAGCACTGGCCTTATTCAACACGTTGAGTATAGAGGCTATCTTTAACAAATGGGACAGTTTTATAGGGGTGGGGGTCGAGCGATTAGAGGCACGGAGTCAATGGACGTTAAGCTACGTGGTCAATAGAGACAGTGGGTTACGTTGAAAATAGCCAAGCGACTTTTGTTGTATGAATGACTTTTGAACCGCAGTTCAACCAAGGCTCTTTGATGTTAACCCTGACGTTACGGGTCTCATCTTACTTTATCCCTACCCTTTTCCCAACCACACCCCGAGAACTTTACCCGCTTTGTGACAAGATATAAACCCTTTTAGATTCGGCTAAATAACAATCTATTTAAGATGTAGCATTTGGCACGCTACTGTTGTTGCACTATTGTCTGTCACAGGCTGCGGAGGTATTTTGGAGTAGTGCTGTTTTTATGTATGGATACAGGGCGTGCGATCTGTCCTGGGTTGGGTTTATAATTTTCCTCTTTGCAGGTATGACCAGTCTATATACACGTTTAACCAGTCCTTCAATAGCCATCTTACTGACTCTAATAACCACACATCCTAGCTTCAATATCCACCATTCTGGCTTCAATAACCACCATTCTTGCTTCAATAACCACGCATCCTGGCTTCAATATCCACCCACCTTCGCTTCAATAACTAGACGTCCTGGCTACAATAACCGCTGTCCTGTCTTCTATATCCACCAATCCTGGCTTCAATACTCATCCATCCTGGCATCGATTACCACCCTTCCTCCCTTCAATATTCAACCATTACGGCTTCAATATCCACACATCATGGCTTCAATATTCTCACACCATGGCTTCAATAATCACACATCTTGGCGTCAATATCCACACATCTTGGCTTCAATATCCATCCATCAGAGCTTCAATATTTCACCCTTCCTTGTTTCAATTACCACCCATCCTGGCTTCAATATCAACACGTCGTGACTTCAATATTCATTCATCTTGGCTTCAATTATCGACCCATCCTGGCTTCAATATCCACTCATCCTGACTTCGATATCCACTCATCCTGGCTTCAATATCCAACTATCCTGGCTTCAATATCCACCCATCCATTACCATCAATATCCATCACCATCCATCCTGGCTTCAACAGACACATCCGAGCTTCAATATTCACATATCCTGGCTTCAATATTCACGTCTCCTGGCTTAAAAGCCACCAATCCTGGTTACAATATTCACCCACCCTGGACACATTATCCACACATCTTGGCGTCAATATTTACTCATCTTGGCATCCATTACCACCCATCATGGTTTCCTTCTCCACCCAACCTGGATTCAAAATTCACCATCCTAGAAAACAATATCACCATAATCATCATAGCTTCCAAAGTCTTCATTCTTCAAATACCACACATCCTGATTTCAATAACCACCACCCTGGTTTCAATATTCACCCATCCTGGCTTGCATTGCCACATATCCTGTCTTCAATATTCACCCACCCTTCCTTCAATATTCACCCACCCTTCCTTTAATACTCACCCATCCTGGCTTTAATAGCCACACATAATGGCTTCAATATCCAGACATCCTGGCTTCAATACCCACCCATCCTTGATTCAATATTCACTAATTCTGGCTTCCATTACCACACATCATGGCTTCAATATCCACCCATCCTGGATTCAATATCCATCCATCCTGGTTTCAACATTCGGCAACCCTGGCGTCAATATCCACACATCCTGGCTTAAATATTCACACATCCTCGCTTCAATACCCTCACATCCTGGCTTAAATATTCAACCATCCGATCTTCAATATCCACCCATCCTGACTTCAAAATCCACACATCCTGGCTTCCATTACCACACACACTGGCCACAATATATATCCATCCTGATTTTCGAAATTAACACATATTGCCTTCTATTAACACACCCACTAGGCACAATATACATCCAATCATGGCTTCAATATACACTCATCCTGGCTTCCATTACAACACACACTAGGCACAATATCCACCAATCCTGGCTTCAATATCCACTCATCCTGGCTTCCATTACCACACACACTAGACACAATATCTACCAATCCTGGCTTCAATATCCACTCATCCTGGCTTCCATTACCACACACACTAGACACAATATCCACCAATCCTGGCTTCAATATCCACCAATCCTGGCTTCTATTACCACACACACTAGACACAATATCCACCAATCCTGGCTTCAATATCCACTCATCCTGGCTTCCATTACCACACACACTAGACACAATATCCACCAATCCTGGCTTCAATATCCACCAATCCTGGCTTCTATTACCACACACACTAGACACAATATCCACCAATCCTGGCTTCAATATCCACTCATCCTGGCTTCCATTACCACACACACTAGACACAATATCCACCAATCCTGGCTTCAATATCCACCAATCCTGGCTTCTATTACCACACACACTAGAGACAATATCCACCAATCCTGGCTTCAATATCCACTCCTCCTGGCTTCAATATTCATCCTTCCTGGATTCCATTATCACAATAATCATCCGTTCTTGCGTCAAAAGTAATAATTCTGACTTTAAATACCTCGGTTTCAATAACCATCACCATTCCTTCACTACCATGCGTCTTGGATGTAAAAGCCACAGATCCTCGCTTCGCTTCAATATCTATCCACTCTAGCTTCAATAACAACTCATCAAGGATTCAATAACCGCCTATCTGGGATTCAGGGAACATCCGTCCTGGCTTCAAAAAAATCCTGACTTCAATTCCCAACAATTTTGGATGCATTAGCCACCATCCTGGCATCAACAACCACCCGTCCTGGCTTCAATAATCATCTATTCTGAATTTCAAACCACCCATGCTTCAACCATTATCCTGGCTTTAATTACCATCCATCCTGGATTTTTTAACCATACATTGCGGTTTCAACAATAAGCATCGTTGCATCAATTAACACCAATCTTGGCTTCAATAACCATTCATCCCTGCTTCAACAATATCTCATTTTGGATTCAATAACCGCCTAACATGGATTGAATAAGCATCCATCTTGGATTTAATAGCTACCCATACTGGTTTCAATAACTGATTATCCTGGCTTTAAGAACCACCCACACTGGCTTCAACTACTGACCATCCTACTTCAATGCTCATTCATATAGGCTTTATAAGTCTTCATTAGGCTTAAAAAACATCCAACCTGGCTTCAGTACGTTATCTTCCGATATACTCAACACGTTATTAATCCCAAATCAACACCAAATCCCCCAACATCCACTCCTTAACCCCACCAACTACCATTTCTCGCATCATCAAACCCCTTAACCCCACCAACTGCCATTTCTCACCCTCATCAAACCCCTAAACCCCACCAACTACCATTTCACACCCTCATCAATCTCCTTAACCCCACCAACCACCACTTCTCACCCTCATCAAACCCCGCCAACTACCATTTCTCACCCTCATCAAACCCCTTAACCCCACCAACTACTACTTCTCACCCTCATGAATCCCCTTCCACCCCACTCCAAACCCCCACCGCCCTCCTCACAAGCCACTCATAACCCCAACCCATCACCACCTCACCCTCATCAATACCTTCCCACCCCACTCCTCTCCCCGACTAACCACAACTCCTTACCCACGCAAACCACCACCCTCGCCTTCAACAACCCCTCTCCACACATCCACCAGCCTGACACTCAACTTTTAACCCCAAACCAACCCGCTCCCACCACCCCTCACCCCACCAACTCCCTCTCACCACCTCTCAGCCCTGCCAACGCCCTGCCACCATCCCTCACCCCACCAACCCCCTCCCACCACCCCTCAGTCCCATCAACACCCTCCCACCAGGCCTCAGCCCCACCAACGCCCTCCCACCCCGACAATGTCCGCCTGGTACCATCCTGTTTAGGCGCTCAGTTCATTCTGTGTATGTCACAAGTCTTGGAAGTTTTATCGACCAGTAAACTATTATTGAGTGTGATAGTTCCATGCACGTGTGCGTTACTTGGAACGTAGCGTTGTCTCTGGTTTGCACGTGTTCTGTCTCTAGTGTTTCCCTAGATTACAAGGAATTTTGTGTTTATTCTTTAAAAACGTGTTTACGTTACGGTAGCGGGGTAGTGTTTCTTCAAGGATGAATTAAGAAGTCTGATTGGGTTATCTTGACATAGGAAGACTCGGTGACAAAGCGGTATTTTAATTGAAAGGACGTGAACTAAATACTGTGACATTTGCTCGGAGAGTGCGGGGTATATCCTGTATCCCGTATTCTGTCATCAATGTTTCTGACACAGAAAAAAACCCGCTGACAATATACATCAGCCATACAGGCAGGTTTCACTATAAATCATCCATATTCATATTCACGAATCTTATGATTGATGTGCAAAACTAATCTAATATTCATAATTTGTGTAGAAAGTTATTTTGTTAAGAAGCTGTTTTCACATAAAGAACGTACTAACTGGCGAATATCTGTTCTTTTAAGGCAATGTTCACGGACCATGTGTTTGGTCTATAACATGCCTGTGTCAATAGTTAGCCTTGAGAAACCATCCCTTTATGCCAGTCTTGAACCAAACCATGACACATTAAACTTATCGCACACTGTTAGAAGCCATAAAACGGGGGCCAGTTTCAAAGAAGAAAAGCGGGGCTTTACCACATAAAGCACTGAAACCAAGTGTCGTCCCTGTGACCCGCATAGCAATTTATGTACAGAACATTGAGGAGAGCTCTATCCAGTTTCACTGAAAAGGGAACTTTAGTTGGGGTGGCTATAAATTTGTTAGTAGTGTATGAGTGACTCTTGGCCCAAAATCTAAAGAAAATCGTCTCCATTGCGAAATATTCGTTAAGCTTCTGCTTCGTTGTTTTCGCCTCGTTAGTCAGAAATGCACATTAACATTTAATTTAACGAAGTTTTAAAAACTCTAACCCGCATTGCACTTTTTATATCGAAATATGCTTTAGGGCTATTTAGTGTTTTAAATGCATGGAAAAATGTGCGTTGGGAGAGCTTTATGACTGATAGGGACTACATTAAACCTGACCCCGCGGAGTAATACACCGAGCGTATTACACACGTGCGTATGCCAAAGCGTGTATTGATTCTCCCCGTTGCCCCTAAATTGGTGGTTTGAGATGAGAGCACGAACCTTGTTTAAAAATTCAGGGTACTTTGATGGTACATTTCGCACGTGCTCCTGGTGAATTGGATCTTTTTCACGTATTCGAAGAAACTCAAAAGCATTTTGTTAATATGAAATGTACCGGTTTTCCATTGTTAACCTCCATCTCTAGGCATCACAATGCTTCATCAGCAGTGCACGTCATTAGTTTGTTATATGTGACACTTGTGCTATTAAATTTCACAGGGGCATCAACATTACCAATAGCGAGATATTATTTATCGTTTCACTTTTGAAACTGCAAAGATGAAATGCGACCCTGAATACTTCTTTCTTTACAAAGTATTAGAAAATCACAAAAAGAAAATAGATTTTTTATAGAAAATGAACAAATAACAATTTAACAGAACAAATTTTAGTGAATATGTTTTATTTTCCCCTTGAGTTCCATTAATTTTAGTCCGTACTCAACTGTTTGGGGGTTAAATTCTTATGATTTTAGACACAAGTTCACTTAAAAAAAGAGATAATTTCTTTCGTTAAAAAATATTCAATATAATTTTATTTTTTTTAACACACACGAAGATTAATGACTGCCTCTTTGTTTCTATACCGAAGGGCCGTGTGGTATGGTTCCTTTATTTGATAAAAACAATACATCTTTATTCTAAATCTTCTCAATCCGATATCTGAATAAGGGCAAACCCGAGGTCAAATTGTGATCAGAAATCTCTCGGTCGACCACACTAAGAAATCTATTGTGCGAATCCCTTATTTTCCTGGCGTTTTAGGAATTAGGCAGAGATATCTTGTCACACGAACAACGGGCGCGTTGTTTATACCAAATTCTACTTTATTGATACAAGAAATGAAATTATACTACTATAGAATTGCTTCCAAATCTGCGATAATTCGCTTGCATTCCTGGTATCGCAAGAGGCGCTATCCGCCCCTTGCAATTTCTTGAGAAATACGAGCAATTATATCATCCAATCGCCGTTGCGTCCCCCATGTAAATTACATCGAGATATTGATTGCAATATATCACTCGTGGAATAATTTTGCAAATGCAATCCCGTACATCTAAGGGGAAAATCCCACAAAGTTTCTATGATATTCCCGGATTCAAAGGCGATCAGCAGAGAAAGTCGCCTTAATGAGAGATACCGGAAGGTTGTATAGATGGACGCACGTACGTGCGTGTATTAAGGACGGACCTAACCCTCTGTAATTACTTCGGCTTTCATTTTGTTATGCATCTTTGGAACGATATTAAAAGGAGTATTAGTGTCAGAAATTTGTCACCATTATTTTTCCATAGCGTTGATACTTTCCGTTTTGAAGTTTCTTTATTTAAATGAAAAATGGTCCTTTAAGAACATCTTTCAAACTTTAAGGTCTAAGGTAAAAAATAATTCATA
Organism: Haliotis cracherodii; assembly: GCF_022045235.1. Taxonomy (NCBI): domain Eukaryota; kingdom Metazoa; phylum Mollusca; class Gastropoda; order Lepetellida; family Haliotidae; genus Haliotis; species Haliotis cracherodii. The sequence continues at coordinate 19,889,641 of NW_027266271.1, read as the reverse complement.
CGATTGGCCATACCTTATACAGGTTTCATATGAAAGCCAGACTATTTTGGGCCTCTATAATCTTTGAGTTCGTTACCCTTAAACATTATAGCATTACAATGAAAGCACGAATACAAATTCTGAAAAGTTTCGTCAGGAAAACAGGATCTCCTAAACATAACCCAACTTCTCAGTGCAACATTCTGCCCCACGCGTGGAGAAAATTGCCATTTTCAACGCTAATATGCCTTCAACGTGCCAAACAATAAAGAAAAATATCTCCAGATTACTCTATCTACTGTAGGCAAAATTGTCATTTATCATCCTAAAAATATGATAATTTTTCAACCAGCATCTATCAACTTAAAGCTAAGAGGTATCGGAAAATCTAGGAGAGTTGGAAAAAGCATTAATCATATCCCTTACTTCACGGAGAAGCGTGGGGTTGGAGGACACCCAGTTAGCGAATCATATGGGGTATGAATGCGTCTGATGTGAAAATGACCACTCGTGATCTTTTTCATCATCATACTCTTGGGGGCCCGTCTTAATAGACTGCAGTGCACGCTGGGAACATTTTACATATGCAGACGCCTTAGGAATCTCTATGAACCGTTCGAGGATTTTTGCCTGCTGTTAAAGTAATTCTTGTTCCGTTTAAAACTCAGTTACAATTTCATAGAAGACAGAAACACGGTGAATTGCAAAAGATATATAACTGTATTTTGGGGGCTGTTTTCGACCACCTAGGCAGAAATTTGGTGTTGAATTATATTTGGCTAAGTTTTATGTCATAAAATTCAAAATATTAATTTATTGTTTGAAAAAGATTTTTTTAAAAATAGAAAAACAGCAAAGGATATAATAGTCATGTTTACAACGATACAAAATTTTAATTTCAAAAGTCAAATTTATTTTTATAATATCAAATTACAAAGGTTCCTCTTTCTTTTGTTTTTTTGTGGTAAATTTGGTTTTATCTCTTTTGCTTTGTATTCGTGTATTGATCACAGGTAGAGGTATACAGATGTTAACCTGATCATAATGTTTAACCACCGACTCTTTGTTCATCGTTGAATTTGATAAAAACAACATTATAACGAGGCAAATCTTTGAAAAACTGGTTTGTTCCTATTTGTTTCTATCCATAAAAGAAAGAGAGATGGGTGGGGTTTGGGTGGTGGGTAGGGAGGAGTGAAAGGTAAATACCGCTTGAATAGTATCAATACCTGACAGTGAAGAAAGTGATACTTGATTTATCTTCAGAGCCTTTTTCGAACGGATTCTACTCCTTGAAATATTATACCGTGTGTATTTCAATTTCTTCAATTATGTTGTTTATTTAATTATTCGATTTTAGTGTTTATTGTCTCAATTCGTTTTAAACAATAAAACTTTTACCCATAAAAGAGACAACAGCTGATGCAACTACACACTGTGAGGCCTATTTGTGATTTGTGATGAACAAAATAAATGAAATATGTATCAACATATATGAAATATTAATCAAATTCAATTTAAAACAGATTCCCTTTTGCCATAGAATTTCATCGAATGAAACATTCATCACAACGTTTTTACTTACAGGTTCAAAAACTTAACTGAATAACAATCATAAAAATCTCCAAAGGAAAGTTAACCCACAATACAAAAAAAATTACTACGGATTTCAGAGCACTTCTAGCTTTCCATAATACACAGAATACACAAAATACACATATCGGAATAACCTGCGCTAGCAGCGAGCTAACAAACATATTCATTTGGGGTGTAAGCAATATTGAAACCCCCCACCGTGGACTCTGCCGTCTAACTTATTTTTCATCAAAGCGAAATTCTCAGAGCCGGAACGGCGACCAAGCAAAGTATTTCAAACACAGGGAAAGAACAGCGGTGTATAAGAGCGGTGCTTTAATGTTGAATCTGGAAGTAGCGATTTCCTTGGCAGTAGGAAGACTCGTCATAAATAACTCCAGGCTGCGCTAGAATCCCTTTGGTTGCTCATGCGTGAAATATCTCTGCCTTTTCTGCTGGTTTGACTTATAGCCATAAGTGATACAACAATACGCGAGACATAACATCATTTTGCAAGACGCGATGTCTGTTTAACGTAATATGCACGCCAATAAACAACACGATTTAAGGTCTAACTTGAACGAAACTTTATGGGAATTTGAATTAAAAGTACTAAAATTTCTACACAAAATATGTGTACACTTCTGTTATCTGATTTTGGTATTAAAAGTAGTTTAAAAGTTGTATAAAGTTTATTCTCGGTTTATTTGTTTATATATTGATTTATGCCCCAAAACTGAAGAAATGGGTTGAATGTACCTAATGCATTAATCACTTGGAGGTCAAATGTTAAAATGAAAAAAAAATCTAATTAGTGTAAATACTTCTATATTGACGCCTCTGTCATCAGAGTTACAAAGGCGTCCAAATTATCAATACTCTGGGAGAATCGCTGCTAGGGTGCTCTGAAAGAATCTATCAATTCTCGTACAGGGGTCGACAATTTTTTCATCAAGCTTTCCCCACTCCAATAACCGAGGTCAGGGGTCTCGAATTAAAAGAGCCCGTTAAAAGAAACCACTACAGTTTTTACATTAACACAAGTATCCGATACCACAAGCCATTTCGTTTGGTTAGAAGAACAATTTTGTATTGGTCATTCTGGCCAAATAGATTGATGGCACGTCGACGAGACCGTTGATTAGACGAGAGTTCCTCGTTCAGTAGAGGGTTTGGCCCAAACACGAGGCACGCTTCGGCGAAATAACACTCTTTGAAAAATGTATTTTTCGTGTAATAACGGTTCTTATCGAAAGTGGAGCGCTATACAAAAAGATAGCCTGATGAGAGTTGTCATTGGGCTAATGAATATAGACGAAGGCGAGCACGAGAAGGCACACGGATGAAGCGAAGCTATTTGCCGAACTGTGAGACACAATACACCGCCATATTGGATCGTCTACCGTGACGTCACTCTTACAAAGTAGGCCTCTCAGTGAAGGGTTTTTGCAGTATATTACCGTGGTTGTATCTCGCCCGGCCCCCACAGGGTATTGTGTGCGTCTATTTACCAATCTTTAGGCGTTGTATTTGTACGACAAATATGAATTAAAGCTCCTTTTCATACTTAATCCGCGATCGGCTTGAATTCAGATATCCGCATTGTTACCGCACATGTTGACTGATTTATGAAATAGGCTTATAACATCAAAGGGAGGGTAGCTTCGCCAATGAATAGCGTTCGTTCTCAGTAAAGGGCTTCCTTGCTAACTAGCGAACTCACAATCTGGGAGGGGATGGGCAGCACTGAGTCTATGTAAGTTTTTCAAATGATTTTTGTTAATAAATAATTAACGATTCGCACCGAGGGTCGAAATCAACACCGAGGTGGTCCATTTATCTATATTTGATTGTATCTGTTTGTCGGAAGTGATACAATTGAATCAGTTAACACTTAACACCCAAAATTTCAACGCGTTTTTACAATTGATGTGTTTAACTGCTACAGAACATTAGCGGTGTAATATTAACTTCATTGATCGTTCGTTCATTGACATATTAACATTTCTTCTTATCATTATTGTTATTATTATAATCATATCCAATTGCATTATTATTATCAGAAAATATTATTTTTTAAAAGCAATACGTATCAGAATAATTTCTTTTAAAATATCAATTTCTGGAGTAATTAGACTTCAATTTGAATTAAATTTGTAAACGTTTTTAATTTGGTTTTAATCGTTGAAGCAATTCCTGTCTCTACATGGGAAATACCCCCTCACACGAAGGCTCTGATACTACTGCCATTATCACCAGGGTAGGGTCTGCTGATATCTAAATGCAAATCTTCACTTTGTGTGAGGCGAACGAGATTCAAATGGGTGAACTTTTTATAACTATGTGCTTCACAGGGTATGGCAATTTATTTAATCCGGTGGATGATAAATTCTTTTGCTATATTTATACTGATGGAGCGCTGCGTTTTCTTTACGGTGACACCTCAAAGATATTTTGAAATATTTCATTAGCAAGCTTATATTTTAGTGACACTTAACTGGTATGACATTTGGGCGATTTTATCGTAAAGTTTTAGATGTGTTTTGTGCGAGAGTTTATTTGAAATGACGCCGATGTGTGTGGGAAGCTTTCTGAATATATCACAATCACTCCATATAACTAGCATAATTGATACATGTATTTTACACAACAGTTTAAACACTTTAAAAGCTGTTTATGTGCAGTATCTAATATATGTGTGTTAGTTTTCTCCTTCTGATATTTATAATGGTCTGGTTTTAATATGATATATTTAATTTGTGCTTCGTTCACATATCTGTTAAACATCAACAGAACGGACTGTAATCTGTGTCAGGAACTTTATTTCTAACATTTTTTTCCATGAATATTTAGCGATTAACATCTTCGTGGTAATTCCGGTGATAAATTCCGCTTTAAGGGTTTACATTTAATTTAAAATTAGACATCGTTCCGTTTTCTTGAGATTTTTTCTTGTCGATAATTCCTACCAGAAATCCTTCTCGATAGGCTCTGGTACAAGAAATTGAAATGTATTAGTTTCGTGAAAAAAATGTCAACAAAAAGTCAAAAACTAATCTATTTCAACTACTTCCTTGAAAGGCAGGCAGCACTTCATTACTTCGGAGAAATTGACATTTCAATTTCATCAAAGAAATTAAGCAAGAACACTTTTCTCTGAAGAAATTCAAATTCGAGGCTACTGTCTCACTACTTTTCAAGCGATTTGTTTTCAACGACATATTTCTATAAGATTAATGCAACTTTTTCCAATGGGAAATTTGCGGCAGTTTCCCCTCTCGGTGTTGGTGAAAAATAATTGCTTTAAACTGTAAAGTTGTAGCTTTTCAAACCATAAATCATTTTGCTGAGCGATTCAATTTTCGTCGATACGTTCACGCTTTTGAGGCGAAAATGGATATAAAGCCTGTCTCTTTTTCCACTTTTATGTCTCTTCGGAAATATCCTTAAAACTTCTGAGAGATTGTTGATAGTTTTTGTACCGTCAGTCGTTTAAGTTTTCGAGAAGAATTTCTCCCGAACAGCCTCTCAGTCTACACAAAACGTCGCTGATTGACTATACAGTTAGGGAGAAGATATAGTCTGTTTTTTCCATCTCGGCTCTGTTGTTCGAGAACCATATCATGTGTGTTACATTTTCCAACTGTCACTTCAAAGAACGAAAGTAACTGTATTCCAAATAACAGAAATGCCCACAATTTCTTGCACTCATTATATGGCGTTTTCCGACACAGCAAAATGGGAAGCGTGTTTACGACACAGTACCAGAATCCTTGGTGCATTTGCCGTAAAATTTTCAATTTAAAATATCAAAATTTCGTTAAAAAAATATCCACATGCACATATGTGCGCCAGCTGTACACGGCCTGGCAGTAACAGGCCCGGTGTCGGGGAAATGCCGCAGCATACACGTTGATCGTAAAACGAACTTGGGGTCTAAAACGGTACTTTGATGTTCGGCATTTCTCTCTAGAGCTCAGCAGTAATTTTCTGGTATCTACAACAGAAAATGTATTTCTATACTGTTTTTTTATATATACGTCGTCAGTCTCGAGACCCGATAATCAACTTTATTCAAACCGTTTACAGCTTTTTATTCGTCTAGTTTGAAGCCAGGGCGCTTATGTCAGACCGAACATAAAATATGGTGAAGTTGTCTGTAATAAAAATCGAATACTTGTATATAGATTTTTTGCTGTTTCTGTTATTGCCCCGAAACAGCTGTAGCAATCCCGAGAGGCCGGTTCTGTAGGCTTACCTATAAACAGAACACATGGGAATTTCATTAGCAGACAGATGATATCGTCGACAGTAATACAAACAAATTACTTCCAACACATTAATTGCATCATATTATATGCTTTGATTCAAAAATATGATTTATTATGTGTTTATTTGAGTAAAATTCTAGAATTAAATAGCCAAAGGTATTTTTTTCAGATATGTTGAAATATATAGTTTTCGTCAAAGTTACCAGAAAAAGCTTGACAATTTGACATATTCCGTCACATGCCCTTGAACAAAATGTCCACTTATTTTAATGTGTGTATTTTTTATCATCTAAGCTAGACTTTCTGTTTCCTAGTGAGTAGAAAACATCCAGTTTACTCTACATATGGTTTAACACCGTATTTGTTTAATTAAAATTTTCAGCATTGCAACCATTTCAATATCACAGGTAAATTGTTCTCCCGTACAAACTTTCTAATAAAGTCAGTTTTTACTCAATTTCAATATAATGTTAATATCAACAACAATATTGAAATGCCAATCAAGCACCAAGGGCTGTCAACAGCTTTTGAAAATAGACAAAGAATCCCAAAATGAATCCTTTTTTTTCATCCAAAATAGAGACGCATTTCGTGATTTTTAATCTTACAATAGGTATAGCATGTTGTATCTCATTAGGCACGCTTTATGCCCCTAATCAAATCAATCATATATTAGCAATAAGTAGTTTTTAATTTGTTTCTTTTTTATTACGAAAATGAAATACAGTTTGCCGCTTAGTTTCAACCCAAAGATCACAGATGAAGAACAAAATACAATGCAGAATGTAAACACACACAAATAACCCAAATAAAACAGACTGTCAAAATCACATTTGTTCTGAAATAACACAAAGCCTTTTGATATAATAGCCAACACAATGGAAGCGATTGGCTGAACATTTGCCCTAAGGGCTTACGAATATTTATGCGTTTACATTTCAGCTAATCACTAATATATGAATGACTCTTACATCCACGAATATATGTTATATTATCAGTGTTGCATGTTAAACATGCCCTGTTGGAATCATATACAGAGAAATACCGTCCTCCTTGGACATGTTGTTCTGTCAGTAAGGTAAGAACCATTATGAAAAGGATTCAAAGTTCTCATATATTGCTGTTTTAATTAAATACATCATGCATATTTGTACATGTCTTTGGTGGTATTTGAAATTGACATTGAAATGCATGACGATCACATTGAAATTGACATACCTCTGTTTCAGTGATTTTACCTTTAGGTGTCCCTTTCGTCACACGTATGATGATGCATTTGCCATGTTGCTCTGAAACTGACATGCATCCATTTCGGGCATGTTTACCTATGGAGGCTGCACGATGCTTGCTCTCTGTTCATACTGTATTTACCCTGTTGAACCGAGCTAGTGACGTCACGCAACACTGTTCGTTTCTGAGGGTTAATAAAGTATGTTCAATATCATCACCATGGTAACCAACATTTCCAGGGGCATCGCATGATTGGGTTAGATATTGGAGTATTCCTCTACAAGCCTGTCTCTACTTCATACACTTGCCTAGTCAACCCGAGCAATTTGCAAACACGAAAATACTCACACACGCGCGCACACACACGCTCTAGCACCTGCTCAAGAAATGACTGGGAATATCAAAATTAATACCTTTTGTATCTAGTTTTAATGCAAATGACATCTTTATTTGATTTATTGTTTCTTATAATCATGTAATATTGTTCATTAATCTTTTATTTGCATTTATATTTCCTATTTAATACTCTCTCTAGTCAGGAATATTATTTTCCGTTTCAGGGAAAGGGGTTTGCATATCATATATACAATAGCTTGGAGGCAGTGTGTTATTCACACTGGTGTGATATATTTAGTGCATACAATAAAATACTAGCTATCTTATAACCCGTTAGAAAGTCATCATTTAGGGTGATACTGTCGATATTATAATGTGTTATTTTCAGATTGCTGATATTCAGAATGGGTGAATCTATTCTCTTTCACGGTTCATTCGTTATCAAACGAATCTTATGAAGTTAGTGCTGTTATCTGAGAATTTTTTGTTACCAACCTTTTAGGTTCCACACTGTACACCGGTTACAATATAATTTAAATTTTGATCATTACGGCATTTAATAATATACAGAATATGTAATGTATATTTATTACCAAAACATGCATGTGTGTTTAATATGAAATATGCTGTAGATTCGCCATGTGTTAGTGCATTATATGAAGTGTTTGAATTAGTTGATGCATTTCTCCAGCGGATATACTCAGCATTGTAGAAAGTCAAAATATCAATTGAACTATATCATTTGCCTAGGCTTGTGAATTTTTCGCGGTATTAAATTCTGGTACAAGTTTGATTCACCACATGTAAAATATTGCTGATCAATGTCAAGAATTCTTTGAATTCAATACCATAAAATTCTCTAGATAGTCGCCGTGTGATCCCAGATATGGAGGGAACGATTGTTCGTACTTTTCCTACCATTTTGGATAATATTATTAACGACGATCGTTAATATTATATGCATTCCTGGTGATGAATATTTTAAGCAATACGATAATTAATTTAGATGCACGTTGTCCCGTTTGATAAGCAATCGAAATATCTCGTGTTTTAATTTATTAATTTTTATACATATCGTTTTTCTGACATTTTATCCGAAAGAATAACAGCCAGAATTTATACGACTTGTACTTAATCATCTAAAGAATTATATTCAATTGTTTTGTCATTCATGTTAAATTTGTTAGAATTTATTTGTAGGAAAATATGTAAATTGCAACAATTATCAATAGAGGTTTCATGCAAAAACGTTCCCCTAATTATATTTCAAAAATTATCTTTCAGCTTACTCAATTTGGAGAAATATGGATCACCGAAAAATGTACACAAAATAATTTCCGTTAAATAGATATAATCTGTTTCGCTAGGAACCAAATATTCAAAGATGGTGGTAATGATTTCTAACAAACATACACTACATTCAACATACTTGACACAGCAAGATGATGTATAACAAACTGTAACATCAATGGATGCATGGACACCTCACACATACCTTAAATTACCATCATTGTAAATTAATGTAGCTGATGACAGATACACATGACTCAAGCTTTTGGTGTTGTAAATTTCATATATAGTACCTCGATGCTTGTTACACGAGACGGAATGTTGCGGTGATACGGCAGTGTTGTAAATTTCATGTCAATAGCGAGAGCTATTATGTCAATATATCTGTCACTGTCCTCGCCTATTGCCGATCTTATTTACAACGCCAGTCGTACATTCTCCCCTGCCATCTGAGAATTACGACCTTTTCCTACTTTTCCTTGTTTACAGAATTGTCATCATAATTTCCCCAATTTCTGCTCGTATTTTCCTTGTTTATTTCTCCTCTTCCAACATTAATTTCCTGGATAATAATTGTTTTAACCACACAATAACATTCCCTATGCGACCCGTTGCAATGATATAGATTAATTATCAACTTGTTGGAAGAATGGAATTACTATAAAATGATGAAATATGATGGGATTACATAGGGTCTAACGCTCGCGAAATCCATATATCAAAACTTACACGTTAAGCCACTTACATGAAATTGTTGCAGAGTGAAATTTGAATAATTATGTAATGTACGAGGAAAGGGGGATTTCCCTTGCACTTACGAATTGCATAAAAGATGCCCGTTGCATTTCTACTCCATTTCGTTAACTGTTAAAAACAGCGAAATGTGCTAGCTTTGATTTATTCATTTTTTACTACTGTTAATACATTCGTAAAGGGTGTGCGGTAATTTGTAAACAAGTAGTGCTAATTTCAGCCATTCCTCTAGCAGTCCATATGTACGAGTGGTTTTGGTAAACACGGGTTTGACAGGAACCAGATCTACCACATATCTATTTCCTCTCAAATCCGCATTCGCTTCATTTAGCTAAAAACTTTTCAATATTTTCAGGAGGATTTATAAAAAATTGTCACAGTAGCGTATGATCGTTTGAGAAATGAAAAGGAAACTGACCGCGTTCGGTTTAAAATTAGCGTCTCCGGTAGAAGGTTGGAAAATCTGAAATCAACCTCACGTATTTCCATGGTAACGGAATTAATCAAGCGAATTATGTGACATAATTGTCTAGGAAGCTAACGCAGATTGAAAGCGAGTACCCACACGCGAGGTACTACGGGGTACCTGGGGCTGTACTGGCCCTGATTTTAATCAAGTTCCTTATACGCACAGATTTTATATTAAGTCTAAATACTACGAACTGAAGCCAATGAAATTCACAGTCTCTCACGTAAGCAAGTATGCTATTTGAAGAAAAGCATGCAAAAAATAGACAAATTAATATTCTCATTTTGTGGTGGGTTACAAACTGGTATCTAAACTGACTCAACCAAATTGTTTGTTTTTTCATACAAACATTCCTTCATATTCCCTTACAAGTTAAACAAGCCATGTGGTTTTGATAGGTCATGGATATCCGCAGTTTACCAGAGAGAGACAGCGCGGGAGGTTACACGCAAGGTTGTGTATAGTCAGTAACAAAACAACATCTCAACACGCTTCGCCGCTTCAAATATACGTTACTTGTGTTGTCTCTGGCCAACCATCGGTCAAACCGACCAAGCATTGGTCCAGTTCTGGAAACCCTTGTCCACGTTATGAACGATATGAGAACGATCTCTCCCCAAAGTCTTATTTCGGTTAGCCTAGCTGAGTGGAAGGTCGCCCGACTCGGCAGCTCGGCCGTAATGAATATAAGGCTGAATTGAGGGAGTGATTCGGCTACCAGCCGTCGCCAGTTGTAACGGCCGCGCTGATTGGCTGCAAGTCGACAGCGCGTATCACTCTTCATGCAAATGATTTATTTTAGCCGACAGTCACCGAGAAGTCCCACAAATCACACTATTCGGATAGGTCATGTAGTAGGAATTGTCTTTCTATCATATATCCACAAAAATGAATTCATACTTCACGTCACCGTTTCTCCCTCAATATTCTTCGGATAGCCACTACGTTCCAAACAGTTATGCGTCTAATGGCTATGGACTGTATTCATCAAGGTTGGGCGATCAGCTATCTTATCACTCCGGAGGATATGGGGGTACCGAACACGGATCCCTACACTACTATAACCAACAGAAGACGTCCAACATTCAGTACCCAAGTGCTGCGGAAAACGGGTACGAAAACAAGCAGACGACATATCACCACCACCAGGCTCACGTAGCAGACGACACGAATGTGCCCCGGAATTTTCCAGTTGGAGGCACGTATCCACAACCCCACCAGAACGTTGAATGGGGACACCATCAGAACGTATCCACCCCATCGCCGAACAGAAATCAGCAAGGGAGCCCCTACACTCCTCCTCTTGAAGGAAAACCCGTAACATCATGTTCCCTGTCCCCGAAAGATTCGGACTCCGAGCTCCAGGGAAAGAACTCGGAGGCGTCCGCTCCCTTCTACCCCTGGATGGGGATTGTAGGTAAGTGCTTCAAACCCTTAAACACTCCCTCTTCTCTTTCACTGTCTAGTTATGTCCTTCTGCTCGCAAAGCAAGATTGTTCCGATTTACGATAACGACGCATAAAATAGGACCGTACCTTTTTAATATTCCTCAGCGTGGTACTAAATTCATTTTACGAGACCATTCACCAGGCGAAGAAGCGTCTATACCAGAGACTCGCTTCGAACACTAAATCTTCTTCCTTCTGTAAAACATACGGACCTTAGTTGCATTATGAGCTGTAAAACAACACTAAATATTATAATTAAACGCTACATTATGACCATGCTTCGTAGGCAATAGAGCAGTAGCATTGTAAAACCATATCTTTTTTATTGGCAATGCTCTACATCGTGTGGTCGAAACCTTGAACCAATCCCAATAGCAATAAGAAACTTAATACTTTACAATAACTTGAATGAATTGCCGTGAATTTTATGTGTGTCTGTCTTTAATGCTCTTATTTTATGTCTTCTCCTAAACAAACCCTCTAACAGCTCTCAACTCAAACCTAGCTGCGGGGGATTTTGCCTATGTTTTTTTCAAGCTCTTATTCTGTTTCACTAAATATTCGAACATCTTGAACGATTTTCACAAATTTCCTTCAATTCCGTATAATCAAATGTAAGGTTTCGATCCAAATGAGCCACGAGTTACATGACCATAAACATTTAAAACTACTGCTGGTGAAAAACAATCCCTCTAAGTACATAGTGCCCTTGCTGGTTTAAACGGCGTGTCTTTTTTCAATGGATATACATGAATTCGAATATATTGTTTACACTTTCCATATCATGTAAAGTAGGGACATCGTACTGAATCGTATTTCAATTCATGTGTGACCACTGCTATTCGTTGTGTTTATAGGTATTGATTAACAATATATCTTAAACATTGGGAGAGAATCTACAAATAATGGCTTATTTCGAACAAATATATTCTTGATTATAACTAGCCAGAACTGTTTAAGTGTGTGTTGATAAGTAGCATATATCACACTATGTCAATAAACTTGAACAAATGGCATAATTTTATTTGTAATAAGATAATGATACCATCGAGCGTTTGTGTTTACATTGTTAAATATCAGCTGTATATCGCGAGACAGGAATATAATTGTTGTCAATTTCACGCTGGTGTATATCGCCATACTCATACACAAAGCCAACTCATGTATCAACAACCCAAACAATAAGCTATTTCACTATATAATAGTGTCATAAATCATATCAAATGTCATTTTCATAAATACCGTCAATAGCAAATATTGATACTGCTAGCCTATGTCCATCCAGGCATTGCGCCGTTGGGCAATATATCAACTTTATGACGGAACTAACAACAAATAATAAATTCATACCACGACTTTAACATTCTCATTAAATTTGATTTTAACACATGTGACGACCGTGTTTTAAATTAAAGTTAAAAATGTCTATCTATAATTAGACATGTCCTATATTAAACTATTTTCTTATATTCTGTGTACACGTAAATTCTAATGAATTGTTTTTTGGTGTATGTGAAAAGCAAATTTCGTTATCCATGTGATATGTTGATTTTACTCTGGAAATAATCGTTGATGAAAAACACATGGGGGATGGGGCAGGGGGGTCTGTTTGTTTCTGATTATTTTAAATAATTGTTTGCAGATGGACACAAATCTCGGAAATGTTATCTGGTTTACTTATCTAGGGTATGGCATTTATTGCCTACAGTGTCAGTAGCAATTTTAAAAATGTATATATAGTTAAATGGACGGGGTTACCATTAACCATGTGTCCAAATCCTGTGTTAATAAATATAAATAAATCTAAAAGGGTTAAATATTATATTTCATTTTTCTGTCAGTGTGAAGTAATGGAACCTTTTAAACACCACAGGGTGAGATTTAATAATTTCTTCACGCGGTCACAATTATGTTTACTAAGTTCATTTAATGCCATTTAATAAACATCATGGATTGTACATCCCAGCATCACCCAAAAAGACTTGATGATGAATCTGTTTGTATTACCGTTACTCACAAATGAACGGTTCTTCTCGTTTAGCTTTTTGAAGTGGCTACACTAAACAAGGTCGATATGGACACAGTTACTAGACTGGTTAATGTATCATTAATCAATAAGTCATAATATCTTTATTAATGTATAAATGTATTTGTAGGCTTGGACGAGAGGTTCTCATACACTGTAAATCAATAGGTGACAGACACACTGTCAGGACATCTATGGTGCAATTCCAAACAGATTCAGTTGTATGTTCACGCATGTTCTCCTAACCCAAACAGAGGTATTTAACTAAATGTAAATAATTTACTACACACCACATTACACATGGACACAGCTGTCTAAAGTTACAAAAGCACTATTCTTTCCTGAAAATGTGTTAATTTCCGGACTATTATGAAAACGGTTGGTAGTGTCGTGTAATAGTGTGAAATCTACACATGTAGATTTCAGTGCAAGTTATCCAGTGCGAGACCTTTTAACTGTTTGCTGTGAACTACATACCCTTTGGGATATCATGACACATGCAATAAACACACAATAAAGAAACAGGATATTTGACTGTGTTTCAGTTCGACAATAGCGGTGATACTGAAAAATCACATGCGAACTACACCGAAGAAGGGAACCAAACACACTCCCATGACCCCTTTCTCTAAAATTTTATTCCAACTTTTCAAACGATTTCAATTCCCTTTCTTCTCCTTTGTACCTGTTAAATGTCTTTATTAAATGAATATTATGAAAATTCTCATGCTTGAAATAACAGTCCAATATAGTTGAGAGATAATTCTTACTATTTGTACAGCAATGTTACATGTGGCATATCACATATGACATGCGTCAATAATTAGATTTGAAATAAATTCCACAGAAGTATGGATTCTGTTCCTGAAAAGAACACTTTATTACATATATGCAGAACATGCGTGTCTCTTGTTTCATTTGCATGTTATGATGTTCGATTGTAATATCCGCAAGGGTATTACATATTCGATCTCGATTTAATGTTACAATTATTTCATGTTGTAAATCCAATGTTAGTCATGCCGTTTTATGTAACGTACTCCCCACGACAGGCAATATTTATATCACGTGTCACACGTCCACCGATGGGTCTATTAGATCCCGGGACAGTCATCCACTGGTAGACAGTAATTGTTACAAATCAGGGCTATGTACAATAACTAAGTGTACAAACTGATCGCCTCCCTCGTTCGGACATTACATCAGACTGGTCACTATGTCCACCTAAATAACGCTCTTCACAAGAGATGACACATCAGGGGTCAGTTTGTCACATGGTCTCGAAAGGTGACCACACCTGACCAGTCCCTGTCTGGATCTTAAGACCACCACCTGTAATAAATTAACCGGATTTAAACCCACCGTTGAAACTCGTGACATTAATTTCAGCCCTTATCGGTCGATTGAATTCGTTTCGTGTCTGGGGCCTTGTTGTTATTGCAGACAACCCCAGCCGATCTAACAGAAGCTTGCTTCAGCTATTGTGCGTGATGTACAAGCTAACTTGTGTCAAATATCTGCCGAATGGATTAATTTTAATAGCCGTTACTGTTTCAGGTCGGGCAGGCGACAAATGTTATATATAATTCATCAAAGGGGATGTACACACAATCAGGGGTCACACACATGCAAAGGGAAGCAGAATAAATCTCAACAGATGTGGATTTCATGCAATATATCACACATGCTTGGATCATGTACATCTTTTGAAACTTACATCTCTTACAGACGTATTACAAATGTAAGGAAACGTGCACCAAAATATAGGAATATTGAACTCGGACTGAATAAAGTACACAATATTATGTTGAAATACACATCACAATGAAATATACATGGGAAATTAAACCGATTTTAGATATGCATTTACATGATATATAGATGTGCATTACGTTGTCTATTTCATTAACTGAAACTCGTTTAAAATGATTCAAAACACATAACACCAATATATTTCAAAAGGATAGTTACAAAAGAACCATTCGTTTACCTTGAGACTGAAATACACGTCTCCTGTAGTCACAAATGCATAAAACATGCATTACTATCTCTGATCGATTTCAGAAATAGATTAGAAGCTAGATAAGCATAACATTGTCCATTTCATTGAATCATTTGTTATCACGATTCTTCTGTGACAAGTGCAAATAATTGTTCGATAACAACCTGGCTTTTCAACATCCATGAGTAAATCTACATACTATGTCGAGCTGGATACAGTGAGAACTAAGGTGAAAAAACACTCATTATTTATCGTCTTAACAGTGCAGTTGTAAGTTTCACTTTATGTCCTTCATCAATAATGCACTGTATAGATCCCTGTTACTGATTCCCCACGAAGGAGATATTGAGCTTCTCCATCGCTGCTGTTTCAGGAAAATGAGACGAGAAAAAAATAGAACGATGAAGTGAGATCAAAAGTGATTGTGTTACCATTTAACTCAAGTCTGATTTACGGTATGATATTTCCGTGCAAATTCAAACAGGTAAGATTCAGTGTAGATATCTATAAGGCATGACATGAGCGTTAAAACTATAGGTGAATATCAGTTGGTATTTGACAAGGAAATCCACATTTGAGAATATTGTATACTTTACTGTAAATGTCGACACTGCATTGAGATCTGATACGATTTGGTTTTGATCAATATGATCACTCCAAATATTGATATAATTAAAATTATTGACAATAATATCACACTTCATATAAGACCTAATATAATCTCTTATCCTTTTTCACAAGTTTACAAATCATAGATCTAGTGAATGAATCAAATCGTAACTTAAAAACAATTTCAGACGTCTTCTTTATGTATATGCGAAACATTGTGTGGATCTAAGCACACTGTTGACTTCGTCATAACCTTATGGTAAATGCGATGTTTTTTTAAATAGTTTCAAACGAAAACACGAAGCCTAAAACGTGAGTAAAAATGGTATCTCAGATATAATAGAATGTGATCTGAGATAATAGCAGGATGTCTGAGATATAATAGAAGGATTTGGTGTCTCATGTTATCAAAACATCACTGACAACGTGACCTGAAAATGTCTTCGTTTGTTGCTAAGAATATCCTTCCTTGATACACACCGTTTCTTGTGATATGCTGTTAACAGGGGTTGTGCTATTGTAGACATTGATTTGGCAGCGTGTGCATGTACACTGATGCCGACTAGCCATGTTAACAGGAAATTATAGGATCTACTTTGACCATAAGACGAAATTAGTGGACCACCATAGCGAATATTGATTTTCGGTGATCATAGAAGAATGCGTTGTGCCGCCACCAACGAACTGAGGAATATAGACCGAGTTATTAGACTGTAGACGCGGGTATCTATGAATACAATCATGTTGATAGCTGTTGTAGTATAAACATTATAGTATATTTCATTATATATGAAATAGCATATGTAGTTGATGATGACCTTTCTTAAAGCATTGACTCCACCTTGACTTGCTGCTATTATTCAGATAAGGGTGTATTATTTCAAAGATATCAACAGGTTAGTTTAATAATGTATCGCTTAACTTTAATCTATAATTAGAGTAAGACTTGTACGCTGTTATTATCATGGATGAACACACTGCTATAGAAACTCGTCTTGATATAGGAAGTTCCATTGCTCTTTTGTTATGAAATCTAGTACCAAAGAAGGGAGGTAACTGTCATTTATTAAGGGTAGAGAGCAATCAGATCAACTCTAACCCGGACACACAGCTCCCAATCCTAACATAAATCAATTACAAAATTGGATTAAAAATGTATTCAAACGAATATGAAATTCGAAGGCATTTCAATTTAAACTACTGAAACTATGTTATTTGCATATAAAGATAAAAAGCATAAATAAAACATGAATCTGTTATTGATTCAGTGCAACGTATGTTTGTTCACGTCATATGACAACAGCAAAACGTGCTATTCTTTTAGAATGGCCAGTGGTTCTGAAGACCAACCGCAGTTGTGTCCACGTATATTGGCCTTACATTGACATTCAAACAACATATCACGTGCCTTGCGTGTCACTCGTGAACTGCGCTTGAACATATTTTTTAATCAGGAAGTTAGCTTGAAGAGAGAAAAGATGAAGTTATCTTGCTGTTGTGTTTGAGATGAGGTGACACAGTTACACGTCCTCACTTATTAAACTGAAAACACGGTACAGAACAAAAAATGCAATTTTAATATGAAAGTTTTTATGAAATATTTTTGTCCTTAACTGCGTTTCAAATTCAATGACATGTTATCAATATTCGTTAGAAAGTTGAAGCAAACTCAATACTCAAACGAACGATACCTGTAATTGAAATATGAGGATCTAAAAAACTCGCTTACGGCATTTTGGAATTGCAATCTTACGTTTCTGATAACAACTGTCAACACAAAAATAAAGTAAAAGGTTGAAATACGAGGACGTGAACTAATTTAGTACACGGCACATCCTTTCGGGATCTAAATTATACATCTTGACATTGGCAGAGGAACAAGGGTTCCGGAAGAAGAACAATATTTTAATGGTTTATGAATTTGTCCAGTGTTAATCTTCTGATATGTTCTCCTTTGTTCACCCAAAAGGTAAGACAGCATCTCACAGCCTCGTAACGTTTATATGGTGACTAACTTCATATTCACATTTTTAGTGGACAGGATAATAATACTCGAGTGAGATGACATTCTGTGACATAAAATAATGTGGTTCCGTTTGTATATTCTGGAGAATGTACATTAAATTCTTATAACTATGACATTAAACATGTACCGTATGAAATATGTTCTGACATAGTATCAATGCAAGACTATATCTGTCTGACATATACACGTATCTGTTTAAACACAGCGATGTGTATGGGAAGCAGCAAAGAGTGGACTGACATAATATCCTTGAATTAAAGGTATGTTGGAGGTTAAATATACATTTAAATCAAACCCTGGTGTATTAAGCAACCGTCGGATCTCCTAATTTTGAAGCTGAAAGGAATTAAGAATAAAGATGACGATGAGGGCTGTTTAGTAAAAGAAATATGCTTTATGGTCTGTAAGATTTAACAGTACTATGTCAATATACTGATATTCAATGGCGATTATGCTATAAATCACCCGACTCGATGTACAATATATATATATGTGTGTGTGTGTGTGTGTGTGTGTGTGTGTGTGTGTGTTTGTGTGTGTGTGTGTGTGTGTGTGTGTGTGTGTGTGTGTGTGTGTGTGTGTGTGTGTGTGTGTGTGTGTGTGTGTGTGTGTGTGTGCTTCTTTGGTATATGAGATAGGTATTTTGTGTGTCAGTATGCAACCTGCCGTTATATGTACATACTAGACTCAACTCTGATGTATGTTTTATTGATCGGATCATTATTTATGTATGATCTGTATCAATAATCGCAGATTGCATCGGAATGTACACATTATTGTGTATAAATGTGGCATCGATACGAGCACAATATATCATGCAGAATAAGCCATAACCATATTTAATAGGCGTACTTATCTTTGTTTGGAAATTAACCAGCAATCCGATCACATTATACCTTGATAATAATGATCGTATTTCTATACAGGGATAATGATTTTGATGAATGAATATAACTGAACAACAAATGGGCGTTATAGTAGCATTGATCTCCGATGCAACAACGCTACTTGATCATGGCATTCTCGAGTAGTGATGACAGCCGTGTTATATTGTGACGAATCTCGAGTAGTGATGACGGTCGTGTTATATTGTGACGAATCTCGAGTAGGGATGACAGCCGTGTTATAATGTGACGAACCTGGAGAGGTAGTGACAGTCGTGTTATATAGTGACGAATCTGGAGAAGTAGTGACAGTCGTGTTATATTATGACGAATCTGGAGAAGTAGTAGTCATAGTCGTGTCATATAGTGTCGAATGTATAGTAGTAGACTGTTGTGTTATATAGTGACGAATCTGAATCTTGTAACGACAATCCTATTTATAGTGACTGTTTGAGTGATAGTTGAGTAGTACTGATTGTTGCGTGATATAGTGACAAATGTCGAGTAATAGTGACGTATTACGCATTAAAGTAACACTTTTGTAACACTTTTGTGACGAGCTACGAGTAGTGATGAGAGTCGTGTTATCTACGATTCTCCAGTAGAAGTGAGACTTGTTATAAAGTGATGAATCTCGGGTTTCAATGCCAGTCGTGCTATTTTGCAATGCCTCTCAAGTGGTAGTGATACTCGTGCTGTTTAGTGACGAAAGTATAGTGGCGGTTAATACGTTCCTCGTCACTTAATTAGTCGACCCGTGTTCGATTCCAACCTAGTTCGTAATGAAATCATTCTTGATGTCCACAGCAATTACAGCTTACTCAAATGACGTGAAGCGTCATAACGTAGCGTCACAGGAACGTAAATAAAAGCGACAAAACACATTTTAGTAATCATAAGATATATCTACTATTGTACCATGCTACATATATGACTATATCATAATCATGTTTACAAATCACTACAAATAGTGATGATAGCAGGTGTTCGCGAAAAGGTGAGTGTATCCTGACCAGCCGAGGCCATTCCTAACAAACACATGCAAAGGCAAATCAATTGTTCACCCGAGGGAACAATTGGAACAAGACCAAACTGGTAATTGCACAGATCATCATTTCCGTCACTGATGCGTCAAGTTTGGAATTGTCCTCCACATGTATACTATAAAATATAGTGAAATCTTTATGAATTTTTGAATGTTGTAACCCTGTTTTAACAACTTTTTGAGCAAGAGTCGAAGAAAGAGCATGCTCAAGTGTACCTCAAAGTCTGTGAAATGTAGACACCAAAGGTTGGAGCCGATGGAATATCGCTCAACATAAAGGAAAGCTGGGCTATTGGAAAGTTCGAGTCATCCTCTCACAGAGTGGAGAGGTTTCTGTCACTCTGACTTTTTACGAATACATCTAAACACGAAAAAGATGAGGTAGTTTCATGGCTCTTTTTATTTCTAGATCAGGTGGGTAAAGCAGTGGAAGACTATTTGGCTTTTTGACCATTATTGAACAATATCAGATCACCGACATACCTGAAACCTCCAAGTCGTTCTCATTACGTCGTGCCAATCATGTGCCAGAAGTATGGATATAAACAATTGTATTAATCTGTCCATCGCACAAAGAGTGACATACCGGTGAACGGATTTCACTATATCGAGAAAAGCTGCAATAGCCATGACGTGGATGTTGTACGCGAACAATATGTTTTCACATTAAAATAATGTGCATATTTATAGTGCGCCAAATCCATGCCTAAAGCTACATGTCAATGACTTTATATCTTTCCTTGCTGCATATAAATGACGGCGGGTGTCTAAAGATTGCTGCATATATTCTGGAATAAACAAAAAAATAATTTAAAAAAATCGTTTTCGGGAATATACCGAAAAAATCATATTTGGGCATGATGTATATATAGAACGTATGTGGTATCTTTATCGCGTAACAAACAAACAGTCCAAACTATGTGTCAGTAGCACTATGAAAAATCCCATTTTGAGACAATGGCAGTTGTCGTGTGGCGTCTCTTCTTTTGACTTGCTGTAGACTCAACCTCTACTTTGCATACTGCAATACCACATACTCACAGTTACAGAAGAACTCGACAGATGGCCTGTACATGGATTGTACTTAATTATAACATTGTCAATTGCAAAATGTTAAACATCTCCAACACATTATCGCAGATCACACTCAGGAACCTAGCAAACCTTTAGGTTAGCAGAAGTACATCCCAATCTTTTGATCTTGAAATTAGTTTTGCAAATTCTGTCTTTTTTGTGATGTTTTCAGTTGTCAGATGTATTTGTTCTTCTTTGATGTTTCTGATCTTCCTGACAGCAACAGTTTCCCATCATAATGAATGAAAAACTATGAAACCTTGCTATTAGTTTTTGAGAAAAACATCTCTATTTTGGCAAGAGGCTATACACATTCCATATTCACGTAGTATTTGTTTGTTTTTAGTGCATGGTTAAACTAACAAAAAAAACCAGTATGTATAAAATGTGACATTTAATTGAACGATTTGTGTCATGTTACATAAAATCAATAAATTGTAATTACATATTTTGTTAAGCGGTTCTGAAATAAATAATCTTTTCTCGTATGCAATTCAAATTCACCTTTCAATGCAAACATCAATGAATTGGTACAATAGCTATGACAGATAAGTGACAACTTTGACAAGTCGCTGACAGGTATTGAAAGTAAAACAAAGTCGGTTTCAAAGAATTTCAATTTTTGTGTGACATGTGTTGACGACAAACATTAATATGTGAAACCTGATCAATGTTTAATCAAAAACATGGACTGGCATAGTTGGCATGGTATATGATAAATGTAAGACCTTTGTTCTATCTGTTGAAAATGGATACACACATGCATTGTTCAGATATAGTCTATATATGTATATTATATCAGTTTCACATGTATTTTATTCTATTCCATTTCAGAAATATGTTCATAATATCGTTCAGGTAATATAATGTAGTTTACATCATTGCCCTGCCGTGGCTCCGGAATAATCTCCAGGCTACTACAAAGGCTAGAACGATAACAGTGGTAATTGGTTTCACATAATCCTGACTTCACAAGATGCAAATAAAAATATTTCCAATTTCCTACAAAATAATTTGCCACACAAAACTCATAATGCTTCCATTGTCAGTCCCACTAACATGACAGGTAAATTCAATTTCTTGATGAAATCTTTTGAACTTGGCTTTTAATGAATTTCGTATATCCGCCACCGACATGAAACATTCGAGGAGTTTTTTCAACCAGGAAATATGATAGCTAAGATGTAGAAATCGTCAGGCCAGCTAATCCTACTTTCAATCCTTTATATTTGCAAAGCTGATGAAACTTCTTCACAACTTCATCAAGGAGAGCTTCATTCCTAGGATACAGTGATTTATAGAGTTAGGGAGAGTTGCGTAAAATCGCTCTCTCAGCCAAAGGATAATAAGACATAGGGCTAGTCGCAGGGATCAGAAACACCGACGCATCATCGGCGCTTTTGTTAATTTTGATAAAACGATCACAACCCAGAAGACGAGGGGTCAGATGAATGTCTCTTGTCACGCCTGGTAGCCAAGCCCACATGTGCAGCTAAACTCGCCGCTCATAATTTCAAATTGCGTCAGGCACCAGAATGGCTGGAGTGATTCGCATTATGACCCCTCAGTCCATGGGGAGACATTAGCATTAATGAAAAGAACGTAGACGGACGATTCTGATGTAGCAAATTACCTTATGGAAGTCTTGGCGATCAGGATATCAAATTAGTTCTGTGCAACTATTTCCGTGCGATTAACATTGACGAAAATTTTAATCTTGTCAAACCGCATGAAGCGAGAGTGTAATATGATCATTTTTTTGTTTTGGTGATGTAACCATCAATGCTTTACACTAATTTGTGATTTTGATAAATAGAATGGCATCCCGTGTTGGTTTCACTTTCTCTTCGTTTTCATTAGATACCAATATCATATGACATAACCTTAACACAACAAAATTAGAAATCACACAAGGTCAGTTCATGTTTTCAGTGATGCAACATCATCTTAATGAATTTTATATTTGGATTAAGAAAAACAAAAAAACTTTCAGAGACAATATTTGATCCTAATTAAATCCACGCTCCGCCATATGATGAATTTGGATTACAAGGATATTATTTCAGTGGTTTATATGGAAAAAAATCCAGCATACATTAGCAGCAGCTGCAATGTCCTTGTTCCATAAACAGGGATTACACTGACAATAAAGATTACACATCGCATGTTTATATCACATGGTATGTATACATTACTCCTGCTGCTAGGAGAAGGGCAGAGGCCTAAGATTTCACCCAAGCTCCTTAAATTAACTGTACGTCATATGTACCTCAACTAGCCGATATTTTTCAATATTAAATAGGCAAGCCTGTGACATATACGCATAAAGGTGGATTAAATTTGACAGTGAGAAAAGTGCGAGATTCTAACACGTGTCAACTTCCTCCGGTGCGCAATGTTTCACGGGCACTTAGGTGTGAAAGGTCAGCTACATCGTCGACCTTGACTTACTTGTCCTGGACAGTGGCCACTTTATAATGAAACATTGCCCCTTCCATCGCTCACGGTAATGTGTTTGTGCTTGTGTCGTTATATTCCTTAATGTTTAGTTAGGTGTGTTTGCTGGACTTCAAATTAAAGGGGGTAGGGAGTGTTATCATTGGCGTGTTTACTTGGCGTCTGGTTCTCGATGTATAACAGAGGAAGGGTGTGCGAAGAATATTTGTTGTTTTTGTGTTAAAGTCGGGGATCGTCGCCTGTCTGTTGCCTGGTTCTTTTGTGTTGTCTGTGTGTGTGTCTGACGGTCGTCTGTGTGTGTCTGTTTACACCCGAAGGACGGTAATGTGTGTCTGACAGCCGTCTGTGTGTGTCTGTTTACACCTGAAGGACGGTAATGTGTGTCTGACAGTGGTCTGTGTGTGTCTGTTTACATCTGAAGGACGGCAATGTGTGTCTGACAGTCGTCTGCGTGTGTCTTTTTACACCTGAAGGACGACAATGTGTGTCTGACAGTCGGCTGTGTGTGTCTGTTTACACCTGAAGGACGGTAATGTGTGTGTGTGTGACAACTGTCTGTGTATGTCTGTTTACACCCGAAGGACGGTAATGTGTGTCTGACAGTGGTCTGTGTGTGTCTGTTTACACCCGAAGGATGGTAATGTGTGTCAGACAGTGGTCTGTGTGTGTCTGTTTACACTCGAAGGACGGTAATGTGTGTCTGACAGCTGTCTGTGTGTGTCTGTTTACACCTGAAGGACGGTAATGTGTGTCTGACAGTGGTCTGTGTGTGTCCGTTTACACCTGAAGGACGTTTATGTGTGTCTGACATTCCCTCTGTGTGTGTCTGTTTAAACCTGAAGGGCATTAATGTCTGTGTTTGACAGACTGTGTGTTTTTGTTTACACCTGAAGGCCGTTAATATGTGTGTCTGACAGTCTTCTGTGTGGTTTCTGTTTACACCTGAATGGCATTATGTGTGTGTTTGACATGCTGTGTGTGTCTATTTACACCTGAAGGACGTTAATATATGTGTGGCTGACAGTCGTCTCTGTGGTGTCTGCCCAGACATGCAGGGCTCTCCTACATGTGTCTGGCTCTATGAGGTGTTTACTCGTTTACGTACGTATTTACGTACTCGTTCACACACTTGTTCACATCGTTATTGAAACTTAGTCTAAAATATTGTTGTATATTATCATATTCTACAATTGAACACAAATAAGAGAATGCGAACATTAAACGATCTACGGTCAATCACAGTCACAGAGTATTCGCATATACCTGTCTTCGTAACAGACTTTAATTTACAATATCTACTGGTAGTGACAAAAAATGATATTTTTTATGTATATTCTTTTCATATTCA
Source organism: Haliotis cracherodii (assembly GCF_022045235.1). Taxonomy (NCBI): domain Eukaryota; kingdom Metazoa; phylum Mollusca; class Gastropoda; order Lepetellida; family Haliotidae; genus Haliotis; species Haliotis cracherodii. The sequence continues at coordinate 19,864,819 of NW_027266271.1, read as the reverse complement.
TTTACCCAGTTTAGTTTCGTGATATGTCCAAAAATCGATAACTCAGAAATATAAATTTACGGTCGATCTAGCATTTGTAAGGAGAGACCAGGACGACACTCTCACAACGGTGACCCTTGATAAATGCTAGACATTTAGACACGCAACTGTTGTTTATTTGCCATAAATGTCATTTAGATATTGAGACCCCAGAGCTGGTATCGTTATACATGTGATGAAAAATGATACGCAATATGATGCGGAAAATTTCAGAACTAATTTCGGAACGTCTAAATAATAAATTTCATTTTTATAGTTGTGTCCGATTCGGCAGTTGCTCTTCTTCCAACATCCCATTTCATCTATTAACGCATATGCTCAGTCTACACAAGTATGCCTATCATGCTATATTGGTAATTCAAGATAAAAAAGTCAATACGTCAGGGTTCTTATATAACGAGCACGTTCAGGCTGAGCTTGGCAGATCTATTTCAATTTGCATCACCACAAGAGACGTAAAAGGGTATCCGTTTTCTATAGCATTTGACGGAAAAACATCCCCTTTGATATTTGTCGTGCCTCAGATTCAGTATAATATTCGGTTTCTTGCAGTATGAATATAAAATTTGAGGCGTGCGTGATAGAAAAACGTCCATTGTGTTTTAGCAGCATTCGTATGCACGAACGACTAACGATTGTTCATCTAGTCTACGACACACCATTGTGCTCAGGTTGTGGTACTGAATTATGAATCAAAACGCTGCGGTGTTTATTAATTTCTCTTGCGATATAACCAGTATAATGTTTCCTAAATACGCCGATCACGAAATGTGCATCGGTGTTGAATATTCACGTGAATTTTGTATTAACTGTTAACTCTTAAACGAGAGCTTGTTTTAAGCTCTCCACGCAATGCCTTTGCTGCACTGAGAAATCATTCACGCAGTCTTAATGCGCAAACGCAACTCCTATTCGCAACCATGAACGCCCCTTGTAAGTACTGAAATTCGTAAAACGCGTTGATTTTTGATAGAGTGAGTGAGTGAGTTCGGTTTTACGCCGCTTTTAACAGTATTCCAGTTATATCACGGCGTGTCAGCTTAATGTTGGAGGAAAGCCCGAAATGATGCAGGTCTCAGACGTTTACCTCTTCGGTGAAACCCACGAGCACGGATATGGTGCTGACAAACCTAGAAACATAATCGGGGCGAACCGGGATTCGAACCCACAATCATAGGTTTCTGGCTTGCCCAAGGGACGCAACTCTGCACAGCGATTCGCGGTGCCTTAGACGACTGGGCCCCCGATTTTTGATAGAAAGGCAAACAAAAGCGACAAGAGGTGATTGCTTTTACTGTTAATATTCCATTTCGTAGTTTTGGAGTTATCTCCCTTATTTTCAATGGCCGCGTTTCATCTTCATCATCAGTTCCCATGGGCACAGGATGGAGCGTGGCTTCATTTTTTATCAGCTGTCGTTGATTTGTATTATTTTACACGAAAATAGCCATTAATCTGTCATTTCTGTTAAAGCACACTTGCTTGTGTAATCCCGATACAGTCGGCATTTCGTTTCCCTTTGATGATTCCGTTCACACATGTGCAGTGTTAGACATGGTAGGGACATTTGAGTGATTTGTCTACTGGAGAAGATGATGGTTGTCTTGTGAAAGATATTTCTTCAGTTTTTTCCTAATATTTTTTTTCCCTTTCGTTGGTGGATCGCTTATCACATAGAGCGTATTTGTTATTTTAGAGTTTGTTTCATTGATAGCAGTGAAACTGAGTAAGATGTATCTTGGTTTGACGGTAAGAAGGATCTTCATTCTTCTGCAACTACTACAACAACATCCATCCTCTACTACTACTGCTGCTGCTGCTGAAGTCCCCTTCAACTACTTTTGCTGTTGTTTCTGTTGTTAGTATTGATTATTCCACTAATACTGCTAATACTGTCACTACTGATGCCACTGCTACTGCTGCTGCTTCTGTTTCTAGCTCCAGCGCTGTCATTCCTATGTATTTCTGCCGTCAGTGATGCTTATATCGCCCGGCTGTTGCTGTTGCTACTGCTGCTGCTGTTATATCTGTTTCATCACCATGTTACTTCTATTCGCGTTGGTGATGCTGTTACTGTTACTACTATATGAATATGTGTTATTCCTTCGAAACATTTGTCATTATCCTTGCTAGTTCAATGTGCAAGATCTTCCTCTGCTCCTGATGAGAGTAAATATATCAACGAATACTCCACCAACATCGACTAAAAGACCCGTCTCATCACTAATTACCTTACTGAAGCCCAACAATGAGGAAACCGTTTACTACCCCCATCAACATCATCATCATCATCATTGCGTTCATTTCCAACGTCCCCGTCAACATCAATGCAACAACCATCACCGCAAACGCCGTTCAAACTAACATCATCTCCAATACTACTACAGCCACCACCACATACTAGATTCCATGACTAGCATGTGTATGTTGGCATGGCAAATAATTTATTTACGGCGTTATCATACAATAAAAGAGGTATTACATTACATTAGAAATATTTGACTTTGCTTCGAAAGAAAATCACCACAATGTAGATTTTAAAATATTAACTCATAAATTTAAAAAAGTGAAATCACCAATATCAATCATTGTTTCAAACCCTTCAAGCATTTTAGGAATTTGTCATGATTGAGTTGGAGTCATGTTTTAGTTGCTCGACCATGCTCTAAATCGATTTTGCAATAAATCAGTTTTTAAATTTTGTTGAATAATTCATGATGTATTGTTATGGCTTATTTGTAATATCATAGGCCACAGCGAACACCATTTATCATATTTAGAATACTGTCTTAAAAGAATGATTAATAATTCTTAAATACAATCAGCATTGAATGATCCGGATTTGCAAAATGTTTCACTGAAAGTCCTTTACTCTAATTAGGGTGGAATAGTATGAATTATTTTTCTATCAATCTTCAAAACAAGTACATGGTTGGGGATATGCTTTGTGAAGCAATGGTTGGTTAGATGGGACCTGGCCTTATTGATCTATTTAAAGTGATCGAGCATGGTTATATGCCGTTTGTGGCAGTAACCCATTCAATTCACAAAAAGAGACACCAGGAATTAGCTCACACTTGTACAGAGTCGAACCCGGGACTTCAGCCTGACGAGCGGCGACTTAAATACTAGGCTGCCTCATCGCCATGATCGAGCACAGATATCCAGTTACCATACAAGAGAATATCTTTTGTGATGTAAAAATACTTGTATTCCTGTAATATATGAGAAATACTGCTCGCTGACAAAACACATGGCTTCGTTGTGAGAAGCACTCCACTGCGTTAGCCATATTAACCGTCTCTAATCCGAACCTGCTTGATTTCAATAACTGTATGCCTTGTTTGTTTGTTGTTTAACGCCGCACCCAGCAGTATTCCAGCTGCATGACAGCGGTCTGTAAATAATCGAGTCTGGACCAGTGATTAACATCATGAGCATATTTCTACGCAACATGGGATACTATGACATGCATCAACCAAGTCGGCTGAAGTCACTGCATCTGACCACTCGATCCTGCTTGTGACAAGTATTGGTTGCTGAAGATCAGTTCTTATCCGGATGATCACGGGTCCCGGGTATGCATAACTAAATTACGATATACGTACGTCTACTTCTAACTAATGGTGTCAATTAAAGAATCTGTTCATTACTTTTATCATCATTCCAAAACCAGAAATTGCTACGATATTATGAAATTAATAATTGATCCGTAACCACATCGGTAATATTACCCATCAAATTCTATTACAACTGATAAGTGCACTCGTAGAACGATCAAGTTGTAAGTATCACCGATTAACACAAATTCTTTGAGTATAATTGAATTTATCGCTTACATAAATGGTAAAGATTACCAAATGTCAGTCCATAATAACGTCTTAAATGTGCTCTGATATCATTCATGTAGTGTGTCATGCATATTGCAGGATCCGAAGCAAATATAGCAACGAGAAACCGTGATGAGATTGTGGGTGAAGCAAGGCTGTCTTCTCCGTCATATCCTATTCTTGTTGAATCGTTTCGGGGGGAGCTATAGTCAAGGAATGTTTATGACCCACTCACTCGCCCCTTGCGGAGCACAGAGTAAAGCAAACAATGACAGTTCCATACATTAGGACTGTGAAGTTTTACAGTATTGATGTTGGAGGCTTCTGATCTTGTACAATATGAAACAATCATTATCGACACTTCAGAGGCGTTTGAGGCCTCTAATATAATAAAACAATGACTTTCAGCATTTAGAGAAAGCCGACATTCAAAGCCTGACATTTCGCTCTCACTTTGATCTGTGCTGTGTGCACGGTATGTCTGTGAATATATACACCGCTGATCAAAGACTTCATGCAAACCGTTGCGAAACTCAGGTCGACCACGGAATTGAAGTCTCCCCTTTCGTGATTTGCCTCAGTGTTCTGGAGGCACGCAACGGCTTGCGTTTTACAATGCGATTGCAATCTTTCTCCTCACGCATCTGCGCTGTTTTTTCCATACCTAATTCAGTCGCTGTGGATTACCCCTCAGGGACCAAACCACCTGACTGAATCATTTGGCATCCTTTTAATAACGGTGTATTTACAATCATTGTTAAATTTTTATAAGCTCGGTCAGGAACCACAACGCATTAATGAAATAGGGACCTACTTTAGGTCGTGAAAATCATCTGTTTTCCGGTTAGGACACGACGCCTACCTTTCATTTAATCTTTGTTTTTCCACCATACCAAATGTCCAAAGCTTCAATTTTATGGTTTAAGAGATAGTGATTACGTGTGATGACCCCTTTAATAGCTAATTCAGTGTCACTGATAGACGCTTGTGCAATCGATATACTAGCACATGACATTTATAAACTGATAACGAAAGAACGGTTGCTGAAAAACCATCTGGGACAATGTGTGCAAATTGTTTATAGCTCTGGTGGCAAGTAATGGTTCGTAGCAACATGTGAGTTAATTTAGTTTTAGGATTAAACTTTTATGGGGATGAAACACAGGTCAGTGTCCTGAATACTGATTCATGTACCGAAGAAACTTCACTGGGAGTGATACCTAAAGCAAGGACATCATCTCGGAAAATGGGGTATTGTCGCTTTTCTTTGACTAGTCGGGCGAAACAGACCAAGAACCAGCCGCGTTTGTACCGTGGTATGTGGAAACATCAAAGTGCAACTGCTTTACTTAACAGCAAGAATCCTATCTATAGTATCACCATTCAGCTTTTTCATCCGGGCGATAAACACGTCATACCGCACCCAACCATATGTACATCTAAAGGATTCACAGATATAACACACACAACAGTAAACACGTGGTCTATTTCACCACGTGCATGTCATGGTCTATTTCTACCATAAGCTGTCAATATGCGTATGATGAATGCCCTCTGAAATGTACATCTACGCGAGGATTGCGTGAACTGAGGTGCCTGTTTAAGCAGACTGGTGATGATTTGTGGGCGAGTTTTAATTTCAGTTTTAGAATATATGTTTGGCATGTCAGTGAACAGCGTCTCTTTTCATGAACGCTCCATGAAGTGCTATTAGCTTCCAAAAGACGCAATTTCTATTATTAGAAATAATTATGATATTTCGTAAAAGCCACTTCTAGAAATGCGGCATAATAAAAGAACTGTTTTCGTAATTAAGTTTTCCTTTACGATTCATACAGTATTATAGTTCGTATTTTAAGGATGTAACTCAATGTTGTCAATTCTGGGCCTTTGGTATTGACAGATATACGGATTAGTAAGGTCTGGTTTAGAAAGATGCTGTACATTTAAAAAAACCTCCAGGTCTGTTTGTGAACGTTAGGCACCGTTCTCTATTAATGAGACTTGATGAAAAGGAAGGACATGCCTGGATTGTGTTGGAATTATATGAAAGTGCTTGTGCCACATTATTAGTTCACACTCATAAATAATTTTCTGTAATGTGAAACTGTGTTGTGAAATTACATATAATGATTACCATCAAGTGCGTTGACATCTGCGATTGCCCGCAGAAATAGGCAATAAATTAGGTAGATAAAACACCCCGTTTCACGGTAGACCTGATATAATTAAAGCGGAAAATTGAATATATGTGATTTAGTTATATGGGGATAAAATATACGCAAGTGTTGTCAGTCACCATCTGTTAAGGATGCTCTCAAGTTGGAAATAATAAATGTTTGAAATTCAAACTACAAAAATCTGATGCATCTTAATGAAATGGATGTCATCAATGTATCAAACTGCCCCGGAAAAGAAAGCACACATTTGAAATTTGGATTTGACAAAAAAAAATACAAACGTTATAAAACGTTACTAGTCTGAAAACAGTCGCGGAAACACTACAAACTGAAGTTCCAAAACTATGATACTTGTATCAAATACATCGCGATCGAATAACCATTTCGTATTTGTTTAATTTTTAACCACAATCAAACAAGGATGTATACTTTCTTTTCATCGGCAGTTTATGACATATGTACTTTCAAGTTTTGATAATCATGATTTCGTTTTAGCATTTTAAACCGTTTCTCTAGTTCAGGTGGACCTAGTTGAATAATCACAGTCCTGCATTTACACCATGTGAATATAACTCGTAGAGTGAAAGCATTGTGTAGTCACGTACAGGGCTGTTATGTTCATTGTGAATCATAAATAGATTATATATATGTCTTGAATATCATCAATTTGTAATAACGATAGATGCATAAGTGCGAATTAATAAGGCCATAAAACCGATCCTGTATTATCGAACGGTTGAACATAGGCGTGTGAATGCCTGTTTAAGTGCAACTTTGTCAAACAACATGTTTTACATTGACCCTTGTTAATCTCCAGATGACTAACCCGTAAACAGATTCACATGAATGGACAACAATTTAAGACTAATCCTATAACAGTGTTAATGTGTATCTATCAAGGCTTTTCGCCTGTGCAGTAGCTTTCGTGTTGTAAAATACATTCGTGTTCTACTCATTCAGGTAAACCCAATGCTATTGTTGCCCCCGCGGCATGTTGCCAACTGCTCGGTCACATTGCCCTTTCTAAGATCTATAGACGAAATTCAACACTAGTGCATTCACGCTACAAATCTAGCTGTGAATGATAGGTAACCGATTACATTTCAACAATAACTTTATTCATTGTATAGGTTTAACACATCAGAATAATTCGACTGTTTATCCTCCCGCAACAAGGATCTTGTATATAATTATCTCACGACAATTCCCAAGGCTGTGAAGATTTGTCAAAACATGTTACAAACGCAACAGAACACGATTTGTAAAGAACATATTACAACATGCACGTATTTTATGATAAAAAATAGACATATCTGACAGTTTGTAATATACAAAAACAGTTTAAGTGACACCACCCCACAGCGCTTTAAATCCTGATCCTCTGAATCTCTTGGCTACAAAGGGTTCCGGTTAAATTGAAATCACTTCAGTCAGTGCTGCAAAGGAAAACATACTGACATTTCGTGATTCAAGCACTTTACCACGAAACTGTTAACCTTTACACATAGACTGTAGTAAGTAACACGATTTTATCTGAAATCTACACAGCACCTAGCGGTGGTCGATTTCACCGCACGCGCGCGTTAAACTGATCGATAATGATGAATATATTGCTTCTGTTGGCGCCACACTTGGTACATTTTTAACGCCAGTGATTCATGGGTCATGTTTTATTCAAGAATGATCATGTATGATGTATAGTGTCGGTGTGTTTAAACATAAGACAAAGGATATACAGCACATATATTTCCGTGTTAGGATGTATATGTCACACGTGGTTTGTGATAGAGACATTTGGAGTTCAAATCGTCAGTAGCATTTACAATCTCATTGATGGCCTTTCTTCAGCCATTCAGTTATTCTGTAGCAGCACAAGCTATATTTCAGGGCCTTTAAAAAGTCATCTTTCGCTGGTGATTGCCGACATATGCCCTTCCGTCTAACAGGTTTGCGAATCGTTAAATACATACCTGTGATACCCTTGTTAAGTTATATTCAGCCGGCAGGGATGACGGTTCATATATATATATATATATATATATATATAAAAATATATATATATATATATATATATATATATATATATATATATATATATATATGGTACGAGTTGAAAGCGCTCGCCAATTAAATTTTTACTCCAATCTTACTCTACTAGTACTTATTTAATTATTACTAACTAACTAACTAACTAACTAACTAACTAACTAACTAACTAACTAACTATATATGCCTTAAATGCAATTATTATAAATGAACGAGACTCACCTGATACACATAATAAAGTAAAGGTAGAGGTTAGATTGATGATTTCAAAGTTGAGTTTAAAAATATCCTACCTTTGTAACTATACAAATAATAATCTCTTCTTGATTAAATTAATTAAAAGAATTCATTAATAATCATACAAACATAGTTCCGTACAAAATGATGTCATGTGCCAGCAAACCTAGTGTGATGACTGTCTGTATGTATTGACATATCTCCTAATCAATTACAGCTGTCAAAATACGCACCTATATTGGTTGGGACTGCAACACCTGTGTCTGTCTGAGCCGCCATTCACACCGTTTGTTTACCTTTATTGAAATCGACTTGTCTGGCATGATGATATCACACAACATTTTGAAACTGAGGCCTATTAAGTTTCAAGCCATTGGCCTCAAATATACTGGTACGATTGAGATTTATCACATACTTATTGCCTTGGTAGAATATAATAGTGTTAGTTTCAGCACGAGAAACTGTATACTCTAAGCAAAACGAAAATTCGGAATGTAGTGAAATGTCACACCCTTTATGTCACTTCGAAACCGCTACCCGTATCGAGTTACCAACATATGTTTTGACACATTCCGTTAATTCGGTTTGAAATGGAAATGCATACAGTGGCGTATAAAACGCCTAAATGAACCAGATCTTCGACATGGCTTGTGTTATGAATAATGGTTCCATTACCATGATAATCCCCATCGCAACAATGAATATAATTCAATCCAAATATTCATAATTCTTTTATGAAATTGATTAGTCGTTCAATAATGTTAAATCACATTGACGGAAACAATATTTTAAGTTTACATACACATTAACCTATAATTGTCAATCATGTGCTTAACTATATATTTTATACCAGCTCAAAAAACATTTTTTATCAACTATAAAGGGGAGAGATTCTGCCTTTGCTGATCAATAATCATAACAGCAGTATAAACAGCCAAGTTAGTTCTATGTTAAGCAAAGCATCGTAGTTATATATAAACATCAAAGCAGGTTTTGTATGAGTATGTCCGTATTTATGGCAAGACGCTTTATTTGCTCGGGGCTGTGTTCATTGAGTGATGGATTTGAACTGCAATACACAAGTCTGGTATATCACCGTACGGAGATGGTTGTGTTAAATGGCATGAACATGTGGCATACAATTCACATTTCTTTTAACTTAAAACATGACAGTTTCATTTAAATTTGAACTTTCTGTCCCTCTTAAACGACCCATCCCCAAGACGTTTAAAATTTCGATAAAATCTAAATATTCACCAAACAATTGTTTGCCTTTGTAAACGGTACCTCTCTGGAATAGATTGTCAATCACACAACTGGTTTAAGAGTGAGACTGGACAAAATGCGAGATAACATTTGACTTGAAACGTATGTCTGAGGACAAGATACATTTTTGCATATACAAACTGTTACTTGCACCGTCTCACTGCTTACTTGCGGGGGTTAAATATGCATATTTGTTCTTTTCTCTATGACACATATGAACTATATAGTCGTTTATCGTTTTTGCCAATAAGCAAGTATTTCGTATATAGACCACCCCCTTTCAACAAGCCCATTAAGGCCCGAGTCAATTACATACCATCACTGTCAAATTAGAAACACATTTCACATCTCCGAGTCAAGTACTTCTGAAAGCGTATGCACTCTGTGCTCTTTAGGTTTGTAATTTTCTAATACATTTCAATTAAGATTGATATATTTCCAAACTCATTTAGAACACCTATTGGGGGTATGCACAAGAACGCCGTAAAGATAAGAAAAAAACGCTTTGGCTAAGCCGTCGTACACAAGGTGTGTGGTTTGAGCAAGATATACTTGAAATCTAAAACGGAATGCCAAATTCGGTTGCCACCATCAAACACGATTATCAGAAACAGGCTACGTTCAGTCTGCTTCGAGGACTACATCAAGGAACCACTCTATGTCATAAAAAATAAAAAAGTTCATTATCAACAAATCAATTATGAGAAATAAAAAAAGCAAAACTGATGTTCGAATGTAAACCCCAATAGTTAAACAGCTAAAGAATGTCTTTATTTAATAAGCTGCTTCCATTGTGTTGTTGCAATGCGTCGGAATGTATTTACTTTTTCCCTGTCGTCTTCAACCCAGACGTTCCATTTAGCCAACTTTTGTCCATTACTACCTCTATTAAGTCGAATTAATGCTCTTTGAAAGAAACAATAAATATCCGAAATTAAAAGATTACTGGCGCTCTTCAACATATGCCTTCCATGCTGAATATAGAGAAATTGGACTCTGAGCAAGCTCTGTGTAGAAATTTTCTTAAATGACATCAATTCTGCATGAAAGAAACGATAAATATGGCAAAATCCAGCTATCTCCGAATGTTTTTAATATATGACTTTAAAAGCGCGGTGTGTCAAAAACCAATCCGTCACACGGCCTGGTTGATCCGATCGAAGACACCCCTGAGCTGACGGGCTTTCTCCAGATTAAAGCGCTTCATGCCGCGAATTTCAATATGGCTCATCAGCTTGCTATCACGACCGAGATTTATGTCAGTGTTGGACCCAAGATGCATTAGTCCAAAACCTTCCTGGTCATCAGACGTCCAGCCATGGTCACACATGGTCCAGCCTGCAACCCATCATGGTCAATATGGCCATGATCTCGTATTATACCAGGCCGCGACGTGAGAGGCATACTGCTGCTGAGACACTGCCGCTACCGCTTCGCGCCATCAACGGAACCACGCAATACTTTTAAGTTAATTGTGCCGAATGAAAAATAGATTTTCAAAACGATGGTCTATTCAGTGTATGTGAAGATTTGCTCTTTTTTTAACACAGATAAATTTCATATAACACGGAAATAGAGAAATGTTATGTGAGATAGTTCATTGAGGCAACGCCCATATTTCGTCATATCGTATGCATATTAATTCTAAAACAAAACACAATTATCAACCGGAACAGATTCTATTGAGTGTAAAAGCCAATCAAGTAGTGAAATGTGGATGAATTGATGACTGTAAATCAGTGATGACACCAGGTGTTCGCAAAGGGTAAACATGTCCTGCCCCACCGGTAGATTTATCTTGTGGTGATGAAAAATGATATGTACATGTATTGGACCAGAGAGCAATGCTCATTACTCATAGAACTATGACAATATGAACTCAAACCCGTTTACTAATAAACAGTTGTTTATTATAGCATTAATTTATAATTTAAACTCGTTGAATTATGACTTACACATATCTGTTGGTTCGAATCTCAAATTGGTCCCAGTGTCAACCTTCCAGTAGCAGCATTCCCTGCTTGTTGCTTTATTATCTTTAGATTCTGTTTATTCTCAACGAAGCCACCACCGGTCGTACATGAGCACATAAGTAAACAGGATTGACATAGTAAGACGTGTGATAGAGTAAAGTATCACTGTATAAGGATTAAACATCACTTTTATACACTGGATGTTTTTTTTACTTTAGCGGCACGTGCCGAATGAAGTGTAAGGTCTTTACTTAGAAAAAGGTACCCGTGAAGATCCGGGTTAGAATAGGTCATCACAACCCATGCTTGCCGTTAAAGGTGCTATGTTTGTCGTAAAAGGCGACTAACAGGATCGAGTGGTCAGACTCGCTGACTTGGTTGATGCATTTCATCGATCCCAATTGTCTGGATCGATGCTCATGATATTAATCCCTGGATTGTCTGGTCCAGACTCGATTATCTACAGACCGCCCTCATATAGCTGGAATATTTCTGAGTGCGGCGTTAAACAACAAACCAACCAACCAACCAACTTAGATAAGGATAATTACCTTTAATGGTAAATGTCGGTTGAATGAACAGCGCCGACCGTTCACAAAGGTTATGGTCGTCATGTAACAACAATCCGATTGAAGAAGAATATCATTTTCTGTTAATCTGTCAATATTTAACCTGTCGCGGAAAAACGTGTTCTACATTCTATCAAATTGTGCAAATACGCTTCAAATTAATCAGCTACTGATGTGTAACGGCAATAATACCTTATCTCAGTGAGCTGTTTATTCTGGAAGGACATTAGCTGAGAATATACCGTTGGTTAAAAAACGATGTCATTTGTTTTAAATATATCTCTAAATGTTATTATGTACGTACGCCTGTGACCATATTACTGAAATAAACCTCTAAATATGGACGCAATGCACACGTCACATTGAACTTTCAGACCTTCTGAAAAAAATGACACTTCGACATACAACTGAAATTCTACTTCAATGAACGGTACATCTGCTCACTTACATTCGTAACTAACAACTGATCATAGGCAGTGTTAAGATAGGAGGATGCGCGATAGGTACAGATACAGGTCTCGTAAGTGTACTGATGATTACGCTAGACATCAGTGGTTAGCCTACCGCCGAACAGCCCACCGTTGAGCTGGGCCACCAACCATGACGGGTCAGGTAAAACACGATTTACATAAACTGATCCGGGTGGGAGGTAGATCACAAGATTGGGTTATGAATTTGTTGGATGAGTTCTTAACGATGTCTTTGGTATCTTTGAACAATGTGGTACATTTAGAGTTTTTGGAGGCATTCGTGTTGACTAATTCAATGTTGTTTGTACATGTGTTCACGCATTCAATGATCACTTTATTCAATTATTTGTTGTTTTTGCAAACATAAGCCTTTTATAGTACAGTTTCGAAAGATCTTGATATGTAAACTACCGAGAAACAGAAACTATACACTTTAAAATTGAATTTGATAAAAAAAAATGCAAACGATATGAAAACATTGCTTGGCTGAAAACTGTCACCGATACACTGCAAACTAAGTTCAAAAACAAAACTATGATACCCGTATCAAATACACCACCATCGAATAACCATTTCATGCTTGTTACATTTTTAGCCATCATCAAACATGAGTTTATACCCTTTTACCCGGCAGTTTATTAAATATTGGTAATTTACACAAATGCGTTAAAACATGCGTTAATAGACGAGTCCAGTAAAATGAATCTGCTTTGTACAAATAGATATATACATTACAAACATGTATTCCATCATATAAAAACATGGATGGAAAATATTACATTAATCCGTCATAATAAGTTCCGATTGGATCCAGTTCAAAATATATTCATTTTTTTTCTAATGCGCATCCGTACACGACACTCACACTCACTCCATGAACATATAATGGACCCTTTGAAAAGAACAAAGACAGCACCAGTTTTACAATGTATCCAAACTGATGCAGGTGATTCGGACTCCAAATCTTCGAACAATAGCAATTTATTACCAGAAAACCCATCAAACTGCAGTAAAATCATACTTATTGTCCTCCTGTAAATGCAGAAAATATTCAGCAGTCTCGAGGGACGTCGCTGGTTATTACCATCTTTACAAATTCTTCTCCTATTTTCTAACAGACTCAAAGAAAATCCCATAAATCGAATTAATTTCTGCTACATGTTTTGGTCACTATGAAATGATCAGGGCTATACTGTCTGTTGTATTTATTTTTAGTCAGTGTTGGGCCAGCGACCACTGATTTTACTTCTTTGAATAACAATACAAGGCCATATAAATCTTCAAAGGCTTTGAAGTGCATGAATACATCTCTCAATGCTACTTCACCCCCCTCGCGCTTGTAACAATGCGCACTAATTTATTGCCAGTGTACCGGGCGGGGAAAATAGTTCAAGAATGAATTTCAAAGCGGACACCCATGGTCCACACGACATCATCTGCGTCCGAAAGCCAACCATTGTTTACCTCTAACATCCATATTTCATTCTTTTTTATCTTAGTTAACATAAATCTTGTTTCTGGTCACTGCCTGACCGGTGTCCACTCACGGGATCATGTGCATCCATCCTACCAGGCTCCGGTGTAGTTTACACATGATGGTCAATCTTTGTCTGGAACGGCAAGCAGGTGGGACGGATTGCAGAGCAAACCATCAATGTAGGGGGTCGGTCAATAATAGCCTGCAGCGGTTATAGAAATGCCAGTGGATGCTAATTGAAAACGAAAACAAACACATGAAATATACATGGCAAATATCAATGTAATTGCTTGTAATTAGCAGTGTGTGCTTTAAGGACATACCCGTTATATGAGGCATATCAAATTACAAATTATATATAACTGACTGTTAATGTCGGGATTGATACCCAGGGGATTCACGAGTAGCACGCCCTTCTCGTGGTCAAAAGCTCTTTTTAATAATCATATCATTAAGAATGATTTTAATCATATGTTTCTTTAACGATATAAGTGCTTAATGTCACATTTGAATGCAAATATTACCGTCTGAAAGGGATCAGGTCAAGATTTATGCACACGTTACGCGTTCTTACAAAATTAAGTCTCTGAAATTTTAATAGAATTATACTTGCTTTCAATTAACAATATTTGTCGCCGGGTCATAAATGACATATGTGGAATACCCATCTAGAAATGCATGTTTCACTCATTGAGTTAGCGATGACGCTTCAGGATTTTAAATGTGACACGCATAGCCAAAAGGTTGTTGTATAAATCAAGTTATGTGGCGCATTTGAAAATGTCGGATTATGTATAATCATTTCATGAATATACAGTAACAGTTATATAAATGTGAATGAGTGTGAATATGTCAATAAGTCGTACATTATACCTGAAACGATGTCCTTTGATTTGATGCCTTGGTGCAATGTTTATTTATACAAATTAATATTTTTTTCTTCTTTTCCAGGGCCTAACTCCGCTCAGCGTCGAAGAGGCCGCCAGACGTACAGCCGATATCAAACGTTGGAACTTGAGAAAGAATTTCAGTTCAATCACTACCTTACAAGGAAACGAAGGATAGAGATCGCGCATGCGCTATGCCTCACGGAAAGACAGATAAAAATATGGTTTCAGAACAGACGAATGAAATTGAAGAAGGAAAAACTCGCAATAAAAGAAATGAACGAAGGTGGAAAAAAATTCGAAAATATTTCAGATGATCTAAGTGACGATCCTGGCAATGAAAATTCAAGGTGAAATTGCTAACTGTTCAGGTGTAAGCTGCCATTTTAAACGGGTAAAAACACGATAGACGACTTCAGATCTTCGCTCATACAGAGCCTGAGAACTAACTGAAGATCATCTACTACAGATATCATTGCGAAAGTGTGAACACGGGTATTATTTTGAGGAGATATTTTCAAGTTCGTTTCCTACAAAGTGTTAATCACTAGATACCTCATAGGTTCTGTTGAAACTGAAAATCCAAAGATGAAACTTTGCCGTGATAGAACCAAAATCTCACCGGATATGACGTAACTGTGTACACCGAAACTGCTGACGTCATGTGTTGGTGTCAATATCAGTCGTCAAATATGCCTTTGTGTTGCAGTAGAGGACATTAGCAGGGAGGAACTGATGCCAAACGTCATGACGTCATAAATGACGTCACCATGAGATTTGGGATTTTTTTTGTTGTAGTATGACAATCATAAACTGTAGATGACCGTTAACCCCAAACACATATGTGACCTAGTGCGAACCCTGAATTTTATTCTCAAAATGTCAGGGTCTAAGAGACAAAACGAGAAATATTGCCATTAGTTCATACTGAATGAACGTTAGAAACTCCATGTTGCCATTCACTGATGTATGTTTGTTTACCTTTAATTCCCCTGCATACATTTCTTCATACCCTTTTATTGAACTCTTTTGAAGGCTTCAGAAACACGTTAGCCTTTGGTTGAAGCTGTAACCTATCCTTGGTTATACTTAGCAATAGCTGGCAATATAGTTTTAAAACCACGCAGAAACCAACTGCCTGTATTTAATCACCAAATTCATTTGTTTTATCTTATTGTGAAGATATTTCCATGACAAATCATCCTTATTTATTTTTCCCAAACCACAGACAGAATTTATCAAGGTTATGAAACGATTCAAAATGATTCAAAATGAAAGGGACAATAACGAATTACATGTATATTATATGTACGGGGATCATAACGATATCCCGTACCACTGATGACTGATTGTTATATATGCGGATAACAGGGAATCTTCATATGTTAGTAAATGTCCAATGTCAATTATCACCATCGTATATAACTCGCCTCTCTGTTTACAGTGTCTGTGCAATCTGGATGAACGTATTATGAAGTGTAACATGTTTTATTCCAATTAATATATTTAATGAAATGAGTGCCATTTAAATACCAGACCTTAATTGCTCAAAGGCATACGTTCAAAAGTAGATTTAGTCAGCATTGAATGACAATTTGGAATTGTATAAAATTCAAATTCGTTTATTTTTGTCACAACGATTAGGTGACGGTTATATCAAACGAGGAACATCCAACTTTCTCATTACATAAAACTGTTCAATGTGTATGCATGGAGCATCAAGATTAACATTGTGATTATCCGACCATGTAGAAAAATGGAAAGATGCTTGAATTATTGGGTAAATATAACGAGAATATATGAATATGTGGAATAACCCATGAACTCTATCGAATGTTTTGCTGTATATGTCCTGTAGAGTACAAAGATAACTATTTAATTGAAGTGGATGTTTTGTTCACGAATTCAAAACGAGAAGGTAATAAAGGGGAACAACTCCTTCAGATACAAATCAAGGGAAATCACTCTAACGAGAATTCTTTTTGAACAAGACGAGAATATTTGTAGTGCATGTTTGTTTTTATCGGTTCAGTGTAAACAACTGGAAATCGTAATCCTATTTTTTGTTAATGCATCTGATATTTTGACATATTCCCTTGCTATATCTTTGTTATGTAAGCTGTCTTTTAACGAGAAAATGTCACTGTGGCTTCATGTCAGTATTGTGAATGTTTAATGTTTACTTTACCTCAAATAAAACAAATTTGACAATAGCTATTACTTCTGTGATTCTTCGGTTACAGGAAATAACCTCAGCGTAAGCATCGTTCGTGTAACTGAGGGTTTGCCGTAAATATATATACATATGTACATGTTTTAGATTTACCAATCGCTTTTCTATATCTACAGGAAAACACATACGGTATATTCCACAATATAAGTGTCTGTTCACAAACAATCAATAAATAATATTGCTCGTGAGAATTTATTATAATAACCCTGTTTCTAGAAATAAGTTTTCATTTAAAGTAACACACATACCAATATCCTTTGAACTAATGTAAAAACGCATGTTCTCCTTAAAAATCTCAATTGATATATGTAACAAAAGCAGGTAAAAACTATAATAATATTTACAAAGATAAGTATTTTTTCGCTGTATGCATTCAACCATGGTGCCCGTGGAAGGACGATGCTAACTTATTGTTTACATTACAAAAGTGTTTACTTTTGTAAAAATGATTCAATAACGTCAGATAAAAAAGTGGAAGCGAAAGGTGGGACACTTGAACAGTAATACCAAGTGTGATTGTATAAATCTTTGCCTGTTTGTCTCCCAAACCATGACCATACACAACTTAATACCTCATAACACTGTGCAATTTTATGTACTTCTACGAGATATGAAGGTATATATGAAGGCGTTCCCTTGCACAATAATGCAGGTAACGCAGCTGCAGTGAGACACACCAATCTGGGTAACTTAACTGCTCAACGGAATACTCACCACCTTTTATCGAAACATATATCATTCAAACGTTGTGGTTATGTTAGCGTAAGGGTAAACTTCTATCGTTTTACCCCCTAACACGAATCCCCCTGTGCCAAGTTTTTACAGAGGAAAGAAATACTGATCACGAGAAACCAAAATATACATTCTTGGACAATCCTGTTGGTTTTATTAAGACGTACGAATATGCCAAGAGAATTCTGGATTCTTTTTTTTTTTTAAGAAACTATGCCATCGTTTAAGAAAGGCAAATCGCACACAATGGTTTGTTTCTTTGGACAAAAAAAACCATAACGTAAAGTTTAGGAAGGATTTTGTTATGACAATTGCAAAGTATGTAAATAGTGTTAGGAGCAGTATAACTAAAAGACTATGACGTAACACGATAAATGTTGATATAATTTAGAAAGCAACTTTAATATATCGAATACAGTATTTCTTGAGACTTTTGCTTGAGAATATTAATGACATACAAATAAACATAGAAGCAGTCTGAGCTATTTACAACTGCCCTAAATACTATCATGATTATGTGCAATTGTTGATAAGAAAATGATCAGATGTTCATGAAAATTATAAAATGTCTTAATTGACCGTCTATCATTGAAAATGAGTAGGGTACTTGATGAACAATAGATGCGTTTTGATGTTTAGTCTTTTGTCCAATACAAATATTCTGTGTCATAATTGTTGAAATATAATTCCATAGAACAGAAACAATGTTGAGAAAATATTCTAGTTTAAAAATATTAATTGAATAAGACTTTTTGTGTTTCTGTCGCACGATAACTTAATTGAGATATCTATCCTAGTTTTGTCTAAAAGCTGGTCAAATAAGAAATTTATAATTCGATGATTGTTTTATGAATGTTATATAATTAATCATTATCAAAATCCTTACCTGTTTCAAATTACTAAAAAGTCGGAACACAATTAATGAAATGACGGATTCTAGTCAGCAAAGTATGTGAAAACATTTCTCACTGTTAAATGAAAACGATTGTGTGTTCATGTCATTATAATATCAATTTCAATGGTAAATTACAATTAATCATCGGTGCACCAAATGTTCTTTATATGGACACGTGTAAACTGGATTTTAATATGGTATAACATATTTAATGAGGCGTCGGTCACACTCACGATCTATAAATGAATATCCCTATCAAAGAAAGCGTCAAATCCTCCCTCAAACTGTCATAAACGAAACAGATAGATTTGTGGTATCATATGCATGTAGCATTCTGAAGGAGAAGAAGATCGATCATATATTTTCCTTTTGCATCCTTCCTCCTTTTCACATGTCAATCAAACCTGTTGCTTTGGAGACAGATATACATTGCTAATGTACACTTAATGGTATGACCATTAGAATCAATGGTCAACTTGGCTTGACCCTGTTTACCATATGTGACTCGCCTAATGGAAGGCCATGCATGGGCCCAATTGCTTTGGAGCATCTATGAAAATATTATGCTCGATTTCTCGTCAATACAAGCGTGATGGACGTTTTACATGGCAGTCATTTGTTAACATGCCAAGAAAGTGGCATGGTAAGATCTTATATAAATGTTAAGAGATCGGCCATACTGAAATAATGGA
The DNA here is from genome assembly GCF_022045235.1 of Haliotis cracherodii. Taxonomy (NCBI): domain Eukaryota; kingdom Metazoa; phylum Mollusca; class Gastropoda; order Lepetellida; family Haliotidae; genus Haliotis; species Haliotis cracherodii. The sequence goes on along the minus strand of NW_027266271.1, from coordinate 19,845,293 downwards.
TAATCCTTCGTATTAAACGATTGCGACTGTTGGTAACGAGATATGGAAAAACAGCATGAAGTATAACGCACGTTTATATTTATTTGCCTAATTGTTTAAGAAGGAAAAAACAGGAAGGTGAGAGGAACTCATAGAAGCGGTGCATGCCTTTTGCCTAACGCAGGGTTCGTACATATTGCTGGCAACACCATTTGATAATAGTAGCACAATGGACTCTGAGGGAAACATGTAGTCAGCAAAATACACCAAGCAGGACAGATCTACTCTTATCGTGAACACCAGTGTCATCACTGATTTTCAGAGACTCATTAATATAATTTTCACCATTCTTTGCCTTTTACGCCCAGTAAAATGAAGAAAATTGAGACTGGTTATTCTCTAGTGTTGACATTTTATATCTAGAATGGTGGAAAACGTGTTGCCGCTAATCAACGACGTTACTATGTGGCACTACCTATTACGCTAGGATGGATGCAATTAAACAGATATATATGCTTTGTCATATTGTTTCGTAACAGTAGAGCTGACGAGTGTGGTTTAAACAGCTTTGAGTGAGTAAGTGAGTTGGGTTTGACGTCGCTGTAAACTCTGTTACAGTTATATCACGGCATGTCAGCTTAGGTTTGGAGGAAAGCCGGAAGTGATGCATGTCTCTAGCGTTTAACACTTGTTGGAACCCATGTGTACAGTTATGGTGCTGACAAACCTAGAAACATAATCGGGAGGAACCGGGTTCGAACCCATGGTCACAGAGATATATAGCTTGATATTTAGAGGACAACTGCTTCTTTGATAACAATGAGTTGTGGTGCAGTGGCATTAAGCCAAGGATGATAATTGAGTTCTAAGTGTGGATACCATTGCGAGATGCAGCCTCATAAACAAATTGAGTTCATAGCCAACTACTAATTAGTGACCAGCCACTTAATATTCGGGGGGGGGGGGGGGGGGGGATCTTTGTGAGAGGTATGATATGTGTCACGACGCCTTCTCAAAGATGGAACCGACACCTTTTTTCAGGACATCAAGCAGTCTGTGTAATTTTGTAAAACCTGAGCGAAATTCATTTTTCAGCACCTCCTAAATAATCACACACCCACCCCCAACCAAAAAATAAAATAAAAATAATCCCATCCAAAGTCCGAAGCCCCTCCAGAATATCCAGTGGTCGGTCTCTCACAAAACTATACCTACTTTACCAAGCACAATAGCACGACAAACCAAGCGACAGTATATTGTTAATCTGTTATCATTCAAAAGGTCAACGTCCGAGAATAATCCGTCTGGAACATTTGAGGAAACAGACAAAAGGCAAATTGTAACATCACATTGTACCAAGTGACATAATGTGTATGAGATTTCAAAAATTAAATTGGATTAAATATCATTGTATCCTTTTATACGATCGCCCTCAGACTTTAAAGTTAACAACTGGACATTTGACCAGCACGTATAAAATTTCAATTACTGTCTCGCCATGTGAGACCAAATGTCCAATACTAGACTCTGATTGCAATGGCTTTAACGATACCTTAGGGTAAGGTTTTACAACCCCCTATCCCAGTTAGGATGCCATCATGATCTATTGTCCTTGTATTTCGTTCCGGACAGCAGATTCTAATACACTGAACACCATTAAAGGGTCAAATTGTCCACTCCAAAGGCAAGCCTGTTATTACCATTGTGATCAAATTAACCAGATGCCAAATTTAAGTGGTGTTGGCAGCGGTTCGCCTTCCGCTTAACTACCACCCTAGGAGATTATGAACTGAAAACGATACATCGGCTAACCAGTGGCCCTAATAACCGCACCCCAGTACGCACCACCCCCTCGGAGCTGAGGTGGGTAAGGTTGTAGTTTATTTGACTTGTACGTTTGCAAGATTCAACCAGTCAAATAGGATTAATTTACGAAGCGTGTGTTGTGACGATGGACGGTATACTGGGTGCGTTATTTTGTACCAATGTATTATCCTCCTGAAGGATTTATTGATTAGGAATGATTCTTTTTGTAAAAGCTTCGAAGAGGAGAGGCAGTTTGCATTGACGTATCCTGTAAAATTAGTTTAGTTGTTCTATTTAGGGTATTTTAAATGTAACCTGTAATTGTTAATTGAGATGGAAAGATGTTGACAATGTCAAAAGAATGGAATTATTTGGGGGATTCCGTGTGTTTATATCGATATTTGTACGCTATCCTGTTTTATCAGAACCAAATAGGCTATTGTGCTTGCTGTGCCGATTAGAATATGTACACAAATGGGACGAATTAACGTCACAGCAGGATGCTGGAGTCTCTACCCCTGATCGAGGAAACCCTTCAATTTCCGACACCAATAATCAGATTTTATTGTTTTGATTTGGGGAAATCGTTAGACATTGTAACTAATGATGTCCGTCCCTGCATGTGATATTTAGCTAACAAGCAATATAAAGACAAATGTATAATTACAATTATCTCTGGTTTTATTGATCTATAACATGCAAGAATTGCCCAACTGACTCAATGCAGAGTTATTTCAGTCCTTCCCTTGATTTTGGGTAGTAGTCAGTGGCCATTTTCTAGAGTGGGTTTTGGATCGAACATGGTGGGAAGTAGGGGAGGGGGGGGAGGGTATTTTGGTTTTTTTATGGGTGTTGTTTGGTTTTGATATGTTTTTTTGTTTTGTTTTGTTTTTGTTTGTTTATTTTTGTTATGTTTTGTTTTGTTTGTTTTTGTTTGTTTTGTTGTTTGCTTTTTGCTTCTTTTTTGTTTGCTTTGTTTTTTGTTGGGTTTTTTTGTTTTGTTTTTTTTGGGGGGGGAGTGAAAGAGAACGACGATAGATGTTTTACACTAGGCGATAACGTTATTCGATATATATTTTCCATATTCTGAATATCAGAAATGTGTTTCTGCGTTTATAAGCTTCATGGTGAAACCAATTGATGTGCGTACCATTTCACTGAAAGAAAAAGTCAGTCGTCTAAATCCTTCCAAACCTGTTTGCTTTCTTCAAAACGGTAAATCATTTCTTCAAAATTGTGTTATTAATATCATCAACTAATCTATTGTGGATGCGGTGATTTAGTTTCACCTGCAGGACAACATATTATCACAAACACTGCCCTGTGACCTTGGTGAACATACATCGCCTTACTGTCTCCAAGGAACGGAAATCTATGTCTGTACAAGTAATAATCAATTCACACGTTAATATCAGTAATAATGGCTTCAGCTTGGAGTTTTAACTAATTGCATCTATGTTCTTACGTAAGGAAGAACTACAAGAACGCTAGTTTACATGTCACGGATGTTCTTTGATAACGATAATTTAGCTCAACTGAAATTAAAGCTCAAAATAAGTGTAAATATTTATTTTATTTATCACATTTTCACGTCAATATGAATATCTATGTAAACGATTGTTTAATTTGTTTCAAGCATGTTCTTCCTAAAACATAACAGACTCACAATGATGCAATTGTTAACGATAGAAAGACTGGCGATTTTGTTTAAAAGGAAATTAATAATTATTAGTTATTTTCGAATAATGAGTACATTGGAAACTCAATTTACTAACATAAGGTACATTTTTGCTGCGCTATAAATCAACCGACCATTGTGATGCACTATAACACAATCATATTTTAAATTGAATTTGGAGAAACTTTATTTTCATTTTTAATTCAAATTAAATGTCGTATCTATTGCATTGCGATTTCAATCAAACGGAATGTAACATCCCGTTTAATTTAGAATATATTTATGGTTTTAACGGTACACACACGTTTAGCACTTTGTAGCTAAATATTAATAACCGTGAAACAATATTTTGAGTAGTTAGAATCAGTTCTGTAAAACAAATTGGCACTATTATCTTCAGCAATAATTATCAAATTAATCTTAACTTACAATATCAAATGACATGCTTTCTTTTTCATTTTCGGCAATATTAAAAACTTTATAAATATCGTGAATAAAAAGCATTCAAATGTTATAGGTAATATTCTTGTTGTTTGGTTACAATATAAGCTTCAACATTGTTTTATAACGCCATCTCTGTTAAAAAACGTTGACATATTGATATATGAATTATAAGGACGTTTTTCCTGCTCAAAAACACATTCCTCTAAATGTGAACGACCGGTGTATGAAACCAAAATCCCTTTGAAATATACCATATTTTTTGTTGAAACGTTGAAATGTTGATATATGACTCACAAAGACATTTTCCATACTGAAGAAAAGCATCCTTTTAATGTGAAGGCCGAAAGAGGATTCGAATCCCAGCTAAACGCCCAGGAGTGGCTCGAAGTGTAATACTGTAATAATACCGAGTGGTATAAAATTGTCTTTTGCCTTTGCGTGTGTTTGTGACGGGGAACACCGGTGGGGCAGGACACGCTCACATTTTCACGAACACCTGGCATCATCACGATCTGAGAGTGATTCAAATGCACATGCTCATGATATAGTCGGAATCGAACAATCAGCGCGTGTTTGACTGACATTTCTTATGAATATGGAAATAATTTTGTCAAATGTGTGGTTTTATACCTCCTATTATTGATTCGTAGTGTTTCTGTATGTGTGGTTTGTCAAGTGAGTGAACGAAATTAACACTACATATATTGGCTTTAAAATATTTGATTTATAAGCATTTATGATTAAACAAATGACATTTTACCAGTAAAAATTGCAGTACTGGGTGTCTGGGATTTCCATTATGAAAGTAGGTTAATGTGTACAATGTGTTAAACGGATAGGTCACCGTACGGGATGTTTCCTGCATTTTTGCTTCGTGGAACGGGAGACTGTTACATGCCACAGACGATGCATGATGTAGATATGTAAAACCATATTTCAAATTGCTATGAAATGAATATTCTAAATATATATTAGACCTTAGTCTTAGTTATTCAGAAGCAAATATCAATATCACTGCCATTGGATTTCCAAGAACGTATTCTAAAACAGATACTTCAATGTTCAAAATCTTATTTTGAATTATTTTAGAAACAGAAATTCCGGAAATAAAATATGACAGAGAAGTAAATGGACGAGTGAATTTTACTTTTTACAGCAGATGACTATCCGATATCATAACATAATATTCACCTAGACACTTATGACATTTAATAGCATTCAGCTGCATCTTTCTGTCAGGCATACCCGTTCAATATTTTAAATGAGTTTCATATTTTTATTTTAATCAGTATTTTAAAGAATGTAAAATATTGATAAACAAAAACAATGACCATTTCGTTTTTCGGATAAAGCATAATTTCGAAAATGAAGTCATTTTCAATTCTATTGGTCAAAGCTGGACGCGGGCGTCCTCAATCGCTATATAAAGCTGTCAATTCGGTCGCCATTTGATTCAATAACGCTACAAACACCCATACGAGCAGGGATTAGTACAGCGGGTGGCCTGATATGTCTTCAAGTATGGTACACGTCAGCACAATGATCGCTCAGTAAAAGCATTAGTAAGCCCGCCCCACCCTCCCCTGGCCCTTACTTGTCGCGTACCGCGTAACATCCCTCTTGTCAACCCTGCTCCATAACACCAGGTGCCATCGCCGCAATGCCATGGAGAAGGCTAAATAGTACGATCATATTTCATCTGACATATCCTTTGATGTGATTTCATCTAATGTTCGGTCTCTAATCGCTGCTCAAAGATGCTCTAAATCGATGCCTTACTCTACTCCCTCTTTCGTTGGTTTCTTTCACAGTTCTTCAACCGGCCCCCGCTCCAGCCCTTTGAAGCCATTGTGAGTCCAATCAATTACGGCAATCGATGGTGAGATTTGCCCCAACGATGGTAGGCAGAATGTATTCAAAACTCAGAAAATAGATCGAGATAGGAAGATTGCAGGGGAAGAGCGGAAGAAAATCCTTTAAGTATTATGCCACGGCTCGTGCCTTTAAGACGTCGAGGGACGGGACACCCACATTCCCTTCCGCGAATTAAAGGGTTGATGAAGAGTTCGATAGTAGCTTTAACTTGTACGCTGCTGTCGGAAAAGGTATCGTATAGTGTCACAAGCTCTCGACGTGATAATAACACCGGGGACAATATACCCGCTGTTTGAATAAGAGAAAGGGATTATATGTTGTGTATTATCTTTGAACCGTCCCATACGAGTCGAGTCTAATCTTGCCTCATTATTCGCTTAACTTGCCGTGCTGTAGGTTCAAGCATATGCTTCCCCAAACGTGATCATTAACTGCAAACATTAAGTTTGACAACTTTTTAAGGAAGTAATGCTTTTAGAGATTTTAAGTGTTGACCGACATTCTGTTCTATGGCTAGATAATGTTTGCGGGTAATCGGTGGAAATTAATTTCAGGTTTAGCGAAGGATTGAAAAAACGTATTGGACGTTCATATTGTTATCAACAATGTCATTTTAATTGTGTGTTATATAATACTCATTGTAATCATAAGGCAAAGACATGCCTACTTGGATAATACAATAACCATGACATGATAGTACTTCTTTTTCTCGATAACCACTGAATCAAATGATGCGATGGTTATCTATGAAGTTTCCTCTGCGTTTCTATAGCAGAAATATGCGGTGTCAAACACCAAACAACAACAACCATCTGCTTTCTTTGGATACCATCATTTTTTTGCTCTATTCGATCATCATTTTTTCCTGTCCAAGAGCAAGAACATTTTGTTAATTGTGAACCATGAGGTTCCAAACGTAACAGGTAGAAAGTGTCATTTCAGCTTATAGAAAAGTTTAGAAAAATTTAAAGAGTTCTTAGTTGGCGGCATGGCACATTTGCATACCGAAACTGTAACTCCAGGCGGTGCTGGTCTAAGTAAGATTGTCCTGATTATCGAATTTCAAGATTAAGGAATATGATATATGATCCTAAATGACCCTAATAAATGGCTGTTGCTTCTTGGCAAAATGGGTCTCATTGTACAGCGAGGGTTTTCCCTGACCGCTTTATATCGAAAGAGAAATACATGCTAGTTTGTAGTAATGAATTTCTGGCACACGTACCTATTTCAGCGTATCCAATTCTACCGTTATGTATTAGAATATCGGCGTGTCGGCAATCGGTATCAAATAACGTGATAAAGATACTTTGAAATTTGAGGTTGTGTAACCTGATCTTAGACCCCTCTTACTTTCTTTTGAAGATGTGGCTGAAATTTCAAATGTTTCAAATATGTTACAGGTAAAAGGTTTCAAGGTCGAAGGTTTTTAAAATGTATAAATGATGTATCTTATTGGTGACCACTGCCCGGTTGACATATTAAATACTGATAGTACTTCATAAACTTGCCATGTAACTTTTTGAGGTTACTAGACCATTTAAAGCAAGTGGAACAACATACGTCAAGCGGAAAACACAAAGAACAACGACTTAGAGTGAGTGAGTGGATCCGTTTCAAATGTTTTCCTTGGGCATGACAATACGTACGGCGTTAAACAACAAACCAACAACAACAACACCTTGTAGGATATCCGCGTTATATGATTCTATTGTGTCTTACTGATTAAGCTTTAGTCGAATAAAGTTTCCAGGAATTGAATTAAGGTTCGCTAGTACAATATATCAACATAATTTCTAAACTGATTGATCGACTTTACATCACAGAGAACGGGCGTGCGTTAATGTTTTCGTAAGAAAATAGGTCTTGAAAATGAAATATCGTAAACAGAATAACTGAGGACTGATCACATTAATTGAGGTAGTCTGTCTCTCCTGAATAACATATCCACTTGATTAGGCAATGATCGACAGACTGCCGTACGACTTTGTATAAGCCCCAGAGAGTTGGGCGTCGATGCAAGAGCGTCTGTCGTAGTAGATGTGCCCTTCATAAACCGGCTTCCCTGTATTCCGACCACCCTCTCTCCACACCAGTGATAGTTTAAGTTACAGACATTAAAATAAGCAAACATAAAATTCTAGGGGCGTGTGGGAAGTAAGAAATCATTGTTTTGTCAATGCGTACAAATCTTTAAGGAGAAGGGGATGCTTGCGGACAATAGGAGGAGGCAGTGAAGTGATACAGAACTTGCGAAAAGATGGCTAAACGAAACAGTTAAAGTTGCTGTATTGTAAGACCAGTGACAAACACTTGAGATTAATCACAAAAAAGGAGGAAGTATCATAAGTGGTAACTATTGGAAATGTCAAATTCATAATCGATGGAAAAATTTGAAACAATAGGTGAAAAGAATCAGATATGTTCAAATGGCTAACATTATCAAATACGTAATTATAACCAAACGAGTGAAAAATACTGATCTGGATGAAATGTTAACCATATATTCTACACACCATAAGAATATCAGCTTCGAAGCCATGTTCAAATAAACTGCCGGGCAAAAGAAAGCATATACCCATGTTTGATGGTGGCTAAACATAAAACAAACACGAAATGTAATATTCGATGGTGATGTATTTGATGCGTTATTATAGATATGTCTTAAACCTAATGTTCGCAGTGTTTTCAGCATTGTAACGTTTTGAGAACGTTTGTAATGTTTTGGTCAAATCCAATTTTAAAGTGCATACTTTCTTTTGTCAAGCAGTTTACTAGAAACACGCTTCCTGGCATTGTCTTTTGAATATGAAAATGTATGTTTTTGTATGTTTAGTAGCTGGAGTAGATAGTGGTCTCGCTTTTTGAATAGATGTGAAATTTTGCTATCACGAAATTCATTAACGCTGTTATCCGTTAACATCGAATGGCTGCACACGACCGACGAGAATAGTCTAGGTAATGAGATCTGTCTGATTACAGTGTACTAAATGCTTCGTTTTACTCGAACCCCTTTAATCCGTTATATCATTTAAGTCGACGTGCGTTTATGCACTCGATAGAATCCATTTTGGGACTTTGCAAACAGTTTACAGCCGTAGCTAAAATGGACAATTGTGACGGATTACTCCATATCGTGTCCCCGGAACTTCGAGATAAAAAATAAAATAAAATAAATCAGGAGATGAAAATCAGTTTGGTAGTCTCAGTGTCACTAGACTAGGATACGACCACATTGAACTTACGACACACAGCTGTTTCAGCAGCTGGTGCCAGATCTACGTACTTGGTCATATTTCAATCTGTCCACACTCATCATGCGCCAGTGCCTATTCAAGATGACACTGGAATGTCAGAAGGATAATATGTCTAAAACCATTGATTAAATGTTCAGCGACAGAGCGATTTTTCGCAATCCTAACAACATAGAGATTAAGACTCCAGAGCAAGTTATACCATTGCTAGAAAAGGGTATGACTGGGATGCCAAGATGTCCATCTGTCCGTCGGTATTTCGTTTCCGGAGCTTTACATGAAAACAGTCAAAGATGTTTCATCCAAACTTGGTACATGTATTAACCAGGGGGTGAAGTGGTGCCTTTTACTATTGTAAGTACCGGGGAGATTTGTCATCTTCTGATGACTCTTGTTATGTTCAGTGATGTCAACCACATTTGTTAAATAGTAATAAATGTATATACCCAAGTTACAGGACGTGTGGCAATTTTGATACAAAAACAAATCTAGTCAATGCTAGATTCATTATTGCAATTGTAGTTTCTTCCGCCAAATTCTCTTTCAGTGGTCGAGTGAGTGAGTACGCTTTTAGCAATATTGCAGTTATATCACGGCGGGGGACACCGGCAACAGGCTTCACACAAGTGGGGAATCGAATGGCGTGACGGCATGACGAGCAAAGCATTAACAACCCGACTACCCCATCATTCCCGTCCTCTGTCGTGACGAGGGTGTTTTATTCTTTTGAGATACACATACATATTGACAAACGGTGCAAACTAGTCGATCATATGCAAATATAAATGACCTGTGTCGAAACCGGGTTCGAATAGGTCTTCACCAACCCATGCCTGTAAGGCAACTAACGGGATCGGGTGGTCAGGCTAGCTGACTTGGTTGATGTATACAATCGTATCCCAAATGCACAGAACGATGCTCATTATATCAATCACTGTATTCTCTGATCCGCACTGGAATATTTACATATAGCTGGAATATGAAGCAAATATGAAACGTCAACGCAAGAGACAACCCGGTCTCGATTATCCGCCGAAACAGATTCCACTGGGCGTAAAAGTAAAAATAGAGGTGCAAATTGTATGAATGGATCACTCAAATTCAGCAATTACACCAAGTCAGGGAACGGCCTCGCCTGCCCGACCTTTATCATGATCAGTTACATGCAAAGATGTATACCAGATAAAGAATGATAGTTCTGCTCTGCGTATACCAGATTTAAGAATTATAGTTTTCTTTACGTATACAAGATGGACGAATTATAGTTTTCTTTGTGTATAGTGGATGGGCAAATAATAGTTCTTCTCTGCGGATACCAGTTGGACGAATTTTAGTTCTTGTCTGCGTATATCGGATGGGCTAATCATAGTTCTTCTCTGCATGATACCAGTTGGACGAATTTTAGTTCTTGTCTGCGTCTATCGGATTGGCAAATTATTGTTCTTCTCTGCGTATACCAGTAGGACGAGTTTTAGTTCTCGTTTGCGTATATCGGATGGGCAAATTATAGTTCTTCTCTGCATGATACCAGTTTGACGAATTTTAGTTGTTCTTGTCTGCGTGTATCGGATGGGTAAATTATAATTCTTCTCTGCGAATACCAGTTCGACGAATTTTAGTTCTTGTCTGCGTATTCCTGATGCACGAATTATAGTTTAGGCCTACAAATACCAGATGGACGAGTTGTGGTCTGTCCTGGCTAAACAATGTAAACGTTGATTCCCCAACACCAAATATATTTCATGTAATTTTCCTGTCAATCCCAGTTTAAACTGTATTCATTAAATGTGTTAGAAATGTTGGAAAAAGACGGATTTAACAATTTTGTGCAAAAACATCTTTCCTATCAGCTATTCGGCATATGAGGCCCGGATTACCAGTTCCATAATAATGAAGTCAATTTACCTCAATTATTGACAACAAGAAGATTTATTGATGGATTTAAATGAATATTGGTCATTGTAAATGGCTTTCGTTTGTTATTCGATACATAAAAAAGGCCCACCTTCCTGATAAAATAGTTTTTTCGAAGCAAATATTATATTGCTGCAATTGTCATCAGACGTGGTCGATATTCTGCACTCGCTATGACGATCAACAGATCATTACTCGTTCAAGTACATTCAAGGTTGATATCTATTTATAACATTTTCCCACATTTACCCGTTTGTGTTCAAGGGAAGAGCAGTGGGATAGTTTGTTTTTGTTGTTGTTGTTGTTGTTTTACGCCGCACTCAGCAATATTCCAGCTGCATGACGGCGGTGTGTAAATAATCAAGTCTGGACCAGACAATCCAGTGATTGACATCATGAGCATCGATCCACGCAATTGGGATACGATGACATGGAACAAACAAGTCAGCGAGCCTGACCACCCGATCCCGTTAGTCGCCGCGTACGACAAGCATTGTCGCCTTTTATGGTAAGCATGAGTTGCTGAAGAACGCAGGGGATAGTTAAGGCGATTATTTGTCAAGCTGTTCGACTCTCATCATGTTGCATGCTGTTGAGCCCATTCTGTATCAATGAAGAAAGTGCTGGAGTACAATGCAACCGTTCCATCAGGACAACTTGCTTTAAAACTTAAAAGATAATTATAAAAATACTAATTCTGTTTCAAACTGCACGGGTTACAGTTCTGATTGGTGAAATTGCCCTGTAAAACAATAGTTAATGTCCGATACAATTCCCTATTGTGACTTGTACCATATGTTCACGTGTCTTTTCAGGTGAACAATTGATTTAGCGTTAAGTTTGTGACGGATGCCAACGATAGAGCAGGATGCGCTCACCTTTTCGCGAACATCTAGTATAATTATCATTTGGTAGTGATTCATAAACACATGCTTATGATATAGTAAGAATCGTAGAATGGACTCTGCGATTTCTTTTGGGTACGGAAATGTCGCCTGATTCTAAAGGATCGGCAGTAATACATTATCCGGTTTAGCAAGGTCACCCTATACAATGAGGACAATTTTAACAAGGCGTATCGATGTGTACAAAAATACTGCGATCCAGTGTCATCTTATAACGAGGGCTAGTTTCATAAGCTCCGACTAAAAACAATAGCCGGTTTTAAAAGGTTCCTATATAAATTGAGGGTTTATGCGTAAAAATTCATCTGTTAAACCGATAAATCAAAAGTAGTTGTATCTCAGTAAGTTTGAAACAAAGCCGTTTACAATCACAAGCATTGAAATCAATCTTTGCACGCTATAACACCTGATTGGATATCGATCAATACGTAATTAATCACCAGCGATCGTATACATACGTGTATTAATTAAACATTTGTTTTTAAAAATGCAGATTGTAAAAAAAACTGTATTTGAAATGTCCGTGGTTGAACTCCACCAAAAAAATGTTATTTGAGAAACTAATTTATCTCTGTCTCAATAACAGACGTAACAGCTATTAATTATTCAAATTATCCCCCATAATTGACCAAAATACAAAAAGAACACTTAATTGAAAACCGATTTTTCACGCATTATCTAGAGAGGTTGTTTACCCAGTATGACGAGTCTCATTATAACATGATACCTTCTACATTACATAGTGTTGAACATGTGTGCCCGCGTCAAATTCTTTCATCACAGAGCGCACGAATCACAGCGAGAAACGCGCCACCTAGAGAGAGGACACATCAGCGGTGAGGGCAGTCACGAAGGGCGATAACTCCCGCAGACTCGAACAAAGACTCGTAAATTTTATCGGAGAGGAAAAAAAAACCTTTGTTGAGTTATGTTCAGGAATATTGGCCTTTGGTCGAAGCTGAGGGCGTGGATCACACGTAGTCTCTCTCGTACCATGCCGAGAAAAATGATTACAATGTTTGATATGATTTATGTCTATCGACAAGCATATTCAATTTCATGTCATCGAGAAATCATGAGACACGTATGACTCAATCGGTGGACTGGTCGAGGGTGCCGTTATGGTAGAAATAGCATTTTCACTTCCAAACATGCTGCATCCTTTTGTCAACCATACAAGAAGCTAGTTCCTGAAGACGATTTCAAAGATGGTTTAATTACGTTTTCAAAATGTATTGCACTAAGTGCAAGCAAGTCCCTGCAATGATGTTAAGTGATACATAACTCGGTAAGACCTCCTTCCGTATCTCCACTCAAAAATACATACAGTAAACTACGGTTATAACGAACTCAAAGGGACCACTAATTTTAGTTCGTTGTAGCCGTGGTTCGTTATATGCATATATACAGCATAACTACAGCAAATAGTCGGGACAAAAAAGTAAGTTCGTTATATCCGTCAGTTCGTTATAAGCGTGTTCGTTATAACCGTAGTTTACTGTATAATTAAAAGGATTAAGCATTCAAATGTAACTTTCGGAGGGGGAATACGGGCGCTAGTCTTTCCTATAACTCGACATACTTTGTATTTCGTTGAAATAGATGAATGACAATGAATTTTCCTCGTTTTCCTTTTTGACTTTTAACTACACTGTGATTCGTCGATACGGCCGAAAGCTCTCATTTAGCATTAACTTCCAAACTATGAGAAAGGTTTGCATCCCATAACAAAACGCCCGACAGCTTTGATATCAATATCTTTAAAAATTACTGCCGGGCTAATAAAATTATACATTAATGTTTCAGGGAGTCCAAAAAATGAAGCACACAAGAAATGGTCCTTCGATGGTGATGTAATTGCTATGGTTATCAGAGTGAGTGAGTGAGTGATAACGCTGCTTTTAGAATTACGCAAACAAAATAACGACGGCCAATGACGGCCTACAACGTTACCTAATCTCACATTAAATTACAATATCCTTACTCTAAAGGTACTGATGAACAATTGATTATTTAAAACATCGATAATTTTAAAGCACTGCAACTTTTTATCCTTTAATGAATCCATGAACCGTGGAATCTAAATCTAAAATGCCAACACTTCAGCAAATTATTCCTAGAAATATTGCATGAATGCACCTCGATACAATGAGACAACAGCTGAGACGTTAGAATTTAAACTATATTTCAAGGAAGGAAGACAAAGTTTAATGGGTTTTTTTTTAAATTTCCAGTGACAAAAATCCTAGGCGGGTCCCTATTTTGACTTGTGTCATATTTTGAAGGTGAACAATTGACTTGCCTTTGCATGTGTTTGTGACGGGTGCCACTTGTGGGGCATGGTACACTTACCATTTCGCGAACATCTGGTATCATCTTTATTTGATGGTGATACTTATGATGTAGTCGGAATCGTACATTGGACTGAAAGCAGATATTTCTTATGATTGTGAGTGAGTGAGTTGGGTTTAACGCCGCTTTTAACAGTATTCAAGTTATATCACGGCGTGTCAGCTTAATGTCGGAGGAAAGCCCGAAGTGATGCAGGTCTCAGACGTTTACCACTTCGGTGAAACCCACGAGCACGGGTATGGTGCTAACAAACCTGGAAACATAATAGGGGCGAACCGGGATTCGAACCCACAATCATAGTTTTCTGGCGTGCTCAAGGGACGCAACTCTGCACAGCGAATCGCGGCGCCATAGACGACTGGGCCATCCGTGCCCCATCCTATGATTGTGGAAATAGTAAATGTCGCATTTTATATTTAACTAAAAAATTGTTATTCAAGGAACATAATGTCCCACAGAAACCCACGAGCATGGTGCTGACAAACCAATGATACCAACTGCGAATTGAAGGCTCGAACCATGAACACATCAGCTTTGTGCCGCTAAGGGAGGCAACTCATATCTAAATGCCACGCGTCAGAATTGTCAGTCAATGTTTCCACTGAAATTAATAATACATAGTTAACTAAGTCTGGTTGAAATACACATTGATGTAATTGGAATACATGTCAAGTTGACATATACTCGTTTATTGGATGCAATATTACACCTGTGTACATTGGGGTCGTAGTTCATGCTATGTAATAGTCGTTTTATTACAAAGCAGGGTTGTTGATACTGATCAGTTTGGGACGGATTCCGTACATACATAATTACAGTCCCGTGGAATGTGTGTACCTTGTCTCTCAGACTGACCCCAGAGTAGATATCTCATATAATAATAACAAATTCCATTCTCATCCCATTCTCACCTCTAGCAACCTGTACTCTTATCCCATTCCCACCTCTAGCAGCCTACACTCTCATCCTATTCTCGCCTACCACAGCCTACACTCACATCCCATTCTCACCTCTGGCAGCCTACACTCTCAGGCCCATTCTCACCTCTAGCAGCGTACACTCTCATCCTATACTCGCCTATCACAGCCTACACTCTCATCCCATTCTAACCTCTAGCAGCCCACGCTCTCAACCAATTCTCACCTCTAGCAGCCTATACTCTCCACCCATTCTCACCTCTAGCAGCCTACACCCTCATCTTATTCTCACCTCTAGCAGCCTACACTCTCATCCCATTCTCACCTCTAGCAGCCCACACCCTCATCCTATTCTCACCTCTAGCAGCCTACACTCTCCACCCATTCTCACCTCTAGCAGCCTACACTCTCATCCCATTCTCACCTCTAGCAGCCTACACTCTCCACCCATTCTCACCTCTAGCAGCCTACACTCTCAACCCATTCTCACCTCTAGCAGCCTACACCATCATCCTATTCTCACCTCTAGCAGCCTACACTCTCCACCCATTCTCACCTCTAGCAGCCTACACTCTCCACCCATTCTCACCTCTAGCAGCCTATACTCTCCACCCATTCCCACCTCTAGCAGCCTACACTCTCAACCCATTCTCACCTCTAGCAGCCTACACCCTCATCCTATTCTCACCTCTAGCAGCCTACACTCTCTACCCATTCTCACCTCTAGCAGCCTATATTCTCATCCCATTTTCACCTTGTGGGTAATCCTGGCACAGTCAGGCTGGTTAGGCTCAGCATCAGCTCAGGGCCCTTGCCCCCTCCCTCTACACGCAGTCCAGACAGCGAACTGGACTTCTCCCAGCAAGCGCTGTATAGTCAAACCCACCCAGAACCTTTTTGAGAACGTGAGGACTCATTGCAACTGCAGCCTTCTGCATTACCCAGATTGTCAGAAGGGCTGTATTCCTGGCAGCAAACCCGGATACTTTCCCAATGTCAGTCAACAGATTGGGAGGTACCAAGCCTAAGGCACCGAGAACAATGAGGAGTCGGACCACTTGATACTTGGGATGCAAGCGGGACTTTTCGTTAGCAGCCTTCTACTCCTTATTTTTATTAGTAGTATCGTTGGTTTAGAATAGTAGTAGTAGTAGTAGTAGTAGTAGTAGTAGTAGTAGTAGTAGTAGTAGTATGTATTGCATTATTATTTTCATCCCTAGTAATGATTTTTATTTTCATTATTTAAACGTCGATAGTCCACCATACAATCGAACATTTCAAGCTGTTCACAACTGTTTCAACTTTACCTTTACGTCTAACGCCAACTCAACTCTCAGTGTTAAACTAGTTGCCATATCTGTCAGCTGTGACGTACACAGAAGTTGAGCAAACAAGTACCGACAGCCAAACAAAAGAAGTCAATGGCGACTATTGGGTAAACACGAACATGTCATGCGTCCAGCTGCAGCAAAGTGACACGTTTACGTTCTGCCAATGTCCCGATCCCTATCATCAGAATAGCCATACTAACATGCTGACATTCTCCCCACAAGAACCCCCACTCACCCCCATCCATATCCCCTCCCTCCCCGGCGTCGTTACGCCCCCACCTGACTATTATGCTCTGGCACACGTGCTCATCATTGGCTCAGCGTTCTAAGATGGCGACCAAGGACACAGAGCGCCATATTGTTCGCGAAGGGCAATAAAACTCAAGTTGTTACTTTGCTTTTGTAGTGCAACCATCTGTCCACAATCGTTATGCAACTCCGATGTAAAACTGATATCCACAAAGTCAGCGAGTGTTTTGTGTCTAAATGGAAATGACCCGTGGAAAACCGCTTGAGTGACCATCATAACAATCACAGACATATGAGCGGGCAATTAGTAGTCACTGACCATCGGCTCTTCCAACTGGTCATTCAAGAGAAACGGACCATCACATGACGGGCTTGTAAATTATTGCCATACGTCGTTGGCTTAAAAAAATCAAAGAGCCGAGGTTTCCTTCGCGTGAGTCTCTTTAAGACTTGACCATCCAATGCATTATGTAGTCTTTCTAGGTAATCGGCGATTGTTTGTCACGGGGTTCTGTGACCCATTAGGGGTAATTTGACGAAACACAAGCCTTGGTGTGTCACATGAAACGAAACATCAGATGCAAGAAAGAAATTTATGACAAAACTAAGCCTTCATATGTTAGCAACGGTCGTCGGTGAAAAGGAAGGAGTTGTTACCAGGTTTACCTGTTCTCACATTGAGACGGGTAATATGGAGACGCCGTTGACAGGAACGATCTCAGACCCATGTGGGTATCTGTCTTTGAAGTTGAGAATTAAAATCCCCACTATAATACAGGGGCAATAAAGCGGTGCTTAAACCGAACAATTATCGATGATAATTGCTATGTGTGGGTAATTACCAACATCACTACACGTGTAGATCGAAATCTTCCCTCTTTTTGTTGATCAATTTTAATGTGATTTTTTAAATATAATTTTTGAAAAATACTTTCATAGAATAGCCTTTGATATGATTATATGATTAGAGTACGTATGAGAAAAGTATATTGGTCAGGATGTCCAAAGTGGCAACGAAATATCACGACGTATCTAAAGGTACAATACATGTACGTATAACACTATACAGTGGTAGAACTGAGGCATAGTTGCTCGTTGAATTGTCAAAAGGGCTAGTAGATGTATAGAACTAGCCTGACAAGGCTTCACAGGAAAATGCCTTTTGAATCATAAGACTTTCTGGACTGGTTTTCCCCAATCATTCATCAAGTCAGTTAGGACTCACCTATCTGTGGAAACAGACGGTCACCGGCCTTATAGCTCTTTCAGCACTTTACCCTATTGTATGGGTACTGATTTCTAAAATCTTTTTAAACACCATCGAATAAATTGGTTGGGATTAAGGAATTATTTAACAGTATTCCTGTTATGCAACTACCCAGTATTGTCACATTGGTAGTAGTTGAGGACCCTTTCAATTATATTTTGTGCCATCATTCAAGCATAAGAATATTGTTTTATTCGTGAATGCTGACGGTGAGTTTTACCTGTGACAATGTTTGGATAAAAATATTGCTCGTGGAATTATTTGGGAACAATTGACTTGTGTTTGCATGTTTTTGCGCGTGTGCGACTGGAGGGCAGGATACGCTTAACTTTTCGTGAACACAAGGTGTCATCACTGATATAGTCGGAATTGTACATTGGGCTCTTTTTTTAGCAGAGATTTCTTATGAATATGGAAAGGATTTTGACGATTTTGTTCGTTTCTGAGAACATATATTATGAACAATGTTATTCCGGTGTCCATGGTGACAATTACAATACACTGATATATCAGAAGTTCGAGGTGAGGTGAAGTGAAATGGGGCTTAACGTCGCGTTCAAGATTATTGCACCAATACAGCGACGTGGATGTGTGTATGGTGTGTGTGACTACTTGTACTAGTACGGACTCATGTCGCTATTATAGTGTTAACCATGTGAGATAACATGCTGCAGTTTAACATAGATAGAGCACTCATACACAGTATACTGACTCCGAGCCGACCAGTCTTTCTTTTATTCCCTTAATATCGAGGCAGGGTAACAACAAGCATCATCTTTTAACGTCTTTTGGTTTTGATATATAGAGTTACAGGGATTCGAATAAACGAAACGTTCCGTTCACCGTAAGCAGACATATACATCTTACGGCTTGTACTATTCTTGTCGTTCTTGTGCTCCCGTAAGTCGACTACCCAATCTAAACACTCGTAAGCATAACGATATCTCGAACTCATGGCTTCGTAGAACGTGGCTATGTCCCATCATGAACATATTTCTTATGTTTCGAACGCCTGGAATCATCACTCATTTTCAGTGATAATCATAATCATGGTTACAGGTATTTGGCTCTTAACGCCAAATGGAATCTGTTTCGGCTGATAATCTAGACTGGTTATTATCTTGCATTGACAATTAATATTTAACTATCAGTGGGGGTGAAATCTCATTAGTCTGGAAAATCCACCTTATTGGCGATTAGGTTCCGTCAGTAAAAACTGACTTCAAAAGTTGTGTGTACAAATAAAAAGTAAAAAATGATAACTCAATAGATTTCGTATTTAAGTAGTAACACAAAATACAACGATACGTAAACGGTGACATCGCTTAGCACAATAGTAATGCAACACAAGCCCCGTCCACTCTATTGTAAGCCGGGGGCACGGGTGGCCCAGTCGTCTAAGGCGCCGCGATTCGCTGTGCAGAGTTGCGTCCCTTGGGCATGCCAGAAACCTATGATTGTGGGTTCGAATCCCGGTTCGCCCCTATTATGTTTCTAGGTTTGTCAGCACCATACCCGTGCTCGTGGGTTTCACCGAAGTGGTAAACGTCTGAGACCTGCATCACTTCGGGCTTTCTTCCCACATTAAGCTGACACGCCGTGATATAACTGGAATACTGTTAAAAGCGGCGTTAAACCAAACTCACTCACTCACTCACTATTGTAAGCCAAAAAGGAAACTGACCGATTGTGGCCGAAAACATTTTCGAAAAAAGTTGGTTTGTTAGCCAATGAAAAGCCTTGGAATCGTTTGCAATGTATTTTTTTAATTGTTACTCAAGGGCAATGCTATGTACCCATGATATAGAAATTGAGTGAGTGAGTGAGTATGGTTTTACGCCGCTTTTAGCAATATTCCAGCAATATCACGGCGGGGGACACCAGAAATGGACTTCACACATTGTACCCGTGTCGGGAATCGAACCCGACCGCCCCGATATAGAAAATGGTTTTGGTTGACGTGCTAGGCGACTAAATTGATTTACAATAAGGGTTACTTTATCGATTTGCTTCATCGTAGCCAAGGGGCGTGGGGCATGGCTCATAATATCACCACTGGCTTGGCTGGTCCCGATTCGACAAAGTGCTTTTTGCGGCGTAAAACAACATTCATTCGCTGATAGCAGTTGACTTATGGTCCTGAAGGCTTCACTTTACAAAATAAAATATAGCTAGCTCGTCAGCCAACCTGCGGTCTTGCTAACGGAGTAGGGACTGTAACATGGGATGTAGTCCAGTATACAAGGACCATCATGTGACGATATAAATTAATTTGTTCCCAACTAATGATGTATTTTATGCCTATTGCCAATCAGATCGATGCGATCTTCAAGAGTGTTGATTGTAATGTGCTCGAGTGTTATCTCTGCGTTCATTGCTACTTCACCTTGTGTGGTAAGGATTCATTGATTGCGTATGCCTTCATGCTTGTCAGTTCACGAGACCCGAGAGGACTTCCGGGCCCGTTTCCGAGATATCGTGTTCTCCCGCTGGTCCTTAACTGTGATCATCATGTTATGTAAATCATCTTTTCGAAAAGTTTTGTAAAAAAATGTAATTTTAAAATGTTTTAAAAAGTATCCAATGTGTTTGATGTTAAAATATAGAAGCTGTAGAAATAAATCATTTTGTGGAGAACCAATGACTACGACTGGTATTGTGACTCAGTCGAATCATCGAGTTATCGAGTGAGTTCGGTTTAACAGTATTTCAGTTGGGGGCGGTGGGATCGCCTCGTGAATAAAACGATCCTCGTCATGCCGAAGGCCCGGATTCGATTCCCCACATGGGTACAATGTGTGAAGCCCATTTCTGCGTCCCCCGTCGTGCCTTTTCTAGAATATTGCTAAAAACCATACTCGCTCAATCAGTATATCGGTTACATTATGGCGTGTATGATAATGCTACCTCTTCACCAGCGCCCTGCACCACTGTCTCTTGACACAATTGTTTGGCCAGAGATTTTAACTCCTTTTGTCTATTTAGTATTCAGGGCAGTCACTCCTTCAGTGATAAGTGCGAATAATTATCCTTTATTCTCTTAAACTCTAGAAATACAATTGATAAAACGCTTTCCATAATCATAAGAATTCTTTAATAAAAGCGTCTATTGTACGTGTCCGACTATATCATAAACATGCGTTTATGAATCACTATCAGGTAGTGATGGGGCCAGGTGTTCCCTCAGGATAACCCAGGATCAAAGAACTTTGAATAAAAGTCGTACAACGCTCTTTGAAATCTTCGTAGAAAGAGCATGCTCAATTGTATCTCAAGAGGCTGTAGCTGTTGGATTATCTCACGACACAAAGGGAATGTTGACTATTAGAAAGTTAAGTCAACCGTTTTGTTCCACAGTCTTTGCCAGATACCTTCCTCCTTGAACCGACCACATCCGTGATCTAGTGGTCTAAATATTTATTTGTATATATGCATGTGTATGAATGCGTATGGATATGGCTATATATGTAAAATAGTGGTAATTCTTTTTTCTCCCTCTCTCTGTAAATAGTTCTGTTTAATAGGCCTACGGCCTAACACTTTTTGTGAATAAACAACAATATATAATAGTGGTAGAGCGTCCACCCGGAGAGCGGAAGGTCCGGGGTTCGATCCCCGGCCGCGTTAACCAAAAGACGGTACTTGTTGTTACCCTGTTACCCTGCCAAAACAAGTCGCTATAAAAATGCAATAATCTTGGACGCGACGATCAACCCAATTTCACCTCACCTCACCCCCTCCTTGAACCCGTCACTTTCTGTTCTCTAATTGCCTTCTTAAGTCTTACTGCATTGTATATATCACCAATAGCATCAATTCGTGTGTAGTTCTAATGCTGCAGTCCAGGGTCAGAACAGGAAGCATACAAAACTGACGCATCACCTTTTTTATTGGCAGCGTGATGTACAGCGGCGTATCCTTCAGCTAAGCTCATTGCAACTATCGCCGTTGTACGCACGCAGCACAGCGGATGAACTTGCCAAATGTGTATTGGAAGCTGGACGAATTACTGGACGTCGGGAAAGGAGACCAGCGGAACGCAACCCGTTTCTTATGATCATGCGAACGTATCACCGGTACCGTCTCCTTATGCCACTCTTCGTGTCGCCAAATGTACCGCATCCTGATCCTAACTATCACCGTTTGGAACATCCGAATATATCTGAGACGATGTCAATATTCAGAAATTGACGCAATGATTTGAAGTGTCCTTTGTGATCTTTCAATGGGGTTGGAATCGATGTGTCCTTAAAACTAGTAACGCGATTTGCTTGATTTTACCCTTGCAATATTGTTCATAATGACTTACACATTCATCGCCATGTGATTTTTAGATGACTGGGGATTTGATTATTTTCATTGACAAGTGTCAAAATAGTGTGATATCACCCCAGGCAAATGACTTAGTTCCAATATGCCTCTATTCATCCAACAGGGAACGGGTACACAATATGTGAGGTGGATGTAAAAACCCTCTTGCGCCCGTCGGCAGCTTGGGTTGTATACTTCCCAGGGAGATGAGGATGCTAACTGAAATGCATACGGATCCCCTGGGCTGGGAATGATAAACCGCTTTAAAGCAAATACTAGTTTATTATCAAAATAATGTCCAGAAAATTGTATTGAGACAATGAAGGCGGCTAAAAGACTCAAGTCAAGTGACACCTCGTGAGTGATCGTATACACTTTACAGTTAAACTATGTCGGTCATTGAAAACACATACTGACAATATCAATCTTCGTACTTTGAAAATCTTCTCATCCCAAAGCGCAATAATACGCTTGTTGCTCGGGATCTTGATTTGTCGACGACCGCCTCTTTGGTCAAGTGGTAGAGCTCCTGCTTGGAGAGCGGAAGGTCCTGGGTTCGATCCCCGGCCGCGTCAAAACGATAGACGTTAAAAATGGTACTTGTTCTTACCCTGTCTGGCGCTCGACATAAAGGGGCAAAAACAAGGACTGGTCGGCTCGGAGTCAGTATACTGTGTCTGAGTGGGGTATTCATGTTAAACTGCGGCATGGTATCTCAGTGAGCTAGCACTATAAATCGGCATCAGTCCGGACTAGTACAAGCAGCCACACACACGTGCACGTCGCTATATAAGTGCAATAATCTTGGACGCGGCGTTAAACCCCATTTCACCTCACCTGACTTTTCGACCAGTTAACCCTGCAGTAATGGATTATATACATGTAGATAATCTGTATTTTAAACGTAATACACAATGAGGTTATAATGAAGAAGTACGTGAATATGGGTTTACAACGAACTCAGCGACATTCTTACAGGGCACCCGAAATGGGCCTCACAAGTTGGACCCATGTCGGGACACAAACCCGGACATTCGGCGCGACGAGCAAACTCTTCAACGACTAGGCTTCCCAACAGCCCCAAATGAAGGTTAAAGAGTATGTGTGCAGACTACGACGTACGTTATGGATTGACTGGTCCATCACTGGATTGTTTGATCCATCACAGGATTGTCTGGTCCATCGCTTATTTTTTATGCAAGTTGTTTAAGGGACCGACCATTTGATATTCGAGGAGGGGACTTGGGTGCTGGGATTTTGTCTGGAGATAAGATTTTTTTTTCTCAGCTACAGCTGTAAAACCAGATATTTTTGTTCATTAAAATCATGAGCCTGAATATTGCTTTTAGAAATACACTTTGCACATTATATACTTTTTGATACAGTCTTAAGCATAATCAATTTTTCAAGAACTGTCTGGGATAAAAGACAAATTGGCATAATATCCCAAATCTTGAAACATACGTTTGTTATATAAGTATGATATGATAGCTCTTAATCTCCTTCATAAAAAAAATTAAAAAAATACCGCTTCAGAATTCGAGTATGCACTGTCCCTGTGTGGCACCATCAGGCCGTTTCAAAAAACAATTGTCAAAATAGGTGTATGTTGGATATTCATTTACACTTTTTGTATCAAACATAACATAGGGTAAGTCACACGCGTAATTTGACATTTGTTCTTTTGTTGTTTCGGCTTCTAAAGAAATCTGTTTGTTCAATGAGATATATGAATTTTGACATTTGAATTACCAGCGTTGACAAAAAAGCCAAATCATGTGGGATCGGGTGTACGTTTTCCCTCCTATTTTGATGTCTTCCATCAAACACTATGGCGTTAATGATGAGCCATAGGGCAAATATAACTACGACGTAGATTAATTGTCAACCGCTTAAATGTCACGACAACATCACTGGACACCGGTATTGTCACTCGCGGGTGATCCTTGACTTGTAATGCCTGTAACATAATTCTTGAATGTGAAGACACACGACCAAACCAAGACGTAGCGGCGTTAGATTTCCCATCATGGTCTCCGTCCTTCAGACGTCCTTCAAGAACGTTGTCTGATTCAAGAGCCAAAGTTTGAGAAACAAGAAATTCAAGTTCTTAATGCCATTTTCATTATATCTCTACAGCGATTCTGATTCTATTGTCCAATGTTAAGCAATTACAATTAAAATACTTTAGAGCTACATTGTGTATGTCGTTGAGCAAGCAATTGTTGTGTTGTTTTACTTATACACCGAGTGCCCATTTAATGTGCAAAGAAGGTTCACAGTGACTGGGTGTGTGGACATCTATCATTTTGGTGCAACCCTTGAGCAGGGTTTTCCTGAGCCTGTTTTAAGTCCAGGTGGTCCAGTTGTACATTTGGGGTGACATTGGCATGACCATAGGGGTCCGGGAATTATCTGATGTCATATCATACTCAGAAACATTTTGAATCTACCAGAATCTGAAATTTCGTTTGAAGAAAATCAAATATTGACTCTAAACACTTAATAGATTAGACATAACAGTGATCTGTGAGATGCATTCTACAATTTTGGTAAATATAAATATAAATTAAATATTCATATCTATGTCACACGGGGACTGAAGAGTAAATTAGTTGCGCCGATTCCCAATTTGAAAGTGTATAGGACGCATTATTTTGTCAAACCAAACATGATGATTGGAGCGAATCCTGGATTAGAATACATTACCATTGCATCATGAATCATAAATCATGAATCATGACCACGTTTATTTTGGCGACAACACGATGATCACCCTACGGGTAGATCTGAGACTCGTACCCTCAAACTGTTTTGTACATGATGATCGGTGATGAAGGCAAATGGGTGACGGATAGTGAGAGAATAATGTGGCTGATTTGGGCTAAAATATAGTATACAAAACTTGTGTAAGTGTGGTCATCCATGATGCAGTCCATGCATACCGTCTATCGTCACTTAGCAAAAAGGGGCCACAGGTGACCTAGTCCTGTAAGGCATGACAGAAACCTATGATCATGGGTTCGAAACCCGGTTCCCCCCGATTATTTTTCCAGATTTCAACAAGTGGTAAAAATCTAAGATTTGCATCACTTCAGGCTCTCGTCCTACATCAAGCTGACACGTCGTTATATAACAGAAATATTGTTCCGAGCGTAAAACCCAGCTCACTCACACTTCCCAAATAGCACAATGGTCACACCCGTTAAAAAGACGATTTCAAAGATTGTTATTGGATCAAATGTTTCTCTGAATTGTGTTCAGGGAAATGAGGACGGACGACAAGAACATAATGCTAGAAGATGGGTTAGAAATCCAGGTGGAAGATGATGTTACTAGAAGTATATGATGAAACCGATAGAGGAAGGACAGAGAATGAATTGTGAAAAAGGTGGAATGAGATGGTCGACGCAGAAGCAGGGTAGGTGTCCATTTTACGACCATAAAATGAAACAATGAAATATTGTTAGTCTTCAAACTCTCCTGGATCGTCGAACGAAAGCTGTTCCCAGCACGAATGGTTGAATATGGTTCCAATTTGAATCTCTTCCAAGTTACAGCATTCAAATATCCGTGTGAGTTTGAACACAATGCACAATCATGACCATTTTATGGAAGGCAATTGAAATAATGCCAAAGGTCCCAACGATCAATTACAAAATGTATAATGATGGTATGTGGACATGTGCACATGGCACAAACCACAAATCAGGTTAAATCGTAGTTAAGCAAAGATGGTGGCGTACTGCAGCGGGAAGGGTGACCGTGGTTAGCA
Organism: Haliotis cracherodii; assembly: GCF_022045235.1. Taxonomy (NCBI): domain Eukaryota; kingdom Metazoa; phylum Mollusca; class Gastropoda; order Lepetellida; family Haliotidae; genus Haliotis; species Haliotis cracherodii. Next base: position 19,819,236 of record NW_027266271.1, on the reverse strand, counting down.
ACTTTAACTCCGAAGGATTTCTAGGGCTTCGGGTCTGGACAACACTGTAGTACGTGTGGTGTCTCCTTAAGCAAGCGCCTTTTTATGAATTGCGTCATTGTTCACACAGCAATGAATGGGTATCAGGAAGGATGATAATGTGACTAGCAACTTGTACTTCAAAGGCACCTTGGTTTGTATAATCCCCAGGGAGCTGAGAATGACATTCAAGCGCACACCGATCCATTAAGAGCCTGTTATTATTAATAATGACGAAAATACGTTTCTGAGATGAAGGTATTCAATATCAACTCACACACCTGTAGGTTCTGCAGACGATGACGAGTGCACAGCAGGGATCTATATCCAATGATATATCGTCATTTGATCACATTCTGTACTTTTACAATGCAATTATTGTATTGTTCTGCACGTGTATTATATGCAACAAGTGCGATGTGGCTGTCATCAAGAAAGATAGAGACCTCATATGGGACATCGTCGAGATGTAACTCAATTTCTACGATAGATAGATGGATGGATGGATGATGGATGGATGGGTGGATGGATGGATGGATGGATGGATGGATGGATGGATGATAGATAGATAGATAGATGAATTACCAAAGTCCAAAGACGAGCTGTATAAGTTACTCTCTCTCTCTCTCTCTCTCTCTCTCTCTCTCTCTCTCTCTCTCTTTATATATATATATACGAGTTCGATTGTGCTTCAGATGCCTAACGGTAAAAGCAACCCCTTTTATGTAAAACTTGTATTACTATCATACAAAGGGTAAACATCAGCTAGGACATTATTTCTTAGATTTACGTCCGTTAGTAACTTGATATTATTTGATATTCATGAAAACAAACATATAGGAAAGCGGCTTTCATTGGCAATCGGCCATGAGATCGGCTTGATTAAAAATGATCATTAAGAAGATTTATGATTGAAACGAGGCGCTGATTCTGATTACCTTTTCGAATAGGATGAAGTGTGTCTTGGCTGTCTATTAGCCTACTTGTAAATATCACATTGTACGGCCTTATTGCAGTGTATAAACTGTAGGTGTATGAGCCAGGGGATGCCAATGAGGGCCATGGGTATCAGTTTTATGTATACGACTTTTCGCCAACAGTGAACAAAAGGTAAATTCCAATCCAAAGACTTTCAAAGCAACACCTGTTATAAAAAAAAACGTAACATAAACCTACAGACATAAAAGATGTGATTTGTCATGTGATAAAAAAGAGATGTCAGTTTCGTCCTTGTAAAATCGAGAATAAAAACAAGAGCCTCGAAATGTCAGAACAGTTGACTTTGCTGTAGAAACCTTCGACAATCTGATATCGAGTATCATTTTTTCTTTATGATTAAACAATCTATCAGTGATGTGTAAAACCCTGTTGTGTTTCCAGCCAACTTGAAGAGTATCCTGCGTTTGCCTAGTCGGATATCGATTGTTCCCACAGAAACCATTCTTATATGATGACTACACCAGCGCCTTGTCATTAGACCGATTCTTAGGAGCATCTCTGAGGTAGTTATAACGTCTGTGGAGAATGGTAACATGGGAATCACGACAATCGTTCTGATGACTGATGCTGGTGTTATATGTTGATGTACCGTAATGGATTAATCTCTCAATTAGATGAATAAAAGTGACAGTAAGTTGTTTTTTGTCATTATTTATCAAAAGGGTTTGATGACAATCCACAATGGTGTGAACGTTCATAAATGTAAATTTCAACAATAGGTGGTGATCTGCATCAGTAATAGCTCACAGAATAACCATGTGGAATGTAAATACGTTTCACTATGTCGAACATGTGTCAGCTTTCTGAACCTTGTGACGCTTGAGGAAATGCCCAGAAAAATATAAATGAATTGTTGTCAAACTGATTAGATTAAAACGAAATACCATGATGAAGCTGCATGGTTAGAGAAATGATGTGAGTCAGTTATGGACAACAACTACGGTGCCACCGCCACCGCTACCACAACCGCAAACGCAAACACCACCGTCATCGTCGCCGTCGTCGACACTACTACCACCACCACCGACACCGACACCGACACCGACAACAAAAGCAAACTAAAAAGAATCACAATGTATGACGTGGCTGATGGTGTGTCTTCCAACCCCGACGGCGTATGTGTTCATCATGTTATCAACCACTTGTTTTTCAAGCCGCAAATCAAGTATTAACACACACCATAGTTGGAACATGTCCAACTGCGGCGTTAAACGATATACATTCACTTTTTTATATATTTTATACATACTAATCTAAGATAATATGTACGAGAGGCATGCATAAATTGTTTTATGTTTCAAACGTATCCACGTTCCATCTAACATGTGACATCTTTACCAAACAAATGTCCTCCACGACTGATACGTATCTTTTTCATTTTGTAAAGCCCCATACAAATATCAAATAAATCAAACAAAATTTCAGTTGAACCTATTCAGTGGTATTGGGTACAACGCAACCTCGTTAATCCGAACGCTACTGTTACGAATAAAATACCGGAATAAATCATTTCTGAATTTTAACAAAATGTTACCAAGTACTTTTCCTCAGGATATACCACTTCCTAACAAGATCGCAAGATAAATGTGCTCAGGATTATGGAGATGTCATGATATATTCGAACTTCCGGCAAAAACGTCGCAGCCAGCGTGTCGCAGGTGCAAACACGCCCGGTCGAGTTGTCCTGTCCTACAGACAAGCACTTATAACTCCGCATGGAATAATCGCCCATATCCACCAGTTGAACCCTATCTCTTCTCAAGCCAATCAGAATAATCACCAACCGACCCACCGCCTAATAGTTGATCGAAATCAAACAGTGTTATCCGTGCAGGGATTCCAAAATGGCAATTTGTTTCCCTGGTCCTACCACACCTTGACAGTTCAAAGGCACCGCCGCAGGTACGCTATCGCAAACTTCAAAGCGGACTTGTCGCTTCGGACCAATAGAAAATACGTTAAATATCCATACTTTACCCGGCGTGTCAAAAAGCAAGAAAATGATAGAATTTGTCTAGATTACATATCTTTCAGGTAGTTTATGCACTCTGTCGAATGGAGGGTTGGATTCTTCAACATCTCCAGGAACCAAGGAGTCTAGCTCAGTAGGTATGCCAGGTATGGTTTATTAATGAATGCATTATCGAAAATTGACATGTTATCATAACATGCATATATCATCTATATTAAAGTGCAATTGGGATTTTGAATTACATTTTAAGGGTATTGAGTGCTGAATATGCACACGCAATGTTTGTTTTTTAGTAAGAATCTCTTTTTTTGTTAATCATTTTTTTACAGCACGGTTTGGCTGTGGGCTGTCACATAAAAAAGTTCGAACATCAAATGTATCCGATCTTTATTGTCAAAATATAAATACGAAAGTATACTCCGTGTTTGATTGTTGCTCAATTGAAACAAACAAGAAAAGGATTTTCGGTGGTGATGTATCTAATACGGGTATCAAGTTTTGGACCTTAGGCGACTGTTTTTACGTGAGAAACGTTTTGGCAACGCTTGTAATTTGTTGGTCAAATCCAATGTCTTCCTTTGTCCGGCGGTTTATGTCATTTATAATTAACATAACAAAGGTTCAGGAGCGGCGAAAAATATAATCATGTTATTTTACATGGATATTCTATTAATGATGTCTATTCTCAGTCTGAAAATGTTCTGGAAGTTCTTGCATAATATCAATATATTTCAAGACAAAAATATTATTTCATCATCAAATATCAAATATATGTATATATTCACATATTCATATAATAACTGACCAGTTTGGTTTATCATGAAACATATCATAACATATAACACGTCAGCGCCAGAGAATGACCAGGCTCGATTATCCGACGAAACAGTTCGGTTTGGGCGTAACATGTGAATAGTGATGAAAATTATATGAATGGATCATTTAAAATCAGTGATGACACTCGCAGTTCTGTAGTTACTGAAATGAAATCTTGTTAACTAGAAGTAGGGGCCCCATCGAAAACATGTTGATATATGCGAAGTTCAAGACATGCGGAATTCCAATATGACACCATGTGTTGAAAAGCATTCAGTAAAACAATACGAGATCATGTTCCTGAAAAGCACTCAGTAAAACGTTTTATGGCAGACAAGTGGAGGATATTTCCAAATGGGACTCATCAGGGACACAAATGATGTTCAATGCCATACCCAATTTTCACTTACCATATGCTCCCGTGTGTTATTTTTTCAGGCGCAAACTTGACTTGTCTTTGCATGTGTTTGTGACGGGTGTCACCGGTGGAGCAAGATAGGCTCACCTTTTCGCGAACACCTGGTATCATCACTATTTGATAGTGATTCATAAACACATGCTCCTGATATAGTCGGAATCGTACTATGGAATTTTATGAGAGATTGCTTATGATTAAAGAAATATTTGTGTCGCCTTGATTTACTTCGAGTAAACTTCGGTTCACAGGATATACATGAACATACATGTATAGCTATCCTGTTGTCTTGGACGTGTTGCTTGACACGTTTGAAATAAATATATCAAATGTAATTCCGTTTAAGCTTTAGATAAGAGAATATTGTTTGCAGGATATGTATAAAAGCATACTTATGTAACTCTCTGTAACGACACTGTTAACGGATTACCTGGGATTACGTTAAGTTGTTTGTTTTTTCACCCAACTCAAAATACCAAGCTACAATCACAAAAAAATATAAAACTCTACGTATAGCCGACAACGTCCAAAACACAAAAGGGTAAGTTATAACACATTAGCTTTTTAAAAACAATTGTCATTTGCTATCTAGATATTTTGAATCACATTAATGTTCACACTAGATCCAAGCCTTAAGCTGTCACATGGTGGACAATGTGTCGATTCAACGTTTAAGGTAACGCACTTGTATGCCAATGGGCGAATATTCCGTCGTTGATATAGAAACGACATCAAAGAGAAATTAGACTTGTGAGGGACAAACTTCAAATTATTAATTTCACATATTTAAGTGCATGAAATTAAGTCGTCGAGACAGGATCGTGATGTAGACTCCAGACAACCTGTGATGTTTGCGATCATGCTTAGGCATCTGTAAATGCCTATACGATTACATCACCAAATGCGTTCTTGTTTACGCAGCTAATGTCTTATATCTCTCATTGGTTGAATGCTCTATCGACAGGGTCCTGGACTGATACAACCCTCTGCGGGTTTTACATTCTTCTTAACAGGGTTATGTTCGTAGATGGGTATCGGGTGGACAGAATGGCAGTTGTTGATGTGACATAGATCCGCTGCATTTGTGTCAGGTACCAGGTATCTGGTACCTGGTGTATTTATGATATCAGAATTCAAACGTGTCAAGATTACCATTATATCCATAATATGGCAACACTTAAAGTGAGGTATCATGGTTTGGCTTTTAGGTTTGTGTTGTATTGTTGTTTTGTTGTTGTTTTGTTTTGGGTTATTTGTTATTTGTTATTTGTTATTTTTCTTTTTTTTTCTTTTTTTTTTCTTTTTTTGGGGTGGTGGTGGGTGGTGGGGGGTGGGGGGTGGGGGGTGGGGTGGTGTTGTTGTTGTTGTTGGTGGTGGTGGTGGTGGCAGCCGTGTCAAGTATGTATGTAAAAATGTGGTTAAAGCGTCTGCTCGTCACGCCGAAGGCCTGGTTTTAATCCAGTTCTCGTGTTCCCATCATGACTTATCTGGACTGGTGTTGAAAGAGGCTCTCTTCTTGAGTTCAGTTTTCCAAACTGAATGATCTATGCTCACACTGCCAGGTACATCTGAATTGGTTTGTCTGGGCCAGACTCGAACACATGACCTTTTGCTGTGAGGTAACTGTAATTGTGTTGGAACATCCCACAACTTGATTTTACTTTTAAAATGTTATCACAATAATTCCATTTCTATTCATGATGGTTTATCTTCAAGCCATTTATTTTCGCAGGGTGAGTATGTGTCTTTCAGTTTAATGACGGAATACGCCTAAGGTCCGAGTTCAATTCCCCACAAGGGTTTAAGATGTACAGATAATTTCTGGGATTCACCGCCGTGATATTATTGGTATTTTGTTAAACGTGTCGTCAAACCCAGCCCACTCACTCACTTATTACGGCGTATCAGTTCAATTTGAAATCCAGAAATGACACAAAAAATATAATATCAGTGTCATTTGTTTCCGAGACAAGTTTCCTTTTTGTCCGTTTGCTAACAAATACAGTCAAACACCGATGTGTCGAGCTTTGATGTGTCGAACTTCTGGATGTATCGAAGTAAAATGTTGATATCTGCGCATTCCTTATTCATTTAGTATTTTCGGTTGTGTCGAACCTCGGATAACTCGAAGTATTTACGAAGGTCCCTTCAACTTCGACACAACGGTGTTTGACTGGAATCTGAATATGTACAGTTGCTGCAACAAAAGTGCATATGGTAAGACAAGTGGACACAATCATGCAATATCATGATATTATTCAAAAGAACTATTTCATTTGCGAAACTGCGGCAATTATGAGTAACGAAAGTAAGTGATTATTTTACGGCACAGTCGACAATATTCAAGCTATATGAAGGCGGCCCTTGAATAATCTTGACCAAATACACCAATGAATGAAAACAGAATCAACCGTCCACGCCACCATGACTTGATATTAACTGACCACCCTATTCTGGCCGCCTCTTACAACCAGCCACCGGGTGTTGGTGACCTATTCTAGCCTAGAATGGTGCACCAACAATGTGTGTGAGTCACGTCAAAAACGTCACGTGAAGTCACGGCTAACTCAGTGATAGACGTGACCACTTAAACCACCGCAACGTCATGCCATGGAAGCCACGTTCAGAAGCTTACAAGATCCGTCAAGACAGAGTCAAGGACTGAGGATGGTCATCTCAAAATATAAAACGTCAACGCCAGGAAATAACCAGTCTTGATTATCTGACGAAACCGATTTCATTGAGCAAAAAAGGCGAAAGAGCGGATGGATCACTGAAACTCAATGACACGAGGTGTTCGAAAAGGGTAACCAGATCCAAGAGGACTAACACAGGTCTTCAGCCAAAACCAATTTCAAGAGACGACCGAAGCACCATCACCAATATCCTTCACAGTTGATGACAACTGGGCCCTATATCAAAGTTGGTTGTTTCTAGAAGACCATGTCGAGATGGTCATGGAGCAAGGGGTCATAATCCCAGTCTCGATGGTGCGGACTGTCGAACATCAGAGCTCTCAGTGCTCATAGTTCTGATTGTAGTCATCTCGTAAACTCGATGCTCCACATACCAGTCATATGCTCCTGAAGTGTCTAGGGCGACCACACCAGTGGTGACCTTGCGCTGTGGTCTGCACACATTCCACAGCTGCGAACAGCTGAACAGCTGTCTGGGACACCTGTGGCGTTCTTCCTAGTTTCCCCAGTGATACACCTTCCTGGGTAATCCCACATCATGACGCTGGAATATGGAATATGGAATATGAGTATTTTATGGAACCAAAACCGGATTGTAAAAAAGCCTATCTAGCCATCTCTATTCATCAGCATCAGGAAAAATAGTTAAGAAAAGAGAAGTGCATTGTGTAATAAAAAAATTCACAGACTTCCTTCCTTGTTTCAACCACAGATACACATGGAATCTCAGCATTTTCGTTTCAATTTATCCGTCTTAGCCAATAATGTGAGTGTTGGCCACTTAACATAGAGTGTCTGAAGTCTGCCGACGGTAGTGAGTTTTACGACGCCTTCAGCAATACTACTGCTGTGATACACCGAGCTTCACACACTTACACATAAGGATAATCGAGTCCAGGGCTTTTTTCGCGAAATTATGAAGGAACTACCGTCCTTCGGCTTGAGCATAGAACGATACTGTTGGCTTCAGCAAACCTTTTGGAACCTTTAAAATCAATTCTCACTCGTAATCAGTGAAGCAGAATTGTTTGCTGAATATGCATTGCCTTTCGGTCCTTTAACCATACATTCAATCACACAGCACTGGATATTTATGAATTGGTATATTTTATACTTTTTATCTCTACACTGTTAAAGGATAAGATGAACAACGTATGGCCAATGCTCGGCCGTTGATCCTCAGACAGATACATGTACAGATACAAGCCCAACCATCCTTAAAAAAACATCATCCCAAGAAACCTTTACATGCTTTCTTTTGCGCTTATTAATTCATAAAAAAGAATGTTTTCTCACACAAAAACCCATCAAAAGACAATCAAGAATATATTTTTGAACCAATGCTGTCATTCTCATCTTACCACAGGTTACAAACCGTAGATTCTCAACTTTTACAGAACATGTTGATCCAGTTTGTATATTTTCACAACTATATACCATACTCACAACAGACATGTTACGTTAGACATTGTATTTGTCTGATAACAAATTTCAGTTTCCCTCGACGTGTTCAAACGCTTCAATGTGTGTGGTTTACACAGTGCGGGCAATAAATCAGTACACACTGGAGACTCTATAGCTTTGCCATCTGTCTCATTCTAACGATGCCAACTGGCCAGAACCGAACAAATATAACGATCAAAGAAGATTTCTTTTCCCTGACCAGCTAAAATGATATATTTGACAACGTGAAACCGATCCAACGCACAAAGTGAGAAAACGGCACCGGCATATGATGTTGGGTTAACAACTGATGGCGGATGACCATCGTTGGTGTGGCAATATTGACATTTTTCTCAAACTGTTGTTAAGAGATGTGATACCACGATGCTGTCTTCACGTATGGCTGTTGTACAAAGGAAGGGTATTTGGTTTTCGTATCAGTTGTTGAAAACAAATATTGCGAGCGGTAATCGCTTGTTCAAATGTTTGTGTATGCATATGTGTATACAAATACACCTCGGCAATCCGGAAAGTGCCATTCACTGAACATTGTTCAGATTAATGAAACCAGAATTAACGAATTTTTTTCAAAAAGTAATCTCATCGATAATAACAATTGATTGCATTTTGTGGGCTAATTAATTAACTTAAAAACTTGTAATTTTGAATCACGTACAATCAGTGACTTACTGAGCAACCGTGTCAAACTAACCCAGATAGTATTTTCTCAAATGACAATTAGAACCTTTATTTTCTGGTAAATCGAATAAATTACGCGGGAACAATCCAACCAACCATACAGACAACAATGAAATACTTGTACATTATTATATGCCAGACCACCTGTATGAGAGCGGTCTGTAAATAATCCAGTGATTGATATCATGAGCATCGAATTACACAATTGGGATACGATGACATGCATCAACCACCTGATCCCGTTTCACGCTTCTTACGACAAACATAGTCGCCTCTGACGGCAAGCCTGGGTTTCTGAAGACCTATTCTACCCCGGATCTTCACGGGTCGGAATACAACTTGAACTCTCGTGTAAGTGAGTGAGTAAGTTTGGTCTAATGCCGCTTTGAACAGTATTTCAGTTTTATCACGACTTGTCTATCTTAAAGTTGGAGAGAACAATGACATGGTGCCGACAGACCAAGGGTCATAATCAGAGCGAATCTGAGATTCGAACCCTCGATGATAGATTCTGACATGCCAACGTGACGCGACTCTGCATAGAGACTGTACCACTCGTACCCTATAATTCAAGCGTCTTTTACGAAACTGCCGGCCAAACAAAAGCATACACTACCAAATGGGATTAGACCACAAAGCTACAAACGCCATGAAAACGTGATCAGCCTGAAAACAGTCGCCGAAACACTGCAAACTCTGATACGCTTATCAAATACAACACCATAGAACAACGATATCTTGTTTGTTTTATTTAAACCACCATTAAACATGAGCCTGTATTTCTTATGCAAGGCAGTTTATTAAGTATATTTTTAAATGAACTTCCTCATAGCTTTAATCGGTTTCTTGTAACAAATATATGGCTGTAACAAATGGATTCCTCCTTTGAAAACATGAATTTCAGATATCACTATCAAAGGGTCCAATTTATGAGGATATTAGTCACATCCAGATAGAAATTAAGGTTTTAATTGCCTTGAACTCGTTTTTTTTAAATAACAGTATTTCCAGAATCTATATTTTAGATAACGTCGTTAACGGCCATTAAGTATAACAGAGGGTTTATCTCTCATCAATAATGCAATACGTCTTGACTGCAACCGACCTTAACAAGCTTGACAACGTCCATGTCCGCTTTTATAGCCAAAGGATTGGTTATGTATATCAATTTAGCCCAACCATGACCAAGAAGCCATAACTGTGGCTATACACTAGCAATAACTAAAGGGATTGAGATACCAGCGTCGCTGATTAGGCTGTGCAAATGTGCTCTGGGACATAAACAAGTACAAAAATGGTTCATGTTTTTTTGTCGGCCACATATTTGTCTAAAATTAAAAGCAAAAATAACTTGAAGCCGATTGGTAAAGAGTAGTCAGTTACAGTAAACTACGTTTATAACGAACACGTTTGTAACGAATATAATCTACATGTGAGCATGCTGAGTGGTATCCGTGGGTGGGGAGCGCTTAAACCTGCAGCCTCTTAGTTTTAAGGTTTTTTTTACCGCCTATCTGGTCTAGTGGTAGAGCGTCTGCTCGGAGAGCGGAAGGTCCGGGTTCGATCCCCGGCCACGTGATACCAAGAGACGTTAAAAGATGCTACTTGTTGTTACCTTTCTAAAACAAGTCCTGGTCGGCTCGGTGGGGTATTCATGTTAAACAGCGGTATTGGAGCTAGCACTATCAAATCGGCAGTCAAGACTAGAACAAGCAGCCTCCCCCCCCCCCCCCCCCCACACACACACACACTCCCACTCCCCCCCCCCCCCCCCCTACTAGTAGTAGTAGAGGCAGTAGTAGTAGTAGCAGCAGTAGTAGTAGTTGTAGTAGCAGCAGTAGTAGTGGTAGCAGCAGCAGTAGTAGTGGTAATAGTAGTAGTAGCAGCAACAGTAGAAGTGGTAGCAGCAGTAGTAGTAGTAGCATTAGCAGCAGTAGTAGTAGCAGCAGCAGCAGCAGTAGTAGTAGTGGTAATAGTAGTAGTAGCAGCAGCAGTAGAAGTGGTAGCAGCAGTAGTAGTAGTAGTAGCAGCAGCAGTAGTAGTAGCAGCAGCAGCAGTACTACTACTAGTAGTAGTAGTAGTGGTAGTAGTAGTAGTAGTAGTAGTAGCAGTAATAATAATAAATATAAAAATAAAAATAATAATATAGTTTAACCGTGTTAACAATAATTAAGAATCAACCCAAGAGTGAGTGAGTGAGTGAGTATGGTTTTACGCCGCTTTTAGCAATATTCCAGCAATATCACGGCGGGGGACACCAGAAATGGGCTTCACGCATTGTACCCATGTCGGGAATCGAACCCAGGTCTTCGGCGTGACGAGCGAACGCTTTAACCACTAGGCTACCCGACCGCCCTCAACCCAAGAAATCAGAAGAGTTGTATCAGAAGCTTCGGTGAATTGCTTGACTTGTCAACATTGGATGACAAGGATGTTGTATTCAACATGACGTATAAAATGTCCAGGTTGAAACTACGCTGTCACAGTATCCAAACAGGATTATTTATCGCGGAAGTCCAGAAGCCTGGTCTCCATTTGTCCGACAGAGCTTAAAAATTCTCATGCTCAGTTCCGCAGTAGCTCGGCTGTGGTAGTGCCCAGCGGTAGAAATCAAAGTTGCGCAAATCCTTTAAGTCGAAAGTCTTCCTGACCAAGTAGACTCGGGCCTTATTTACTGTTTTGCCGCACGCTAAACTCGGGACAATTTTCTCTCCTGGTCAAATGTCATCTCGTTATAACATAGGGAGTTGTGGCCCCAGTCTTAATAACGCGATGACATCGAGGCGGACGTTATTAACCTACTTTCTCTGATAACGAATGCGAGAATTGCGTCATGTATTTGAAAATAACATATGTTTTCACATTCTGTGGAGACAGGCCTTAACTGTAATTATCGTTTATTGCAAAGGTGATTTGTGCTGTGGTTTGAGCAAACAGATGGCGAGGAAAATTGTGACAATGGAAACTGGTGGTGAAGAATGGTAGAGTTCCTTCGGTATAATGAAGCTGAACCAAATCTTTCAAATCTTTGGAGGGGGGGGGGGGGTATATGTTGGCGATTGTGGGGGATGAGGATGCGGGATGGTTGTTGTATTCGTGTAGTTAGGGATTGTCGCGGGGTATATTAAACTCTACGTTATTTACGCAGCCTCATAAATATACCTATTACATATACCAGTCCAGTAAAAGCTGAAATATTCGATTTAACCGTAGTTCGAGACAAACGAGTACTGATGCTTGACCTTAGTGCCGATATGTATTCTGACGGCATTTCAAAGTTTCATCGTCGCAAAGTCATTTCGAAGTAACCGAGTATGAGGCAAGCGAAGTTGCTCATGGCAGCAGGAAAATAGTGAACCATATTTGTTTATGCCATTTTCCAAACATATTCCTATACCCATATATGGATGTTCATTGGGGATTCGCTGCTTGGCTTCTTATATCTCAATTCGTTATATTCGAATTTGATTTAAATACGTCTTTATGGAATATATATATGTAATTCGTTGCCAAGTTTCATACTTATATTTGACACTGATGCCAATTAAAATATAAATATTCGGGACATGTAACGATTTTAGTTAAAATTTGTTGAAAATTATTAGTAATATGTGTAATTACTATGAAAAGTGTTGACTCGATGTTTAGTGGACTATCGAAAACATCGCGTTACATATAGTGGGTAAAGCGACCAGCCGCGGTGAGACAATAGCTAAATGTGTCTACAGCGATAATACAATGTCATTTATCACGTTATCGAGTTAGGGGGAATTCGAGTAAACAGTTCTTTACTATATATGTGTGGGACCTTGCTCCTGTGCCAAAGATGCAAGTCAGTAATACCTACAAGGGTACTAGGAAGTATATATCACATCACAGCGTCCTGAAGACATATTCAACCGAAGTTCGTACCTCTGCCAATATCTCTGTAAAACGTGATATAACATACTGACGTGGACATTCTCTCGTCGATAAAGATTCTTCACGTGTTAATATCATACAGTCATCAGAAACAAACATGCACATATGTATAGAGATAACCACCCATCTATCGTGTATACACGGGGAGATTAGCCGTGATATATTGAGTATTACATTGCCCGGGGTCTGAGGTGAGACTCGATGGGAAATATCAAACAGTTATCACGCCATTATGGCATTTGGCATTGAACGTTTGCAGGAACCGCTGGGTATTGTCAGGAGCTGATGGAAGCGCGAACTAAGGGGGGTTTTTCTTGTCAGAAGGGTGACAGATCGCTTTGCTTCTCGAGGTACATGAACATTCCTATGACTTTGAGTGATCAGAATTTAATGCTGGCTTTCCAGTGTTGCGAATTTTAGGGTTGCGTGATGTATTTATTCGGTCCTTGGTACACAGGTTTATATCATGTTAAATATCATACTGAAGTTGTTACATTTGGGGGAATCGAAACTTGCAAGTGAAATACTCTTATTTGACTTCAATGGCAGTTGGTTTCAAAATCCAGAAACTGACTGTTTCGTTTAATCCCCATATTGACAAAGCCAGTTTCGATATGGTAGTAGTAGTGGTACATGCATGAAACTATTACAGAGGTCTTTGAAAGGCATTTAGAACCTGATGAAGGAGAGTGAGTGAGTGAGTTCGGTTTAACGCCCTTTTAACAGTATTCCAGTCATATCGCGGCGTGTCAGCTTAATGTGGGAGGACAACCCGAAGTGATGCAGGTCTCAGACGTTTACCACTTCAGTGAAACCAACGAGCATGGGTATGGTGCTGACAAACCTAGAAACATAATCGGGGCGAACCGGGATTCGAACCCACAATCAAAGGCTTCTGGTGTGCCCAAGGGACGCAACTCTGCACAGCGAATCGCGGCGCCTTGGACGACTGGGCCACCCGTGGCCCCCTGGTGAAGGAGAAACATTATACTCCGAAACGTTGTGTTCCTCATAATAAAGCAGTTGACATCCATGTATTCTCTTCCTTGTTACAGAGGTCTCAAACATTAATCCCGAAAGATTGATTTTCCGTATAAACAGGGTCCGTACTAAAGAGAGTTCACTCTATATGGCAACCCTAAGTACTACATGCTGGTAGAGTTTCATTTGAGTTTTAACCCATTATGATTCCGGGTAAGAATATAAGTCCTTTGCAACCTAAGCTTGTCGTAAGAGTCAACTAAGTGGATCGTTGGTCCTACTTCGTGACATGGTTGATGCATGCCTTCTTATCCCTATTTCGTAGATCAATGTTCATAACGTCAATCACTGGGTCCAGACTCGATTATTTACAGACCGCCGTCATAAACTCGAATATTGCCTTGTGAGCCGTTTGAGTGAGTGAGTATGGTTTTACGCCGCTTTTAGCAATATTCCAGCAATATCACGGCGGGGAACACCAGAAATGGGCTTCACACATTGTACCCATGGCCGGGAATCGAACCCGGGTCTTCGGCGTGACGAGCGAACGCTTTAACCACTAGGCTACCCGACCGCCCATAAATCATTTGAACTTTCCTTATCCAGAATATATTTAATTGGTATCGTTACAATTACTAAATCCGTCAACAAACGTTAATATTTTCACTTCACTTGGATATTCGGAACTCAAAGGTAACCTCAGTTCCAATTTCGTTAAATCAAATAGACTTAATTCATATTAATGATACCGCTACAGCAGAGGTGAATATATGCATCTATATGGCAACGAATCTTATATCACGGGCCATTGTCACTGCTTAAATCATCTAAATATTCTATCCAAAATAGATCTAAAATGCCTCGTGGATCTGCCCATAAAACGTTCAAAAACACGAGCCATGTGAAAACGAGTAAAAGGGGGACAACTCCTGATTGCTCTTTTGCAATTATCGATTGGGTAAAACACAAACGTCTTTGTCTAAGCATTCCACCTCCTTGGTGTCGAGAGAGAAACAGCAGAAACGATAAAATACACGAAGGTCCTACCAGCGATAAATCGGGTCTGATGGCACTACTACACATTAAAGCTAAGATCATTTTTGTAGATTGATTTATCTACAATTTAGATAGATACATGAGACAAGGAAATGACCTCGAACAACCAGGAATAATGGTTTCACAATTGAAATAGGATTGAATCATTTTCAATTCCATCAGAAAAAAACATTTTCTATACCTCTTTAACACGATACGTCATTACTCAGAATGGGGCCAAGAAATTAGAATGACAACAAAAAACATCAGGTTAAACATAATATTTATTGCAGTTGCAGTTTCACCGTATAAATAAATAGTACAACGTGTGTACAAAAAAAGAAACTCGTCAGTGCCTTCAGCATCAAGTGCCAGGTGTTCTGGAATGTAACACAATGCTATGAAAGTAAGTACAAATATCGGGAACGCTCTGTTCTTCGAATTACGTTCATTTAATGAACTCTCACCAAAGTTTTAATTTTCTCCAGAAGTAGCACCCTGAACCATCGATAGCACATTTATGAAAGTGGCTTCACAATGAAGTGCTAGTAAATAAATGTTCTTTAAACGACAGTTATCGGGTTCCTATCATCTTTAAAATCATTCTTCTCCCATCTTGGTGCCATTTGGAAATCGAATTTACGGGTAAGAATTCACTCGAGAAATTCGTCAAACGCTTGTGGGGTATAAAACTGGCCGCTTCCAATGGCCATTTGGTGGCCATAGATCACCACAGCTAAATAAAATGATTGTTTTCCAAACTCATTCAATGACAGGCCATAAACCTTAGTCTGAGTTTGACTGGGTCACGTTCTATGGCATGCGCACCCTATACACATCGCTACAACGCTTGCTTGAAGGATTTATGTGTCGTCTGCTCCACAGAACGGACCGCCGCCATTTTGAATTTCACGAAAACTCTATTCCCGTCGCGCTTTTAAGCTTATAATCCCCAGCGTTTAGCCTTTTCGGTTTGAAGATCAAAGCCACGTCAGAAAAGCTCGTCTTTGTAGCTTACCCTAATGAGGTCTTTGGTTCAAGTGTTTGTCCCTTGCATTCTGGAAGCGGTTGCTGTCCTTTCACAGATTCCCTCCTCAAAACCCGTCGCCCGTCGAGCGACAAAAAGACTACCTGAATAGCCCCTCCTTCATTCAATGGATAAGCTCGTATTGAGTTGATTTAGGACCTGTTTAACAAAACGATGGACAATCTGTATTTCTTTGCCGCATTTGAGAAACCTTGACACGCCTGATTTGAAGGAATGAGGGGACGATCTTGGATACTAGTCGTGGATATTGAGGAGTTTGTACAAACTCACGCTTCGAAAACCAGGTCTCCAATATCAGAGAAGCCACACGAAGGGAGATATACACGTCTGAATGATTCTGTAATAATCTCTGTGTGACTTTAAGGATTTAATGTGACAATAATGTATATATATTCTAAACATTTCAACTCTTTGATGTTTTGACGCACACGCATGATATGACAAACAGAATGCGAAGCATAAAAAGTCGCGCCTGAAGCCGAACCTGTGCATAAAATGAATTTTATGACCTGTAAAAGCTGGTAAATGAGCACAACTAGCAAGCTAGATCGTTAAAGAATACAGACAGCACCACTAAAGTGATAATTAAATTCATCTAAAGTTAAAAAAGATCACAAGTTTAAGTGGTAATGCCAATAAATACATAACATATATATTGTTTTTTATTTCTTGTTCAGCACAGCCCTGTAAAATTAAAAGCCGTGTAACGATAGTCTCACCTACAGCCGGCATGTTGGCTGGGTCATAAAAGAAGAGAAGCGCCCGTTACACGGATATAAATAAATAATTCTTTCGTCTAATAACAAAACGACTCTGATTGTCTGCAAATTATTAACAAAATGGGTTTTATTTCACATTTAACAATACAACTGACATTTTCTGTGTACATATTTCGTTTGTAATTTGATCAATGGTATCAGGGTAATGACAATACATCTGTTTTCTCCTTTGCTTGAAAGAACGTCATAATAAATCACTTTTCGAAGCCGAAATTGTGAATGGCACATCCTGTACATTGATGTTTAGTTAAAATGGCATAGAGTTAATAAGTTATGCGACTTTGTTACTGTGATTTAAAAAAAATATATATCCTTGATTTAATACTTCGGTTTCAAGTCACGTTTTGGGTCTAACGACTACATCGTCTCTCCAAGTGAGTTATCTCCCCTTTACGACTTCCGCCATTTTGTTCTTAGCTCATATCTGGCAGTATCACGTCTCATACAAACAAATTTCCAATCGCAAGTTAGTCATGTAGAAAGCTTGACTACAACCAGACATCGTCTGATACCAAAACGAAAGCTCTCGGTGGTCAATACCGCCATAGAAGTCTAAAATCGATTAAAAGTAATCATTGACCGAACATTTGTATGACCTTTTTAGCCAAGGTCTACTAATCCGACGATGCTGCAGGGTTTTATGGCTACACATCTGAGGCAATCTGCTAGAATGTTGGCAAAAATCAATCGGAGAAAGGTTAGAATTACCTGGACGTTCATTCGATAGTTAGGACCCAGTCAAATGAAAATAGGAACACACCTCATAAAGGCTAACACAAACTACTCGAGTGTTTCTCATAGCCTTGTTAATGGACGGTAATTCTAGTCGTAATTAAAACCCGTTCTACTGAAATAGCACCAGGCGTTAAAAATATTGAATTAAATCCTATCTATGTTTGACATGACTTCTAAACAAGAACGACAGCATGAAAGCAGTCGAGTGTGCCATGTTGGTAATATCAGTTACATATATTATTGTATTTAATGGAGACATGTTAACAACGTTTATATCAAAACATACAAGGTACTTTTTATGAATTTAATTATTTTCTAAACAGTGTATGTCCCTGTATGTTAAATCGCGTGTTAAGAGTACATTTGGAATTAAGTTAAATAAACCAGATGAAATTTATTTGCTATGTCCTACAACGTATGAAGCTTTAAAGAAATTGATAACTCAAGCTTGAGAATCAAGACATGTATGTCAGTAATATCATATCACTTATGATCAAAGAAACTGCTCAACTGATGAAATACACAACTGACGCCAAGACATTCCTTCAATACTTCAAAGATAGTTTGACGTCATTAACTGGACTCGTGAATATACCTAACATGTACTCTCTCTTATTGGTCTAAGACATCCCTTTTATTATCTTTGATATTCTGTTTGATACATATTGCATAACGACTTACGTCTAGAGACAATCGAACCGTACAACCTTCAGACGGAGCGATCCAAAACAACAAACAATTTGAACATCTGACTTTTCTTCAGAAGCGTTGTTTTGAAGTTTATGTAAGACCACGAAAAGGCACTTGTTGACATCCTCATCAGCAGTGAAAGAGCTAATGGCTTCCCAGACGCAGTCGAAGTAGTGTCTACCGCCATCTTGATGTTTTCGCAGTGTACTTGTGCATTGTAAATGCCTACTAAAAGTATAGATAATTATATTTTTACTTATCAGAGACAACCAATTAAGAAATGAATAAATGAAGGATAAACACCTCCTTGCGAGCATCATCGTTTCAACCCCTGCAAGCATCATTGTTTCAAACTCTGCAAGCATCATTGTTTCAACCCCTGCAAGCATCATTGTTTCAACGAAGTAACTAAACAATTACAGAGATCGATATAATTTGCACTCGTTTGTTTGTTTGTTTGTTCCCTTACACCGCTGTCAGCAATATTCCAGGTGTATGATGGCGGTCTGTACATAATTGTGTCTGAACCAGACAATCCAGTGACTGACATCACGAGCATAGTCATGTACATTTGGGATACGATGACATTGCAACAGCCAAGGCAATACTAATATTATGTATGTATGAATATAACGTTACGTTTTGTACTTGCTAAATATTGTCAGTGTGATTCTCTAATAGACATCAGAGACAAAGAATATAATTTTGTTCAATACAAAGTAAGTGGGTTTGGTTTAACGCCGCTTCGAATAGAATGTTAGTTATAAAACGTCATTTGACGTTTTAACTTAATGGGTGAGAAGCGGATCCACAGAAAAAGCTATAAGTATTGTTAGTCATAGTGTGTCCTATTCATAGGTTATTTTGAAAAACGCACATTTTGTTTATGTATTGTTTTTAACAAAACTGATATCAGTGCATTCTGTTAATATGAATATTTTATGCAGGGAAAGGTATTTTAGAAGGATGTTTTGTTAGAATTTGTCATGTAGGATTAAGTGTTGTATGAACATCGTTGGATGCCACAAACGCACTTCTCTCTCCACTGGCCTGATTCGTTTTAGGCATTACTTCTTTCGCGAATCCATGTTTTAGGCAAACGAATCCAGCTCTTAGCAACCTCTTTAATCCCGAACTCATGCACAGTTCCACAGATAGGCAGTTCGTAAGCGCTGCTGTTTATTACGCAACTCGCGTCATAGTAATAGGTTTATTTACATCAAGTCATTGGAAAATGAGATAAAATAAGCATAAAGGCAAGCGAGGCAACCTTTTACTAGCAGGAGTAAATTAAGAAGCAGTTGGATGGATTTTATAGGTGTGTTAACAAGCAATTCTGATTTGTATTGACTTTTTTTACAATAACTTCAGGAATGTGCTTGCTACTTCACCAGTATTTGACTTATGTTGCTTTCATTACCAATAATTGGTTTATGATTTCCAGGAACTGTCTCATGACAGTTTTAGTATCGATTTTACTCAACATAGAAAGTTGATATTGATGTGATCTTGATGTGTGCAATTCACATTATCGTTTTTTATTTGATACGTCAAATGTCAAATAAAATTTGGGATATAGTATCGGTATTTTTTGCTGACATTACTCATCACTGAAAATATCAGTTGTTTTGTCTGGTTTATTTTGTGTCAGGTATATAAATTTCAAAATATCGTTTCTTTATGTGGCAATGCCACGGACGTTTCAACATATTTTCAACACCCCATATAAGGTTGTCAATACCATCACAACAGTGTGTAGATGAAAGTAAATGTGTCAATGACGAAAACAATACTGGAATCCTTATAATATTTTCATGTTCAATCATTTAAATGAGTTGTGGTGATTATGACCATGTTGAGATAATTTCATGACAGAAATCGGCGTGATTTATATTTGTTCCCAGTGAGTGACAGGTTTGTTTGTGTTTGATATAACTTCACGTCACATCCAGAGAAACGGAAATGGCACACACAGTCCTTCGTCAACATTTATACATGTTCAGTGATGAGTGCAATACTCGTCACACACACCCTCCTTCTCACGGGCAATGAGAGATAAAGACACTTAAGAGTGAGTGAGTGAGTGAATTTGGTTTAACGACACTTATAGCAACATCTCACCCATACCACGACACGGACACATGAACGAGCTGTAAACATTGTACCTATTTTGGGAATCGAACCCAAATCTTCGACGTCACTACGTTATCATCGCTTGCAAGAACAGGGAAAGCAAGGCGAGGCTACCAGGGGTCAAACTACCCGTCACGCTGATATGACGTATTGCCTTATATCTATATATGTAATTAAACATTCAGTTAGCTATAAAAAATATAAACCTAATATCCTTAATGCTTCAACTCTTTGTGTATAATCACAACTCGCATGCCTCAGAGTCCACTTTGTGAATGACTTATACTTAATTATCAAAGGAGTTCATATATTCTATAACCCCACAGATATTCATTCCAATCCACTTATTGTGTTAGATTTTCTAAGCGGATTAACATAAACACTAGCGTTTAATCTTTCCCTCATATTGCAGTCAAATATATATGAAAATGGGAATTCGATCAAGTCGACTATTGTGTTGTATTAATATTTAAATATCCATCTATCCAGTGATGGATGCACAATGGCGTCAAACAGGGCTGTCTATTATGTCGGGTTCGTTCAGGCGAAGTTGCTTAATGTCTTAATGCTTTGTCTATACCTAAAGCGCCGTGAAGGCTGTATCTGTGGACCAGTCAGCACACAGATAGTAATGATGCTTAATGAGTGACGATGTTTTAATTAACGTAATGCCCCTTGAACACAACAATTTTATTGATCGGATTACACTCAACAAGTAATTTATTTCACTGAGGAATCTATTGTACATGATATTTGTTTGAAGAGGCATGAAAAGCCGAGGCTGTTATTCTTCACAGGTTACTGATTCGATATCGTTATAAACTGCCGGATAATAGCAAGAATAATCTTGATTTTACCAAAACATTACAAACGAAATCAAAACGTTACCATGATGAAAACAGTTGCTGAAACACTGCAAGTATCAGTTCAAAACACAACTATGATATTCGTATCAAAGTTCACCATCGAATAACCTTTTCTTGTTTGTTTCATTTTAGCCACCATCAAGACTGGGTGTACACGTTTATGTGTACATAGTAAAACATGAAACCAAATGAATTAATTATATCATGTTGTATGAAGGGCATGTTTGTTAGAAAGTCTAAATGAATTCATGATTTTTTGCTTCCCTTCCAGCATGAAATGCAATTGTACAACTCTCATAACAAATAATTTCACAACCTGACTTTGAATTTAATATTTGGTAAAGGGAAGTAACTTTTGTTTGATTGTATAGATGGCTAGTCGCTTTAAAAAAACACGCACATATTGTTACGTCGTTAGTTAATGCGATATGCCATTTGAAATTAATTATTAAAACAATTGGTTGTCAGGACAAACAAATACGTCCATTGACCTTCTTTGCGAAAGCAGTGAACATTACCAGTAAAACATGTCACTAATTGAACGTAAATATGTCAAGATAAATTACATATTTGACAAATAAACAACGCTTATCAGGAATGATATGCACACAAGCGGCGACGAGGAGCGATACTACTCGTGTCGGTGAATTAGGTGTAAAGTTTATACCTGTTAACACCATAAGACAATAGAGAATGTAAAGACAAACGAGTCGAGAATTTATTACAGATAACCTTTCATCCACGCGATCGTCACAAACATATAAACATGAAAAGAGCACTGAGTTATCGTTCTTATCTATAGCAATATAACACGAACGTGGCTATGATCTCTTGTGACAAACCCGTATGAAATTTATCTGAATATTGGTTTGTTGCTTTGCCAGCTTTCATCCTCAAAGTCTTATATCGTGCTTAAAGAAGTGGCAGTGAGATCAAATGTGTCTTGTCTCAACCTGAAAGTTTTACAATAAAACAGAATTGATTGTAGTCAAAGCTTGATGGTCTTAACTTCGTGACTGAGAGCAATCCCTTTGCAAGTTCCTCGCGGACTTCAACACGCGTTTTGTTGTGGACGGATCTGAGATCGACCTGTCGATTTTTATCTGTCGAAATTGGATTTAGTCTGAAGGGCTCAGTTTGTGTCATGTTATGTATCTATTAGACGTTGAACACTGCCAGGATTCATTGAGCTAAACAATCCTATCCATATCTGATCTCGCAACGACTTCCTTCGCGAGAACACTGAGCAGGAGTTATGCCCCTTAGACTGATAGTCCCCTCTCGCTGAATCTTCCCACATGCTCCTGGGGCGTCAAATGATGATGTTATCATCCTTTGTAAACGGACATCCGTCACTACACTTTGTTTAAATGGACGACCTAGCCTTGACTTACAGAACAATAGACTGAAACATTGCCGTATATCCGAGCTACTGCTAGAAACTCAACAAAAGGATTTCTCTTAAAAATACCAGTCTGTCTCTGTGTAGATTTGATTTGTTAGCTTCTCAAATTTCTGACAAAGACATATAAACTCAAGTCAGAATTTGTCTTCTTTCATAACCACTTGTCGCGGTACACATTGCTTTACAAGTTACTCCTCAGAAGGGATTAACTAAGCTGGGCTTTGGATACTTAAAACGTTAATAACGTAAGTTCTGTAGTTCCATACCGTGAATAACTGCACGTATTCTTGATGTTGCGTGTTATAATTTCTGAATGGTGACATCTAGTAAATTATGGAAATAACCAGCCTTCTCTACGGGCTGTATTTTGATATTATATAACGGTTACACGAGTGTGCGCCGATTTGTCATTCTGTTAGATACGCTATCGCTTTAATGTGCAAACTGTATCTATGAATACATTATTTATAACATTATCTCAACAGATAATGCATAGAATGTGGTTGTAATTTATTTCATGATCTATCTGATAATTAAACGACTTATTGATAGGGATTCTTAAACGCATGCTTGTAATATAGTTGGAATCGCACAACGGGATCTTTTTAGAGATATTTCTGACCACACAGGGATTTTGTCACTTTTATTATCATTATCATTATTATTTTGATGAAAGACAAGAATCATTTGAAAACACAATATTCATGTTCAAGTATTAACTGTGACGACATTCAGAGATAATATAGTATTACACACACACGCACGCACATACACACACATAATCTATCTATCTATCTATCTATCTATCTATCTATATGTGGTGTGTGTGTGTGTGGTGTGTGTATTTGGGTGGGGGGCGAGGGGGTATACTGTAAAGTTCGACACTGTGTTTTTCTTGTGGTATATTTTACCAGTGGATGACATTTATCATAAGTGTGAATTGTGAGATTTATCAATATTGTACATAATGCAATATTGTATTAAGCCACAATGCAATTATACACGCGTCTTTATGTCATGGCAAATATTATAATCTATTCTAGTTGTTTAACTTGTCATCTTCGTTCCGTTTGTATCCGGTATCAGAAGAACGTATTAACAATCATTTTTCAATACTGTCGAACTAAACTATTTTCTCATCTTTAGAAGATTTGTGGATTTATTGCAGGAGGATGTAGACTGTGTGTACCTAATACATCCTCCTATTAGAATATATTATAATTACCCATATGACGCCTTGATATGATACCGGCTAATTTACATATTATTTAGATAAATATACACGCTGTAAACATAGTTAAAATTTTATGGAAGAAATCTCATGCCGATTATTCAAATTTAGCTCTTATTCAATGTGATTCTTTGCAAATGTGAAATGCTTTTACTCAAGAGAAGATAATCCGGGTCTTTTGTCAAGTTTAAGACCCAATTCGTCTATTGTGTCCGTTTGACAAATTCTCATAATCTCCATATTTGACGGAGTAGAGCAGACCTTTTCGTTATGACTCTGTTCTTGTCTGTAAGCCTTAATCATAATACATTATTATTGTCACACAAGCGATGTCTCCGATACTATGAGACATCCCTTTGATGTTTTGTGAAAGTGTATTGGTCAAGCACCCAACAGTGCAAGGGAAAATTAATCGTTGTTGGGGCTTTCTTCAAACTGCAGACGCCAAGCGGTGCACGAGACAAAATGGCCGCCACAGTCGGCCTCTTGATACATTGAAGATCATCGAATCGACGGGAGATGGTGACTTTGGGCTCATTTGGAAGAAGGTTTCTGTCCCCAGATCACATATGAGAAACGACGGATCATATTCAATGACGTGTTTCTTTGAGATAAGTTAGGTTTACACGTGGCCCCTAGCGGGAGCCATGTTGCCCATTCAGAGTGGCCACCCAGCGGAACAAAACGCCCTCTACCGTTGCATCCCCCAAACCAGGCAACTGTAAACACTTGTCCTATTCAGTCGCAGTCAGCAACACGACACACCGAGATTAGGTCCCGTTGT
The DNA here is from genome assembly GCF_022045235.1 of Haliotis cracherodii. NCBI lineage: Eukaryota > Metazoa > Mollusca > Gastropoda > Lepetellida > Haliotidae > Haliotis > Haliotis cracherodii. Next base: position 19,794,570 of record NW_027266271.1, on the reverse strand, counting down.
TGCCATACAACTCTTAAAAGAGACCGCCTTGTCCCTTTCTAATGGGTCTGTTCCTTTGTGCCCCCATTTCCATGCCGGGTCAGGGTGTTGTGTATGGGGGGCTTTGTTGGTCAAATTATGGACTCCACAATTACTTGTGGTTAAGATAGCCTCTCCATACACAAGAAGAGGACCCCGCTACGACGTTTAAGACGAGACAGCAATTGAAACGTGAAAAGTACCAGAGCGTCTTTCGGAGTTCAACACAATATTCCTTTAAACTTATCATTTAACAGAAGAGCATGTTAAGTAGACGTTATTTTTGTTTGTGGATACTGTTCGTTAGTTTGTCCTTTAATGCCGCTGTATTCTAGCTGTATTTCGACGGCCTGTACAATATAAATTTTCATGGGTATATCGAGTAACGTCCCACGCCGTCGGGGTATGACGTCACTCAGTCTGTCACCCGATTCGTGATCTCTCATGACAAGCAACAGAGTGTTAAGGAGCTATTCTAATCCAGGTCCTCACAGGGTAGCGGATAAGGTTTATGTGTGTTTACCACACTGTAATTGTGAAGAGGTATCCTTTAAACAATATAGATCATATCATAAAACCTAATTAACGTTCAAGGGAGACGCTCTGTTCAATGTTGCTTTACAATATTATATGTTCTTTTAAGTTTGTTACAATACAGCTCCACTAAGCGTGCATATTACACAGTCGAAACAAAAAAACTAAATTTCTTCCTTGGTAGCTCTGTTTTGGCCTATTGAGTTTGACTAACTTCACAGACGAACAGATGTAAAGTGGCTATCATCCCATGTCAAAATACTAAACAGTCAATGCTAAATATATTAAATTCTGTACATTTTGAAAATGTTGAATGTTGCAAAGTCACTACAGAACGTTTTGGTTGTACAACACTTAACCTATCATTAGACTAGCATCTAGACATGAACATATCTTACAGAAAAAAACGGTTGTTACATTACCTTAATGAAAAATATAATTAAAAGGTGCGCAGAGACTCTCTTCATTTTCATGATACTGCAGTAATCTAGACTTACCAAACATTTTAGACTTTCATGGGCTGTATTGGATATATTTGTATCAGGGTCTGTATGACAGACTAGCCTATCATGTATGTCTTAACCTTCATTTTGTAAATGGGGGAACTCAAAAAGAAAATATTAACAATAGTACAAACTCGATGAAACAGGAATCAACTCATTTGGTACCATGTCCATACATAGGTATTTTCTGTCCTTGTTTCCGCCATTGTTCACTCGATCTATGTGAGTTAAAAATCCATTTCAAGAAATCTTACCTGTGAGAGATAAATAACTGTAGAAAAATAAAACAGACACCATGCCATTAAAAACATATACCTTACCACTATAGACAGTGAAACAGACAATTTCCAACAAGCAGCTATTTCTTGCATACTTGTCCCAATGAAGTTCGCAAGTATCATACAAAACCTTATTTTATTTTGAGATAAAATGTCATTTTATCACACTGAGACAACTTTGGTAACGTACCTCGCTTTAACGTATCCGTTAGCACATATGATTTGGAAGGAATAATATCAATAAGGGGTACAACGTACTTGGAAGAGTTTGCGAATATAGCGACGTATCCAATAGAAATCTCTGCATAAAGCAGAGTCGATTGTACAATTCCGACTTTATCATGAAATAATGTCTGCTTTAGCACAAGGGCGTGGATAGAGGCTAATGCTGACCTGATATGTGTCGTGTGTGGTGACGTATCTGTTACATAACTCAAATTAGGGGCTTCGGTTGGCCCACGCTATTTTACTTCACACGCTGAGTAATGACAGAATGTTAAATATTATTTACTTAGACGTATATGTTCAAAATGTGATTAGGGTGTAATAAATTAAGACCTTCCGTTGCATTATTATTATAACAGTAACGTATCTCTTCTGCAAATTGGAGACAGGTTACTGTCAATACATTTGTGCTTGAAACATATACAAGCTTCAGAGAGAGGGTAACAGAACTGATCCCAGTGTCCTCAATGTTACCGCATGTGGGATTCAGTTATAAATTAAAGACGCATATATATGCACACTAGAAGTTCTACAGACGCGAAGAAGTACATCATTGACTAGCGACAATTCACATATACTTATGTTTGGATATAAAGACATCAATGAAGCCATGAAATCCTCATACATGAATTGTGTGACAAAGCTATATGTCTAAGTGTATATTTTGTGAGTACTTATTGTGGTTATAACTGTATGCATATCAGGGATACATTTGTTTAGTTAATAGTTTTGACTAAATATGATATTTGTTGTAGATAGTAAACGTTTATGTTTATTACACAATATGCATTTATGTGTATATGTTAGATTCAACATCCAGCACATTTAGATTTAACAACCAGCAAATGTAGATTCAACATCCAGCACATTTAGATTTAACAACCAGCAAATGTAGATTCAACATCCAGCACATTTGTATTTAACAACCAGCAAATGTAGATTCAACATCCAGCACGTTTAGATTTAACAACCAGCAAATGTAGATTCAACATCCAGCACGTTTAGATTTAACAACCAGCAAATGTAGATTCAACGCCCAGCACGTTTAGATTTAACGACCAGCAAATGTAGATTCAACATCCAGCACGTTTAGATTTAACCACAAGCAAATGTAGATTCAACATCCAGCACATTTGGATTGAACAACCAGCAAATGTAGATTCAACTTCCAGCACATTTGGATTTAACAACCAGCAAATGTAGATTCAACATCCAGCACGTTTAGATTTAACAACCAGCAAATGTAGATTCAACATCCAGCACATTTGTATTTACCAACAAGCAAATGTAGATTCAACATTCAGCACGTTTAGATTTAACAACCAGCAAATGTAGATTCAACAGCCAACACGTTTAGATTTAACAACCAGCAAATGTAGATTCAACATCCAGCACGTTTAGATTTAACAACCAGCAAATGTAGATTCAACATCCAGCAAGTTTAGATTTAACAACCAGCAAATGTAGATTCAACATCCAGCACATTTAGATTTAATAACCAGCAAATATAGATTCAACATCCAGCACATTTAGATTTAACAACCAGCAAATGTAGATTCAACACCCAGCACATTTAGATTTAACAACCAGCAAATGTAGATTCAACATCCAGCACGTTAAGATTTAACAACCAGCAAATGTAGATTCAACATCCAGCACATTTGTATTTACCAACCAGCAAATGTAGATTCAACATTCAGCACGTTTAGATTTAACAACCAGCAAATATAGATTCAACATCCAGCACATTTGTATTTACCAACCAGCAAATGTAGATTCAACATCCAGCACGTTTAGCTTTAACAACCAGCAAATGTAGATTCAACATCCAGCACATTTGGATTGAACAACCAGCAAATATAGATTCAACATCCAGCACGTTTAGATTTAACAACCAGCAAATATAGATTCAACAGCCAACACGTTTACATTTAACAACCAGCAAATGTAGATTCAACATCCAGCACGTTTAGATTTAACAGCCAGCAAATGTAGATTCAGCATCCAGCACATTTAGATTTAACAACCAGCCAATGTAGATTCAACATCCAGCACATTTGTATTTAACAACCAGCAAATGTAGATTCAACATTCAGCACGTTTAGATTTAACAACCAGCAAATGTAGATTCAACATCCAGCACGTTTAGATTTAACAACCAGCAAATGTAGATTCAACATCCAGCACGTTTAGATTTAACCACAAGCAAATGTAGATTCAACATCCAGCACATTTGGATTGAACAACCAGCAAATATAGATTCAACATCCAGCACATTTGGATTTAACAACCAGCAAATGTAGATTCAACATCCAGCACGTTTAGATTTAACAACCAGCAAATATAGATTCAACAGCCAACACGTTTACATTTAACAACCAGCCAATGTAGATTCAACATCCAGCACGTTTAGATTTAACAACCAGCAAATGTAGATTCAACACCCAGCACATTTAGATTTAACAACCAGCAAATGTAGATTCAACACCCAGCACGTGGTCTATTGTATCAAGAGCGTTATCTGGATGACATGTTGGTGAATGAAACTTATCAATAAAAAAACCAAACGTTTAGTCCAAACTTTGTGTAAAACAACTGATAAAGAACCAAATAACAGCCAACTGATGACTTTATGTTAAACATATGTTTAATATTGTAACTGTAAAACAGTGAAACATTTATACAATACAACATGTGGGATATGTATTTACACAATGCAATCTCTGTATATGAGTATATGTATACGTTATTTACAGCTGACTTTGGCAGATATTTCTTATGAATATGGAAAGGTGTTTGTCACTATTATTTATATGTATTTATACAACTAAACACAACACGTTTTATACCATATAAAATTATGTATGTGTAATTACGTGATACAACACGTAGTTTATATTTCACGACAACACGTGCAATATATATTCAGAAATACCATATGTAGTACAAATGGCAAAAACAGTCACTCCGATCGATAACAGATATAAATCATAATGATTAACAAAATCATAATAATAATGATAGTTATATAAACATATGTCTATTCAAATCCTATTTCGTTTGTGATTGACATGTGCATCAATTCAGCATGGATCGTAGATAAATAAATCTTAATCAAGGTACAAAAAGCTAACCAGTTGATATTTCTTAGTTGGTACGTGAATTACTATGGGATTCACGAAAATGAGAAAAAACAATTGTTCAAACTACTGACTAATCGCTTAAAGAAAAAAAAACAGTTGATTTTTATACACTTTCTCAAATAGGGGTTATTCATACATGCAAAAAATTCGATCTACATCTTAACGATGGGTTAGGATCTAATAATCGTAAATAGGGTCCTTTATTTCATTGACCTTTAGACGTGGGGTTTATAGTGTTAATATAGCTTCTAAATCAGCGTCGCCTCACATTAATTGTCTCCCTTGCGTTAGACTCGACAGTCTTCTTGCTGCCGCCACTGTTTAGAAACCTGAGCTTCCATGCTAACGGACAAAGTTTAAGCTGGTATCGCTGATACCTGAAGACGTCGGATGTAATACAGCATCTGGTTACCAAGGAAAATGATACAAAAGTGGAAAACTGTGATTAGATTTTTAAAGTCCAAGAACTTTTTTTCATTCCGGATTGAGTCACAAACATTAAAGGTTACTGTTCTTGATGTGAAATATAAATATAATGTTTGCAAGTGACATGAACACAACAAATTAAAACGAATTTATGGTCATGTTTAAACCGGTTCTAGAAATGCATTCGTTGTACAATTTTTAGTTTTTACAAGAACAAATGATATTTCCATTGCTATTCTTTCTTTCCAAGCACAAGAGACATAATATAAGTCATTCATACGTAAATATTACGATGTTACTTAATCATTTTGTTCCTAACACAAGAGAATTAAAATAAGTTAGTTCATAAGTAAGGATTACGATGTCACTCAATCATCTGTTGCCCAACACAAGAGAAATAAAATAAGTCAGTTCATAAGTAAGGATTACGATGTTACTTAATCATTTCTTTCCTACACAAGACAAATGGAATAAATCAGGTCATAAGTAAGGATGACGATGGTACTTAATTGTTTCTTTCCAACACAAGAGAAATGGAATAAGTCAGTTCATAAGTAACAATTACGATATCAATCATTCTTTTCTTTCCCAACACAAGAGAATAAGTCAGTAAATAAGTAAGGAATACGATTTTACTCAATATTGTCTTTTCTAGCACAAGAGAAATGGAATAAGTCAGTAAACAAGTAAGGAATACGATATTACTTAATATTTTCTTTTCTAACACAAGAGAAATGGAATAAGTCAGTAAACACGTAAGGAATACGATATTACTTAATATTTTCTTTTCTAACACAAGAGAAATGAAATAAGTCAGTACATAAGTAAGGACTATGATATTACCTATTCTTTTCTTTTCTTTCCTAACACAAGAGAAATGGAACGAGTTCGTCTAGAATAGCTCCTAATAAATGCATGCTATACAAACATTCGTGCTGCAGTAATTTGCAAATTGCACTAACACCCATTGGTGAAAGGCTGTCTTGTTGATTGCATTATACACATCATTACAATTAATCACACTGCGATCCTCACAATACAATCTGACTGCCCAACAGACACCAGGAAGAACAAACAAATATAATGTATTTCATTCTCAAAAGCGGAAAGAAAAAGTGACAATGCGATGATTTATCATGAAAGTAATTGACAACGTGGTGTTGTCAAAGACATCACCATAATGCAATACGTGTTTGGATATGGCTGTATGTGTAATTATATTACTGTCAATTAATTAGTCACTTGCATGTCTTAAGGTGAAAATAAATCAATAAAAGAGCTCTTTGATATTTCAGAACAGATTGACATTAATTTGGCGGCTTGTCGTGCCCGACAGCCAAGCGTAGCACATATGCATCGTGCTACCATGATGGTAATTCAATTCAGATGGGGGTATACTTTAAAGATAAAGTCAATCGTCGTTAACGCGGATAGTTCTGTTCAAATAGATTTCCATACAAACAAATACCCGGATTAACAAGTCAAAGGAACAAAGTAATGAGATATATGTACTTACCTGTCCAATCCATTCAAAGGCAAAAACAGATAAACTTGACCTCGATAATCCGGAAACCGCGGATCCGGAGCTTCAGGATCATCTAGTCCGGATTATCGACGTCTATCTAATTTTTCCGTTGATTGGATTTGTACCATACACAAAGATTACACAGTCGTTATCTACATATTGTGATCACAAAAGGAAAGAGGGAATTTAAACTAAAACGTTTTCGCTATTTTGGTGAACTCCACAATTTCGAGTAGGATACTGATCGCCAGAGATGCGGATCAGGTTGAAAGGTGGGGAATGGAATGCGGCCCGATAACTTCGAGGGACACGAGTTCGACACAACGAAATTTGAGTTTCACTGTAACAGTAGTTAAAACTGAAACGGTCACATTAGAACTAGTTAAAACGTTTACACGCTCGACCGCAGATAGGTACAATCTTATTGTTCCACAGGTCGCTGTGACTTTTATGAAACGTACATACATGTTAACAATTTATCACTCTCCCAGCAGAAAAAAAAGGCTGTGGTCTTCTAAGAACTCGACCTCGCTGATCCCTGATTCATAATTCAATACGCTCGATGCACAGGGACAGAAACTATATTCTAAAACGATAAATCTTATTTCGATGCACAATGCAAAAAAAGAACCCGTCCAAGTATTGATACTCTGCTGTTTTTCAACCCATCGTTCACAACGGGTATATATGCCCTTGATCCATTTTATTATTATATTTTTATGGGTAATTTTGTAATGCTGTAAAGATTTCAAAAGTTGAAGATTTCTATTCTATTCAACCAAAACGTTTTCAATTGTTGTCTGTAACGCCCAGGACTCGTGGTACAAAGCTGTATTTTCCCATAAACGACGTTTCTTAGATGGCGTGGCTGATCTGTTATATGAAATACTCAAATACATGATTGAATACTTTTTCACCAAAGATGCGATAAAAAGCAATATTCCATCTTATTAAATCAAACCATGATTGACTTCAGACAATGAAGTAATCTATTTCACCTCGACAGTAGACAAGTCAATTTCATCTCGGCGCCACGAGACCTCGTATTCGGCTCTCGCGAGATCTTCAGTAATGGGCGATTCCTCCGCCCCGTGGAGAATCAGAGGGGAAGAAAAATAATAACAAGTTCTGTTAATAAAAATCTGCAACCGAGTATCTTGGCCAGGAGAAAAAAAACAGTGGGAACTATTTTTTATGAGAAACAAGGGATTCCTACGCGCGTGAGGCAGTTAGACTGTTACGTGTTTCGATGTCATAAAGAAGAATGAAATTGACATTCGTTTTCAGTAGGCTGGCGATATCAACAACTTGCCTATATCTCAGGACACTTCCGTGTTTAAGTGATGTTTGATGAAGTAACGTGTCTCCCATCACGCTTCAGATAACACTACTGTTCAGCATCATTGATCTGAATAATTACGATTCACTTGGGTTAAATTTGACATGATCATAATTGCTATGACCTCTGTGGCATCTAAATATTGGATCGTTGTTTATGAAACATTTATCACATACATGTACAAATGTACATTATAAATAATAGATCACAGATGGAACGATCTATGCTGAAGAAATTAACCAATATTTTGCAGAAACATTTATCACAAATATTACAGATGGTATGTCACATAGAAGTATAACGTTCTAGGACCTACGATGAAGAGATTCAAACTTGATATTACTAGTTCTACTATTGTAACAGTAGCGATACAACGGCTACCAGAGATTATGCTGCCGTGCTCCATGAACTGGACCTTCTATTACTACAATAAGATATAGTTCTATTACTAAGCCTATTTGCACATGTACTACTACTGCTCCCATTATTACCACACCTACCGTTACTACTACTACTATCTACTACTACTATTATTACTACTACTACTACTACTACTGATGCTGCTGCTGCTACTACTACTACTGCTATAATTCCTACTACTACTACTACTACTACTACTGCTGCTGCTGCTGCTACTACTACTACAACTACTACTGATACTGATTCTCACTACTTCTGCTGCTATTACCACTACAACTACCACAACTGCTACTACTACTACTACTACTGCTATAATTCATACTACTACTTCTACTACTGCTACTACTACTACTACTACTATTACTACGACTGCTGCTACTAGTACTGCTACTACGATTACTATCATAGCTGCTGCTACCACTACTGCGCAGATCCTGCTACTACTACTACTACTACTACTACTACTACTACTAGTAGTAGTATTATCATCACTGCTCCTGCTACTACTACTGCTGCTACTACTCATCCTTTCACTGCTGCTACTACTACTACTACTACTACTACTACTACTAAAACCAATACTAACAACACTACTGCTACTACTACTACTACTGCCGCTTCTACAGCAGCCACTTTCCTGTTGTTCATGCTACAACTACTACTACCTCACTATTATTAGTATTTGAAGTCCAACAACACCAAAAACTATGACTATTAATATTGATAAAGATAATCAATAAACAGTACCACCGTATCTACAACGACCACCATCACACCGTTGTCGACTACGCAACGACTACTGCTACAACTACAACATCATCATTAATACAAATATGACACTAAAACCACCTGTGACCAATGTTTCTCCAAGTATAAAACCCTTTCACAAGATACCGCTCTCACACGATCCGTTAACCGATTCACTGAAATAAATTGAAAACGCAATAGGCAACGTACTTGCTTCAGTAATAAAAACTCAGTTATATGTAAATTTAATCAAAATGAGCATAAACATGCCAGAAAAGTTCGTTTCAGCCCAGTAAGGCGTTAGCATTGTGTTCTGAAATAACCATACTTTCGTATCAAGCAAGACATGATTGGTTCGCGTAATAGAATTATGCCGCAGATTAATCCGAAAACTACAATTTCATATTCGCTGTCCCAGTAAAGATGGCATTGATCGACAATCGCCTGGGACAGAAGGGGAACGAGCCATATATTCCACACTAAATACAAACACCCATTTCAGTAATTACATTCATCTCGTTGTAATTATCCCTTTCACTTGAACTAAAACCCATCTCGTGTCTTAAGGCCCATAAATAACGTGGCATGCCAGCATGCAAGAGGAAGACGAGACTTTGGGGGTGGACGCTCGCAAGTCCAAGTCCCTTTGGAAGTCGGGAGAAAAAGTAGATAGAAGAGTCGTTCAAGTTCAAATCAATGTCTTGAGGGGGGTCCTTCAGGGGGGTGCTTGAGGGAAAGGGGGCAAGGCAAGGTTTTCAGGGTTATATTAGTTAAGATGCTGCAAAGAAGGATTTGGAGTTTCTGTGTGTGCCGGAAGACGCCAGAAGAAGCTACTTGGAGTGTTTAATCTGAACGGCGGTGAAGAACGCTAGTTCGACTTTGAAGATTTGCCAAGCAAATCATTTTCTTTTTTGTGGATATTTTTCTGGTTTGTTTGATCTCAGGAAAAAATCAGATAGAGTGTAAATTGTATTCGTAGTTCATTCTAGGTACGTCAGTTAATTGAATTTGGTACTGGGAACTTTCTTGGGAATGTAATCGGTGTAGTGTTTGTAAAAGGATGAAAATCATTCTGGAGTCGTATCAATGGACTCTGATTGGATTGGTTGTCTGTTTGAGCGAGCTTTATTTAATCTCGGAACGGCTGGAACACACACGGAAATAATTAAAGTGGTTTGTCAAGCTAATGAAACATTAATCTAATGAGACATTAGCATATTGCGTGTTCTCGATATGTTTTTGTTGTGATTTTCCGGATGTCTTGACAAGTAATCAGAGTAAGTGAGTGAGTTGGGTTTAACGCCGCTTTGAACAGTATTCCAGCTATATCAGTGCGTGTCAGGTTAATGTGGAAAGCAAGCCCGAAGTGATGTTGGTCTTAGACGTTTACCACTTTGGAAAAAAAACCTGGAGCACGGTATTGTACTGAGAAATCTGGAAACATAACTGGGGCGAAATGGGATTCGAGCCCACGATCAAAGGTTTCTGGGACCAAAGGGACCCGACTCTCTACAGCGAATTGCGTCGATTTAGACTACTGGGCCACTAGTGTCCCCCAGGCAATCAGAACAATAACTATGGTAAAGCATGGGGGATGCTATTTCCTGCTCTACAAACAATACTGGATGCTTATTGAAGAAATACGTAGAAAAAATTAAAACCCTTCTAAAAGAAATAGTCGTGTCAGCTCGAGTGTATATATAATCCAAGTGATCTTGGTTTAAGGCCGCTTTGAACAGCATTTCAGTTATTATATCACCGAGTGTAACCTTGATTTGTGGGAAAGTTTAAAGCGATGCATTTTTCCACTTTGGTGAAATCCACGAGCACGTGTATGATGTGATAAATCTAGAAATACAATCAGGGCAAACCGGGATTCGAACTCACGACCATGTATATCTGACACGTCTAAGGGACGCAACTCTGCACTGCGAGTTGCGCCGCCTTGGGAATCGGGCCACCCACGGCCTTGACTATGGAACTGGAAAATAAAAAAAAACAATTTCTGTTTGATTCAATGCCCCCACAATAACTGACGATTCCAATTTTAATTTGATACGGTTAGATTTGCAACATGGTAATGTACACGTGAAATCCGTTACTGATGTAGATTTTAGGGATATGGTTGCAATATTGCCAGAAGCAAGCCCATTCACGTGTTTCTACGGGATATAAAATTCCCTAACGTCTGCTCTGCAATAACCCCTTAAACTGTTTTTTTTCACACAGTTTAATCCTGCAACTAATTCCTTTCCCAAACTCAAAAATGCTTTAAAGGAAAATTCTTGTTGGAAGTTATATGAACAGTTTTAAAGCATCAATACTTGTTTTTCAAATTCAGACAAATTGAAACGGCACTTCTACTGGAATCGAAAGGCCCTTAATCATTACCTTCTCCTTTGGAGGAAGTTATTATGAGCGGTAAGCACCATTTTACCTACAAATGTATCTCCGGGTATAATCCTGCAACCCATGATGTACAGATCACTGGGGATATCATCACCAGTATTTTGAGGAAGCATACACCATGTCCATACCCACTGAGATCCATATTACTACGATCTTTTAACTCCGACGAAAAACGACAAAATTAAATGACAGTTTAACAAATCTAATGTTCTAAGAACAGGTTTGTTTGCATATGTTTGTCTTAAGTTCGCCTTTAAGCCCCACCTTTTGATATATGTAAGAACAATATCAGCAAAAGATAACCAGATCAAATCTCACTTATGGCAGAGGACAGGCTGGCCGTCTGACTTTTGGACGCTTATCCGTGCATGGAAAAAATAGTACTATCCTTTTTTGATAACCTAAATAAATTGCATTGCGGGAGAGGGAGCGGTCAGTCTATTTGATCTGGGGAATCGTAAAGGAATATATTAACTGAAAAAGCCAAAGGGAATTGGCGTTAATCCTAAATATTACATGGCAAGAAGGAGAACATCGTCCTGAATCAAATAACGTCTCCTGGACAGATTGTGCAATAATATTATTCCTTTGATTCAATGACTATGCCATCTCGTCCCGGGCAAACATTACATGCTTTTCAGAGTTATTAATGTAAACACACTGCCTAGAAACATCCACACCTCAACTAACTCGCTACATGCAACGTTTTCATGACTACATCATTGACACTGGCAGACTAATAACCTAGAATATGAAATCCCTACGCTACGCGCTGTACATCAAAGGGAGACAACTACTACTTGATTCATAACTGCAACCCTCAAGATACGGCTTCAGTTGATATCAATCGATGGATTCCATTCTGAAACAAGCCAAGAAGTCCTGCTTTGATGTGCGATTACTTAATCCTAATCGTCATCGCTTCTAGGCGTTCTTTGGCCTCAAGTCTGTAAATTGTTCATTTGGGATTACGAGCAGACGAGGCGCCACTAAACACATATCAAAAGAGAACTTATCTTATTAGAAATATCGCTAAATGATAGCAGTAGTCATTACACTTGTCAATCAAAAACGAAGAAAATAAAGTTTATTAGTTATTGAAGATGTGGATTTGGCGACAGGCTTATGGAAGACGAAAGCAGCACTTCTGATGTGTTAAAAGTTGCGTTTGATGTGGAATAATTTTGAGGTGTTCAATTTATGAATTATAGCGACTTGTGACAAATTCTTTCAGATATAAACGAATTCATTTCAATGAAATAGGGTTAAGATATCAGCATCCTCAGAGGCTAAAATGCATAGCATTAACGTCCTATCGGAATGCATCCAGATTTTGGGGTGTTTTTAAAGAACATCGTCCGATTTGTAACAGATTAATTTGCTCTCGTGTAATGGATGTTCAATGTTTGGCTAAAATCGCGACAGTTTAACACTGGCTTAATTAGAAGAGTTGATTGCACAGTAATTGTGGAAATGCATTTGTATGACCTAACATTGAGAATCCTTTTCCTCTTTCCTTTATTTGCGAATTATCAGGATTAGTTTATTAAATGACACGTGCATTTTTTTCTCGGTGAAAATATATTGGAATCCCAGCAATGATTCCAAACGATATACAAAGTATTCATGGCACAAGGTTTCTCATCCATTGTATTAATTAATCCTAAGAGCCAATCAAGGCAAGTAAAGAGTATTGGATTACCAAGATGCTGGCACACAAAAGTAACACGTTTTTCGTCGGAGTTAAAAGATCGTAGTAATATAGATCTCACACGAAATACGCATCCTGTTAGCTGCAATAAGAGACGTCTGTGCAACATGTCTCCGTTAGCTGCAATAAGCGAGACACGTGCAATATGTGAAGAGATAGCTGCAATAAGAGACACGCGAGCAATATGTTTCCCTTTAACTGCAATAAGAGACACAGGTGCAATATTGTCCCGTTAGCTGCAATAAAAGACGCCTGTGCAATATGTTTCCGTTAACTGCAATAAGAGACACGCGTGCAAACTGCTTCCTGTTAGCTGCAATAAGACACGAAGGTGCAAAATGTTCCCGTTAGCTGCAGTAAGACACGAAGGTGCAATATGTTTCCCGTTAGCTGCAACAAGTGACGCAGGTGCAATATGTTTCCCGTTAGCTGCAGTAAGACACGAAGGTGCAATATGTTTCCCGTTAGCTGCAACAAGTGACGCAGGTGCAAGCTGTTAGCTGCAATATGACCGGAAGGTGCAAGCTGTTCCCGTAAGCTGCAATAAGACACGAAGGTGCAATATGTTCCCGTTAGCTGCAATAAGAGACGCAGGTGCAATTTGTTTCCCGTTAGCTGCAACAAGTGACGCAGGTGCACGCTGTTTCCGTTAGCTGTAATAAGAGACACACGTGCAAACTGTTTCCGTTAGCTGCAATAAGAGATGCAGGTTAATAGCGTTAATAAGAGACACGCGTACAATATGTGCCGAGATAGCTGTAATCAGATACACATTTGCAATATATTTCCAAATGGATAGTGTGGTACAACGAGACGCACATGTTGTATGGTTCCTTACAACGAGACGCACATGTTGTATGGTTCCTTACAACGAGAAACACGTGTTGTATGGTTCTTTACAACGAGACACACATGTTGTATGGTTCTTTACAACGAGACGCACATGTTGTATGGTTCTTTACAACGAGACACACGTGTTGTATGGTTCCTTACAACGAGACACACGTGTTGTATGGTTCCTTACAACGAGACACACATGTTGTATGTTTGTTTACAACGAGACACGCATGTTGTATGGTTCTTTACAACGAGACACACATGTTGTATGGTTCCTTACAACGAGACACACGTGTTGTATGGTTCTTTACAACGAGACGCACATGTTGTATGGTTCTTTACAACGAGACACACATGTTGTATGTTTTTTTACAACGAGACACACATGTTGTATGGTTCTTTACAACGAGACACACATGTTGTATGTTTTTTTACAACGAGACACACATGTTGTATGGTTCTTTACAACGAGACACACATGTTGTATGTTTTTTTACAACGAGACACACGTGCTGTATGGTTCTTTACAACGAGACGCACATGTTGTATGGTTCTTTACAACGAGACACACATGTTGTATGGTTCTTTACAACGAGACACACATTTTGTATGGTTCCTTACAGCGATACATACATGTTGTATGGTTCCTTACAGCGAAACACACGTGTTGTATGGTTCTTTACAACGAGACACACATGTTGTATGGTTCTTTACAACGAGACACACATGTTGTATGGTTCTTTACAACGAGACACACGTGTTGTATGGTTCTTTACAACGAGACACACATGTTGCATGGTTCTTTACAGCGAGACGCACATGTTGTGTGGTTCGAGAAAGATGTAATCGTATGATACACACATTGAATATGAATCAAGATAAATGCAGTGGTATAGAGAGAAACGAACATTGTATGACACTTTTCCACTGTAGGAAAGGTATATGGGTAAAAAGAGGCAAAGTGATCTCAGACAAATAAGTTATGCTAATATATATATATATATATATATATATATATATATATATATATATATATATATATATATATATATATATATATATATAGATAGATAGATAGATAGATAGATAGATAGATAGAGAGAGAGAGAGAGTGAGATAGATAGATAGATAGATAGATAGATAGATAGATAGATAGATAGATAATGATTCGAAATGTATGTAGTGGTAGTGAAATAAAGAGGCATACATGCATTAGGACTGACAAATGTGCAATATGATTATAAAATGGAAAAAGAAACATATGCAATGTGATTCGACATACATGTTGTGAAATAAAGAGGCACACATGCAATATTATTCGACATACATGTAGTGGTAGACACAAACATGCACGCAAAAGATTACGACATATACGTGGTGATTTGTTTTGCTGATTATAGTGAAAAGGAAAAGCACAACGCGACTCTGAATAGACTCGGTACGTATTTATTACATCGTGGTACATGGAGCAATATACGAAAATACGTTATGAGCTTCGAGATCGACATGGAAGAGAGAGACGCAATGTTATTCAAAATATATATTGATGCAATGACATGAATAGTGGGTGTGATTCATGACTGGTGATGTGATATACATAGGCAGTATGATTCAAAGCTGATGACGTGGTGAAAATAATGTGATATGAGCAGGTAGTACGATTCATGACTTGTGATGTGATATGAATAGGCAGGATGAAACAAGTCCAGTGATGTGATGTGAATAGGCAGTGTGATTCAAGACTGACAATGGGAAATGAATAGTGTGATATGAATGGGGTGTATGATTCAAGACCAGTGGTGTGATATGAATAGGCAATATGGTTCAAAACTGAAGTTGTGGTGAAAATAGGGAGTATTATTCAAGGGTTGTGTCCGTGATAGGAAAAGGCAGTATGATTCAAGGCCAGTGATGTGATATGAATAGGCAGTAACATTCAAAACTGACGAAAGGACATGAATAGGGAGTGTGATTCCAGACTGATGACTTGGTATAAATAGTATACTATGAACAGGCACAGGTGATTCAACACTGGTGATGTGATATGAATAGGATGTATGATTCAACACTGGTGATATGATATTAAGAGGACGCATGATTCAACACTGGTGATGTTATATGAATGGGAAGTATGATTAAACACTGGTGATGTGATATGCATAGGGAGTATGATTCAACACTGGTGATGTGCTATGAATAGGGAGTATGTTTCAACACTGGTGGTGTGATATGAATAGGGAATATGATTTACGACTCGTGAGATGATATAAAAAGAAGTATGATTAAACATTGGTGATGTGACGTGAATAGGGAGTATGATTAAACACAGGTGATGTGATATGAATAGGAAGTATGATTCAACACTGGTGGTGTGATATGAATGGGAAGTATGACTCAACATTGCTGATGTGATATGAATGGGAAGTATGATTCAACACTGGTGATGTGATATGAATAGGGAGTATGATTCAACCCTGGTGATGTGATATGAATAGGAAGTATGATTCAACACTGGTGGTGTGATATGAATGGGAAGTATGATTCAACACTGGTGATGTGATATGAATGGGAAGTATGATTCAACCCTGGTGATGTGATATGAATAGGGAGTATGATTCAACCCTGGTGATGTGATATGAATAGGAAGTATGATTCAACCCTGGTGATGTGATATGAATAGGGAGTATGACTTGGTATAAATAATGTGATGTGATCAGGGAGTAAGATTCAAGACTGGTGATGTGAAAATTTTGACATGAAATATTGAATATATACCTTAAAGTTTATAAACATGTGAATATATGAGGTAGTAATGCAACACTTCACATAAAGCCTGCGGGTTAATATCATAAGAATAAACACATAAACACCGTTCTAGACACAATCCATGTAGATCCAATAGGGGCTATACATATATGCCCACTCAGGACCTTGTTGGGTCTCTTGGACAAATCTGAAAGGGGCCTAAAAGGGCTACCCAATTAGGTCCAATTTTCCCAACCCACATGAGCCCCAAGTGGACCTGAACCATTTTTTGCAGTCTGGATTTTTGTGGTTCGGGATAAACGGTCGAAGGTGAAGAGGCTGTTCTCTAAATATTTTGTACAACGTCAAAGCGACCTTATGATTCTGGATAGATGTAGTGATATAAAATGTAGCATCAATCGAGATACATGCGGCAGAATGCAACTATGGAATACTTCGAAATAGACGCATTAACGTTGTATGGTTTAGATTTGTGTTACTTTGGAAGGCTAATCTAGTGGTGTTGTTTTGGCGATGTAGTGACGTAATACCAATAGTGTGTGAGGATGGTTTTACCCCGCATTCTGCAATATTCCTGCCATATCCCAGCGCGGGACAACGAGCCAACGCTTCAACCACTCAGCTACCCCAATCCCCTAAGTGTATGGATGTAATTCGAGAGATTTATTGACATGACTCAATATTATGATTCAAAACAGACGACGTAGTTCGAGATACATGAAGATGAAGTGATGCAGATCGAGAAAGGCTAAGGGTTGTGAAGCGGCAGGTATTGTTTGAAATAGATTAGATAAAGAGAGGAATTACTACTCGATAACCGAACTTAGAAGAAGGTTGCGTTCTACTGGCTTCCGTTCTCCACACAGTCATGACAGTACTGACAGCACGTCACAGGCAAGTTCGTTTGCAATGGCGCCGACATCGTCAGAGATGGTCCGTGGTCTTCAGTTCTGTTCTGTTCTGTTCTCAGATGAGATCTGATTCAATCTGTCCTTCGACGGTGTATTTACAGACGGTGCCAGGAATGTATTGTGGATGGAACTGTGGTGGCGCATAATCCATTTGGTGGTGTTTCATTATGGTCATATTACAGATCCAACGAGGTGACAGTTACACGTGTAGCTGGAAACTAGACGCACAGATCTACGGAGATTTATTAAGTTTGTCCAAATCGTGGTACCATTTTTGTGGGATACATTGATTGCTATATTTCCAAATTTCTATTTCTCGTTCCAGAACGTATTGACCTTCTTGCTCCCCTGCTTCATCACTATAGGGAATCTCTGGGATGAGCTTTGGTGCTGTGTTTACAGGATCCCCAGATCTTAGGATTCTTGCGGAGTATTTTCACCACGGAGTGAAATATCAAACATCAGACTTTTACTTATGAACACTATGAAGTGCACGAGGTCAAGGAGTACTGCACCATGACTGTGGAATATATTTATCTTATGGAAAAAAATCTAGAAACGCATACAAAAGCAAGTCTAGTTAGCTCTAGCTAGCTCTATTCCACATGAAATAAGCATAGGGAATTTCTATTTTACTTTTAGAGTCAAGAAGTATATTGTGTAATATAGAATTTCAGAGACTAAATGTTAGTCTAGATGTCAAGTGAAGAGGCCGATTGGATGTAAAAAAAGGAATTTTACACAAGGAATGTAAAGGCTCTTTTCAACGCCAAGTGTGAGAGCAGTGTGTGATGACATGATTCTACAGGGTACCCCTTAAACTGTTCCCATCCCAAACTTCTTATTAACTGCATCGCTATTCATTTGTAACTGAAACCTAATACATTCATTTTAATTTAGAGGAAGTTGGATAGCCTCGTGGTTAAAGCGTCACGCCGAAAGCTTGAGTTCGATTCCCTAGATGGTGACAAACCCACTGTGCTGTCGGAATATTGTTAAAAGCATCGTAGGACCAAACTCACTCACTCAATCAACTGATACATCCTTATTGGTATTTGTACTTTTTTATGTAAAGGAACCTTCACAAACGAGTACATTGTCTAAATAAAACATACGCAATACAGTCAACTTTTACGCCAAATAGCAACTCTCCGTACAACAGCCTATCACGCCGAAGACCCTTGTTCGAGTCCCCACGTGGGTAGATTTTGTGAGGCCCATTTCTGGGGTCCTCCGTCGTGATATCGCTGAAATATTGCTAAAAACGGCGTACAACCATACCCACTCACTCACTCCGACCAACAATGTCGCTATATAAGCGCAATAATCTTGAACGTCGGGGACCTCACCTCGGTACAACAATGCACGTATTTAATTTAACCTCGTTATAATGCCAACGTGAACCCTTACCAAGCCGTGACGTCACGGCAAATGGGGTCGTGTCAGGGAATAATGTGAACAACACATGTGCGTTAGTGTACGCAGCATTGATGCATTCAAACCCATGCCTCTCATCTTCATGCGGATGTTTAATGCTATTCATGTAGGGTCATGTTGGGGTGTAGACATGTCACAGAGGACATCCACGTAGACCATGTTTGAGACAAACACGTTACTACGTCATGTAGGGGGCACGGGTGGCCCAGTCGTCTAAGGCGCCGCGATTCGCTGTGCAGAGTTGCGTCCCTTGGGCACGCCAGAAACCTATGATTGTGGGTTCGAATCCCGGTTCGCCCCAATTATGTTTCTAGGTTTGTCAGCACCATACCCGTGCTCGTGGGTTTCACCGAAGTGGTAAACGTGGGACCTGCATCACTTCGGGCTTTCCTCCAACATTAAGCTGACACGCCGTGATATAACTGGAATACTGTTAAAAGCAGCGTTAAACCCAACTCACATACTCACTCACACTACGTCATGTATAGCGTTAGAACCCATGGATACACTAAGTTGTAAAATTATTTAAACAAACACAAAATGGAACTTCAAACCATTTCAGATAAATTAGTCAGTACCCATACCTACCAGTCATATCACAGTGTGTATTACATCGACGTGGGATGCAAGTCCGAAGTGGTGCAGAATTTAGACTTTGGTGGCACCAACTATCACGATGGGGAAAACAAAAAAATATACCACGGTGAAAAATTGGATTCGAACAAACGATCCGCGGATCCTGGCACATCAAAGACACTCAACTCTGCACAGCAGGGTACCCCATCTTCCTTAGCTCCCCTTTCCCCTAATTCTCAAATACCACGGCAGCATTAAACCAATTAAAACGTTTCCCGGATGTTAATAAAAATCAGAATAATGTCATTGATGATACGGCATCCCAAACATCCCCAGGAACCAATTCTGTTCCATCATCGAATTTAGCGGTTCCTTACTTCTTAAAGGGACGTAGCTATGTGTGAAGACCAGTGCCGTTCTATTAGGTCTAATGTGATGCTTAATGTGTTTAGAAGCAAATCATGATTGCATGTAGGCTTGACATCAATCTTTCAGAACGCTGATATAATGACGTCATAATTCATAATCATAACTTTAATGCCATGAAGAAGGATGTGTCCTGCTGCTCAAGGGCTCTAGCGAAATAAGGAGGTGTATTTAGTGGTTATGAACAAACGCGGCAGTCATTTGTAATGTTAGGCGCCTCGGTGCCATACACTGTGTCCGCGGAAAGTCGGAACCATTCATAATAAGGTTGGATTACAGCAATTGACCTGTCAAGGGGAGATAACTTTGCCTTTACACGCGCTAATATCACCTTCATATTTTGGTCATGGCGAGCATTGGAAACGACTGGTGATGGTAATTGACTTGAGGGAAAGGCGCATGTGCTTCCTCATATTCCATGGTATTTCTCGTATGCTAGGTTTATGGTTATTTGGGCAATTGGAGCTTTCAGCATCTGCTTGAATGTTTATTGTGAAACAAAACGAGACTTCGTCTATTCTATGGCCATCATTCCTGAAGGTGTGAGGAATATTTGAACGCCGTAAACATACTTTTTAAATCAGAAAATATAACCTCACGTACATAGATTTCTGATTCTGTAGCATTGCTATGTTTTGTGAGGCGATGTAAAATATATATCGTATTATGAATATTCATATTTGATGGGATGTCCTAAAGCAGCTATCAAAATAACCAAAGATGATAAACAACGAACTTAAATTCTTATTTTGAATACGAAATAAGACAAATCGTTAAAACCATATAAAGACCTTCTCTCAGTTTTACTGTTTAATTTTGAATATCACTAAAACATTTAACTCTTAAATCGCAAGTGACATAAAATCGAAAAGACGTTTCTTTCAATTCCCAAAGATGAAATTCAGTACTTCATTTCTGCTTCTGAATCCCACAAAGTGGCAATTGTGAAATATGGGAAGAGCATCCCCGCATCACATATGCCTTGTTGTGAATAATTGATTGTCGGAAAGGTAGACTGTTCTACAGGAGCGCTAACAATACCTCTTCCCTGACACGTGTCACTCAAAGTAAAAACATGATAAAATCACAACCGTATTTCTTGTGTGCCAAACTCGCATTGAAGAAATATATAGGTATTTCCAAACCATCCGATCACAAGAGATAGGTGTATAAATAATTTGCTTCCTCCGAAAACTTGGGCCAAGTCGCGAGGTGATTTATCTACCTTGAAGGAAGTTCTTCAGAGTGTGAGGGGAGAAAGTGACTCGCTATAGCTGTTAAATCGTTGGGGGGCTTTGTCAATAATTTTCTTTTGCATTCTGCCGGAACAATTCTAACCGTTAATTTTCCGGACAAATGCTTGAATGTTTTATGACTGTTGTCAATGACTGCTGAAAAGACGCTTCAAATCAGACGAGACATGTTCTTAACGATTTTGTGTCCACGCACGAAAATGAATCATTCAGGCTCCATTTGTGTGAAAGTATGCAAAATCTCCATGCTATTTTCAAAGCTTTTTGCTGCCCGAATCTTTCAAAACGCCAAAGCGCTAGAACAGGCAGCTTTCTGTATCTAACCATTGAATAATGCATTTTCTCAAATGGTGAATTGTATTTGTTTTTTTGTTTTTACAATTTCTAAACACACACAATATTCCGCTCTGTTAGATACCTACCATAATCTCATAGACATCTGCCATGCATATCGGTAAAACTATCCGGAATATGCACAGAAAATCGTTATGTGGTCATGTTCTTTTGTCCAAATTTGTGAAAAAGTTTTTTTGTGAATCTTTTTTATACAACTTGCATACTAGATTCTGTGAGGGAAGAATGGTCTCAATATATTTTTTTTTATTATTAACATGAATCGTGTTCTTCATTATAAACCTGGTGTTTTGTCTTATTTGTGTTTTCAAGATGCCTTCTTTAAAAAAGTGCATTGTTTTAAGGGGATAAGGTTAATATAGTTATCGTTTGTTATTGTTTTGAGTCAAGTCTAAAATAAGCCATTTACTAAGTAATTGTGTCATAGATTTAAGAAAACTATATATCAAACATTAAATATTTCGCTATAGGCGAAACTGGTGAACAAGTATAAAAACACTGCCATAATGAAGCAACCCACCTATCTGGCATACAAACTGTGTTGGAAATAGCCATTTGAACGAAATATCACCCCGCTGATTTAAAAATGCATCTTTTTCTTGATTAACCTACAGTTAATAACAACTTGTTATCATTTCATTCACAAGAAGCCCTATATTTGCCGTAAAATCGCTTCATATCTTGTTCCCATTTCCAGAATGCAATTTTGTCTGCTGCCGCGGCTCGCCAACAGCGGTTTGTTACAAGCGCTCCGATTGGCTGGAATATATATCACTACGCGAAAGGCCCGTCTGCTATACAAATGAAGTAGTTCCGGTCTAGTGCCGCTAAACAGCCTAAGTATGATACGGCCGAGAAAGAAATGAACACGACGCCATCAAGAGAGTAGTTTTATGAATTTATTGTACTGTCTCGCTGTCCAATAAGAGGGTTTGTCGGAAAGATCAAAGGAAGCCGACGGGACTTCATAGCTGTCCCTACCTGTCAATCTTTGCATAGCAAGGTGGGTACTACATTTAAACTTTGATTTACAATTGGCGCAATAACTGACAGTGTAATACTTAGCCCCCATTACATCGGGGTGTGAATTTATTACCTTTTTTCGCCGTCTTCATTTTTTTGTCGTCTCGTAAAAATATTCTCCGTTTGTAGATTTCAAGTTATCTATAGACGCTACGATGTTGATATCAAGCTTTAATGCATGTACCTATAGTATTATGCGGGCCGCTATGATCTATAACCGGCAGCTATTACGAGCGTTTCGGTGTTATTTGCCTCATAAACATTGCCGTTATAACGATTTTATTGTTCCGTTGCCGATATAGAGATGGAAAAGAATGGCGTTGATTTCAGTGGTGAATTATGAAGTGTTACTGAGGGCTGCTCGCGATAAAAGCACTCCTTCGCCGCCAGTTCATAGGTTTCGGTAATCAGGAAGGTCAGGGGTCAATACGGGTCGGGGATTTTAGGTGGGGTCGGGATTTTGTAGGTATTTAGGGTGGGGTATATTTAAGATAGAACGTCTCACTACTTTGAATTAATGTTATGATTTTATACTGTTGTTCTTTTGTAAAACCATTTTATATGATTAATTTCGTTCATTGAAATAAGTAGATATGTACAAGTTTAAAACCATTGTTCAACTTAAATAAATAAATATATATATATATTAAATGTGCAGTGAAGTAAAACAAAACTTTAACTGGGTTGCAAGAGGCAGATCTTAAGTAAATAATTTCCTTAAAACAATATGTAGATGAACATTAATTGTTTATTTTGGTATGAAGAATCAAAATCCAGTATCACAATAATTGTTCCCAAGCTATTACATTTCGTGTTTTCCTCCATGAAGATTTCGTCCATGAAACCAAAGACTCGGAGGAAGACAGACATGGCAGATCTCTACACAAATAGATACATATTTAATGTATGCTTTATGAGAAACAGTTAGCTTTATGACCTGAAATTGAACTAAATTGACCCCAAAAATAACATCATGTTAACATAAATCAGAAAACAAATTGGTTGAAAAACGGTTTATGCCATAAACATTAAAACTATGCTTTCATTGACATTGTGGTGACTGTAAAGTAAATGTGCTATTTGTTGTGTAAGGTATTAAAACTGGACTAAATCTGGCGTCAAGATTATCATAAGCAACACTCCCAGCCCATATTGACCATTCCCCACCCCCATCGACCAATCCCCACCCCTGTCGACCATTCCCCATCCCTGTCGACCATTCCCCACCCCTCCCCATCAACATTTGTCACTGGAAGAAGTATTGTCACGGTAGATTTGCCTTCTATTTCCGAGCGTCCATTATAATTGGGACGTTACAGTGTACAACGATACTTTTGCAGCCGTCGTCACAGATACGGTTAATTGTGTGGGACTTTTATTGTTTTTGGATGCCAGAGGTTAGTTTGAGTACGACATCCACCAATTAGGCTAACATTCCGAAATGTTGGCTGTCTGTGTGCATTCGTGTCTATGGAACTTATAACGTAGGTTTTAATGTGTCCATGGTCAATGAAGACATATGTGAGAAAACTATGTATAGTATTGTATGCATATACCACGCTAATGTACATTGTTTCAGAATTTTATTTATTGAGCAGTTCATTAATATTACTATCGTCCAGGTATTACCGTTTTGAGTAGAACTGTGCATCTTAAGACGAAATTTCGTTCAAAGCCATAGTTTGATGAATGTTGCCTTCAAAAATAACCAAATTAAAAGTCTTTACTAAAATGTGTGTTCATTATGTTTCAAGGATCTAATTTTTTTATGGGGTGAATGAAGTTGTTACCGTCTTAGTATTTGCATCCAACACCCCTTAATTGCCACTTAATTATTTTAACGCTTGTATTGATTAATTTGTTATAAAGGCCTCGATAATACAAATCTGTCACCCATACATCTTGCTTGTCAACACCCCATGAACATTGAGATGAAATGGAACACATTTCAAAAAGTATAATTTATTAGATATGTAAATGACAATATGTTTTGTCAATTTGACACATTTCGTCACGTGCATTCTAAATGTTTGTCCTGACAATATCGAATAAAATGCATTTTCACTGAAAACTTATTCAGACATGGGGTCGTTGAAGACGGTCGGAGGAGGGGGTGGGGTCGCTGAGTTGAGGGTACGGCGGGGCGTCACGAGCCACGTGGCAAATCTGAAGGAGGTCATCGAAATGAGAAAGCCACCTTCAATCCATGTGTAATTTATGACCGCTGGACTTAATGACTTAATCACTGCCCGTTACATGGGAGGCGACTGAGGGGCAGGGGGTCGGAAGAAGGGGGAGGGATACAGCGGGAGGGAGGGGTGAGGATGAGGAGGGGTATGACGACATTTGTCCCCCTCGTAGTTTATTGCCTTTCGGTCCGTTGATAAAACACAAAGAAGGTTTTAAACCACATCTGCCCAAATTGTTGTCAGCATTAACGATAACTCACTGGAAAGACTCCGACCAATTTTAGTAATTAACTTTCAGTTGGGCTCTGACTCCTTTTAAAGGGTGTTTTTGAGTGTCATACAGAAATACACAAACAGCGAAGCATGTGAAGAATATTTGGATGACGAGTCAGATATTTTACTCTCACAGTTTGAAAATAATATCAATAAATATGTTAATATATTCTGACAATAAGTCAAGAATTCAACTGTTTATAAGTGCGATATACCCACATAGGTCGTAAAAAGTTCAAAGATTATAGCAGCATGTTATTATTGTAATACACCTGACAACTTAACAATGCTATAACGGATAACGATGCATAATTGCTGCTGCTGATAAATGACGTATCAATGCCCCTATCGTTTATGACTACAAAAAGCAACGGCTTCCATTATGTATGACAGGGTTGTATTTCAGAATACAACATACAAACTAAATGAACTAATATCGATGCCATAGACTTATATTGTTCGGTGTATGTTCTATTTATGTTGGTCAATAGAACATCATGTTTCTCGAGCGGTAATATGCGAGTATCACATTCATTCTGGTGATTCTAGAATATATACTGTTATTTCGTTATGATACAGTCGAAAGTCAATATTGTAAAGCTTTGTTCTTAAAGAAAGAACAAATATGAGACTGCATTACAAAAAATACAAAACCTTCAAGAAATAAAACTATGGTATAAAATTGACAGAAATATATTGGGATGAAAATGACCATAAGATCTGTCGTAACCTCCTGTGTAATGCTTTAACGACGAATCTTTCTCACGTGCATAATTTTTCTCCCGAAAAAGCAATTTTCTCTAAAATATTCTTGTTCTTTAAAATTCGCTTCTGTAAGTCTTTTTTTAATCACGGGGTCCCACCTCGCGAATGGTTTTCATTCGATCTAACATGACATTATGCAAATGTAGGCGCAGTTCTGTCTAGTGGATACAAAAACGAACGACGAATATCAAAAGTGGAGCCAAAAAGTCTGAGCAAAGATGTGAAAGGGTCAAACAAGAGACTGATTTGACTTTCAATTTTCCGATGACACTTTATTTCAATAAATCAGGAATATTTGAAAGATTATAAGATTATGGTTTTGTTAACGTTGTTTGCATTAACTAACACAAACTTCGAGGACATAGTGATGAATTGCCATTGGTTGAAACGAACTCCGCTGGGGTCGGATCCAGGTTCTGCGCTCATAATATCTCTGATTCTGATTAAGGGGCACATCGCTTTCAAGACAAGTGATTTTTTTCTCAGTGATTAGGTACCAATCGCTAAAAAGTAGTGCCTAAACAGATGAAAATTACTTTGGGCGCAAAATACATTATACGAAGCTTGTCCTGTCTTTCATTCATTAGTTCTGAAAGTGTTTTGGCTGCGTGACACTAATCCCACTCTGTGATTTGTTTTTTGCCGAAATTCCACTTTGTCACTGACTGTTTAGGGACCCCCCTAATGTGTTCTTTATACACTCTTCACTCTTTAAATGGAATCCGTATTCCGCATTAAGAAGTAGTTCGTCTTTCTGATGAATCTTCGAGAGGAGCTCGTACAAATGGGCGAATTGTGTGTCTGAAAAAAGTCCAATATAGGAATATTTATTAAACAACTGTAAAACACTATTTTTATATGTATTGATTCAATTTCCATATTCATTTCAAGGTAATAACTGTGATATCATATTAAAAAACACATATTTTGTTCCATTCACCAGCTAATGGAATAAGTCGCAATGAATATGTAGATTTTCGGATCGAAATATTGTTAACAAGGGAACATTAATGCAAGTCATGAATATAGAAATAGTGGTTAAAGAATCAGAAAGAAATATTTTAAAAAAAGATTTATAGACACTTGCAAAGGATATGTGAGTAATTTGGTCAATTATCTTTTTTAACCTAATATGCAATTTACAAGCATTCTAATTAATTGAAAATGTAACGATAATTATATGTCACATTATGCTGCAAAAACTCTCATCATCACATTGTCTGAACAGTCAACTGACTAATAAACAAACAAATAAACAAAAACAATAAAGCCAGGCATTTTCTTGCGTGTTCAATATACTGTTTCAGCAAATCCAGACAATCCCATCAGCATTATCCCACAACGTTTCTCATACATATATATCTAAAATATCTTCCCGCCCCATCACGCGAAGGAAAGATACACTGATATAGCTACAAGTCAGTATCACATGTATGTATGTACATTTCATTTCTCATTCACACAATGAAATCGACACGTTTGGCTAAATGTGTATTGCAATTGTTATACCATGACGATGGACGAATACACGAAAGTGTTTTATTCATGTCTATGCGTTGAAATATGGCATTGCATGTGTGTTTACTGCAACCATTATATGGAGATGGATTAATAAACGAATTATGCGAGTTCATGCGTTGGAATATAGCAATCCTGGGAGGTATGTAGTCATTGCAAGTCTCTAAAATGTCTATTGCATTTGCGAAATGACACGGTGGCTCTTCTCTGATTTCTCATATCATATTCGGGGGATTTTATCTTTTGAATTAAGATTTATAATGCCAAACATTAATGTTTAATCTTTAATGCGTTATGCTGACAAATCGCGATACAGAGATATGTCTTGCATAATTAGCACATGCCATGATAAGAGTCACTGGATGAATACATAAAGTCGTGGATTGATTTAGAAAAAGCACAACTGAATGATTAATGTTTTGTTATGTATTTCTAATAACATATATACATATTTTAGTGGTTTTTGATGAAAAGGGCAGGGTAGAGTTAAATCCACTCTTTGATAAATATATCATTCACTGAAGCATAATGCAATATTTGATTCACCGCGGTAAGGCTAGATTGACCTAGTGCAAAGGAATGCCGTTGAAAAGAAGGAAAAAATGAAACTCTGTGAGATTTCTAATCTTCCAACTATCTGTCATAAATCACCGTTCTCATTCGGCCATCAAACAATGACATGAAATTCAAATTGCCGAAATAACATCATTATTTGGCAGAAAAATATTACAATAAATATTCATTTGTGAAACATAAATCCTCTATGACGCTGTGCCAAATCTGTGATTTTCTTAATTTTTTCTTCAAAGTCTTTCATCTCTGCTCAATTTGGCCAAAATAAGTCGTTTACCAAATGAGACCGACCCTCAGGCCAGCGTTCGCTGAGTCGTTTGATTTGGGGTGAGAGACAAATTATAAAAGTTGACAATTCTCGGGGTTGATCACAGCTGTAGCATTCAGATAGGGCAACGAGGGGGGCTGTGATTGAAGAAGCTATGGCCACACGCTAATCATGCATCCCTGAGTCTTTCGCTCTCTCGATTGCTATTGACTTCTTGAAAGATTTACTATTTCCTTTTCTTGCTTCTTATTGATTCCCCTGCATGAAGACGCAGCAATCGCTAAGGCTTTTAATTAATTTCACTCAGGACCAGAAAGAAATTGAGAGGGACTCTGTAGATTCATTCGTATCTCACAAATCAAAAACTCCACGTTTCACACATGGTGTCAAAGCATTGCTTGAATAAAAGGAAGATACTGTTTAATTTGGTTTTGTCTTGTCGCATGCAGTGGCAGACCTTGGTAGAGGTACCTCGAAAATTAAACTTTCTCAGCAAAAATATCACTGGACGGGAATAATAGAATTACCTCCCTTGACGAATGGACACCATTCGTCAAACTAATAGGAAAATGTCAATTATTGAAACGAATAAAATCTATCTTTCAATCGACTAGTTTGAGGTTCTGTTTAGGCCAGTGTGTTACCATTGATTGGATAAAACGAAATGGAATCAAAATCGACGTATGATGTTTTCTCAGAGTGAACCGATCATATGGAGGGGGATTTCAAGGGGAGGGAGGCGAAAAAGGGGGGCATTTAATTTCGAGTCGTGATATCTCGAGGTCCACATCTTTATTGGATCCCTCGAACCCAGACAAGCTTGATTAAAGCATTCATTTTGATTGAAGAGAGTCATGCTCGTTTTATCTCAACATCGGTGAATTTTACAAAATTATAGGTTTCTTGTTTGGGAGGAGGAAAAAAGTCTTCTATCCATTTTGCTGTTAGCTTAGGCGTTCAAATGAATATAGATGTGAAATAAACAGAATAGAGAGCAATGAAAAATTCATGTCGGCCCAACTTCAAATATGCAGTGTGTCTGATTAAGACAAAATATTGCTCCTTCGGTACACGAGGGGTCATTTTTCAATCATGACAAATCGAGCGACACGGACAGCGATACTGCCGTTTAATTGGTTTATTTTAATCACGTGACATTTACGAGCCAATCGAAGGACACTAAGGGGGGCATATCTATACATTCCCATGTTTATAGCCGATATTGGCAATATTTCCTGAAAAGAGTTCGGTTTGTAGTCAGAACCCACATTATATCATCAATTGCGATCGACCGATGAAGAGAATACTTGCAACATATTTGTATTTATAGGAACTTCGATCCACGAACTTCTCACGCACTGAGGTAAGATTTAACACTGTATTTTTATATTTCTAACGATAACGGCAGCAGAATAGTGTTTTGATATCCCAATGAAACGCATAGTCATTTATGAATGCATACCATGTTATTTCGAAATGGTTAATAATAGATAACAGTTTTTCTTATCCATTAAAACGTGCGCATTTCCTTCAACAATATTCTGTATCTAAAAGCGCAAATGATAAAATTCACAATTTTCTTTGACTGATTCTAAAAGTAGTATTAATGCTGAAACAAAAGTATCAAGTTACCCGCTGTTAAACTGATATTTATTTGACAACATCACAATTTGTAAGATGCTTAAGGGACAAGTCTTCTATTAACGAAATGGCTCCGCTGTGAACGGTTTTATCGTAAAATCAATTACTTACATTTTGGGTAAGATTTACAGTGCTACCGAAGCCCTTGACTCCTATTATCACCGTACAACGGGATTATAGCTGTGATTAATGCACAAATAGGACCCTAGACACGTTTATAGCGCATTAAGATACCATATCTACCTATTCTGTTGTTATAACGAGGATAGTCAGTGACAGATAAGTCCTTGATTTGTCGTGGAATAGACGTCAGTAGTTACATCCTAACTGTTATCACAACTGTCTCCTAAAACGATTTTAATCACGATTTATTCAATGAGTTTCCGATACAAAACAAATAGTCATTTTCTTTGGAAAAATGCAGTTTCGAGATACGGGCAATGTAAATACACGAACGAGATCGTTTTAATACACGGCGTAAAGATAAGCAGTATGATAAGCGTAACGACAAGAAAGTAAACAAAGTAAAATTTCAAACAAATATGAAATTGAGTAAATTGTATATATAAAAAAACTCTTTGATATCATTTACCTTATCAAAAAGAGAGTGTTTCGCATAGGTCCCCAAACTATTCGAATTCCTGAAAATATCTTGGAACACAAAACTATGAATGAAATTAACGAGGGTCACGTATTTAGCGTCAGGTGTACATATCACTTACAAATGTCGCTTTCAGGGACTCAGAAATGAAAACATCCAACAAAGTATTACATGTAAAACATATTTTAAAAATTCAATCAAAATCAAAGATTGTAAAATATTTTTTTCGAATAAAGCGAAACTCGTAAACCATAAAACCATATGTGCTGAAGAAACACATTTCATGTATTGTTTGTTCGTTTAGGTCTCCTAAACATTCCTTCTATCTGCAAATATTTCAACATTCTTATATACTTTGAATAGATGAAAAAGACAAAATAGTAGCCTTTCTTCATACAAATGAAAACAATATATATTGGTCTATCTCTTTCTCTGTAAGTCGCTGCGTTAAACAACACACAAACTCACTTTCTCTGTTTTTGTCATTTCTCTTATCAGCAATACTCCAGGGACCCTATTAGGCGAATATATTATACTGATATCCTACCGTAAAACTTCACGACATAAACAATTTAGATTTAAACAACAGTGACACTTATGATATTTTCATAATCCACGTCCTCGGTGTAGCAATAGTAACGGGTGTGTTTAACCAAGGCGTCTATTTGTACACACGTCATTTGAAGATAACAAACCTTCATCGGTGTCTCATGTAGACGAACTTTATTTCCTTATTGCTATATCTGGTGTGTTACTGTGAGGTTTTTTTTTGCCAAGGCATCTATTTGTACACACGTCATTTGAAGATAACAAACGGTTTCATCGGTGTGTCACGAAAACGCAGTTTATTTCTATATTGTTTGTTCTTACCTTGATACAAACAACAACGTGTGTGTATTAAAGGAAAAACATTTTATTACTACTTTTAAACTGTCGGTAACACACAGACAAACTGTTCTATTCAATATTGTATGAATTCCTTGTAAAACAATATTATTTCAGTTTTAATGAAGAAATGTGATGCAATTAATTGACCTTATCAAAGATACACTGTTGCCTCTGCTGGTAAGAGCAGTTTCCGCAGAACTATCTGTATAACGCTCGGTGGAGAGAGAGAGCGTTTAAATATGACCCCTCAATATGAAAATATGTCGATTAATTAATCACGTCATGCAGCGTTCTCTTGCAACGTGAGATATAACTCGGTACACCTGTCCGACAAACATTTCGTAAACCTTTGAAATAAATTAATTCATAATTTAAAAGCTGTATGTTGTTTCAAAATCTCAGTAACTGCGTTCAGTTTTATGGAAATCCGTATATCTCTATATACGTTTGGGACAAGTGTCCCACATATCGTTTAAAATATTAAGTTTCTGTCAAGTGAATATTATTGTTGACGATGTTTGGAACACCAGCTATTACATAACACCCCGAAGGATAAGACCCTTGACTACGTTTTTCTCCGATCATATGCCTTGAATAGACTAATGTATCATAAATCAGCATTGAAATGAGTACCTATTTTTGATATATTCTCTACGATATAAATATCTAATATCTAGTCAATAATTACCTTCAGTGAGTCGACTTTCATAATTATAATTTCTCATATGAATTCTAACGCCTTTACACCCAGAGGCGTACTCGGGATCCAATGTTTTATCAATAGCTTCATATAACACACATGTGTCATCGTGTTTCATACAGTTCCTGACCAATAACACATTTATTTCAGAACTATGTCACAGATACGTTCTTATTAATTCTCTTATCATAACTTGAATGAAACATATGAATTACTGATTGTTTAACATCATTCGAGGCTATGCTTCCATGCTCTTAGAAGCTATACATTGCTAAGTTTAAGTCAATAACGAAAATTCATCTTACACAGACATCGAAATATTACAAAAACTAAAATGTGTTTCCTTATGTAATACTTATACTGTGTGTCTGTGGCAGTTTGCACTACAGAATGATGCCGATTTATAGTGCCAGCCCTCTGAGATGCCATGCCGTAGTTTAACATGACTACCACGCAGACACAATATGCCGACTCCGAGCTGACCAGTCCTTGTTCTAGCTCCTTAATGCCGAGCGCCAGACAGGGTAACAATAAGAACCATCTTTTAACGTCTTTTGATATGACGCGGCCGGGGATCGAACCACGGACCTACTGCTCTCCGGGCACACGCTCTACCAGTAGACCACGGAGGAGGTCCAGTCGACGAGGCACTGTTAGAGACTTCTAACAGTCGTCACGAATACCAGAAATGGACTCACATAATACATCACTTGCCATACATTCACGTAGGCTGACTAAACCTATTTTCGTGTACTAGCTTGTGAGTGAGTTGGGTTTAACGCCGCTTTGAACAGAATTCCAGTTATACCACGGCGTGTCATCCTAATGTTGGAGCAAAGCCCGAAGTAATGCAGGTCTTAGACGTTTACCACTTTGCTGACACCCACGAACATGGGTCTGGTTCTGACACACCTAGAAACATAATTGGGGATTCGAACCCACAATCATAGATTTCTGGCGTGCCCAAGGGACGAAACTCTGCACAGCGAATTGCGGCGCCTAAGACGACTGTATAACATGTATGGAGTTATAATTAAGATATGACGACCAAACATGCCTTTTTTTATCCAACTGCTTACACTCTAAACAAATTTACCTCTTGATATCATAGCTCGGAAATTCGACTGTGGACATGGCATTGGTGGCTCATCCGACTGATTCACCGCAAATCGTGGTGCAGAGTTACACATCTTAGGCGTGACAGGATCCGAGATTCGCCCTCATTACGATTTGTTTTATAACTACACTGGGGATCGGCCCGGCCAAGTTCTTCCAGAAATGTTATGGGATATATTCAGAGGAATTTATTATGACACGTTCCGTGCTATCCCATACTTTGATCTCTACAGGGAGGTTTCACACCCCCTTACTCACTTAACCTTACTTTAATAGATCGGATGGTCATGCTTGGTGACTCGGTTGACAGCGAGGCGTCATACCCCAATGACGTGGATCACTGCTCATGATACTGATCACGGCTTTGTCTGTTCCAGACTCGATTGTTCAGAGGCCGATTGTTCAGGAGCCTCCGTCGTATGCCAAGGGTATTGCTGGGTGCGACGTTAGGCATTAACAAACACTTACGTTTTTATGAAAGTTGTATGAGAGGCGGGTGCTAAAGGTTCAGCAGGACATGCTTACCATTTTAAAGAACACCTGGTGTCATCACCGATTTTCATTGATATCATTTTCACACTATTTTGCATTTTTGCGTCCTAAGGAATCTGTTTTGGAAGAGTTTGTTTGTTTTGTTTTTTAAATCCGGTGTTGTTTTAAAGTGGTAAATCTCTAAAACCTGCATCATTCCAGTCTGGCCTGACACTGAGTGAGTGAGTGAGTGAGTTTGGTTTTACCCCGCTTTGAAGCAATATACCAGCAATATCACGGCGGGGGACACCAGAAATGGGCTTAACACATTGTACCCATGTCGGCAATCGAACCCGGGTTCCCGGCGTGACGATCCAACGCTTTAACAACTAGGCTACCCGACCCCCTACGGCACCCACCACTCCCCTCACACTGATATAAATGAAATACTTTTCAACTCAACCACTCACCCACTCACACAGATTTCACTGTAGTTATTTTGCGACAATCTGTTTCGTTGCTGTTTAAGTTAAATGCCTGGATATTAAACACAATGCAGAGTACAATTTCGGTTACCAAGTATACGATGTTTATTCACCATGGAAACGGTAAACATAAAATGTCATTACAAGAGAATAGCCAGTCTTGAAGATCCGTCGAAATTGATTCCATTTGGTGTAAACGTCAAAATAGCTGTGTAAAGTATATGAAATAAAAATCAACAAAACCCTTTCCATATACGTAAGAAATCTTTACCAAAAAACAGATTGTACGATTCCAACTATATCACAAGCATGTGTTTATGAATCATCAATTAGTGATGATACCAGCTGTTCGAGAAAAGGTGAGCGTGCCCTGCACCACCGGTGGCAACCGTCACAAGCACATGCAAAGGCATGTCAATTGTCAACCAGAAAAAAAACATGGGGACATATGGCAGAAGACAATATAGGGAATTTCATTGGACATCATTTGGAAATGTCCTCCACTTGTCTACCATCAAACATTTTGAAAGCTTTTCTGAGGCTTTTGATGTTGTAACCCTGATCAAACAGCATCTGAGCAAGAGTCGTATGACGCTCATTGAAATCTTGATTCAAAGAGCATGCTCGATTGTACCTCAACAGTTGCGAAAAGTAGATACCAAGCGCTTGAGCTGCTAGAATATAAAGGGAAAGTTGTCTATTGGAAAGTTGAAGTCATCCCACATGTCATACAATCTTGTGGAGTGTGTCTTGTCTCTCTGAATCTTATGCATAGATCTATATATGAAACAGAAGTAGCTGTCTCTCTTGTCTCCTTTACTTCTAGTTCAGGTGGGTAAATCAATGGAAGGGAATTGGCTATGTGATGGATTTCGAACGATATCAGATCATCGATATACCTGACGCTGAAGTTAACTTCCTTGGCCAAATTGACTTTGCACATTCCGAGCAGAAATTCTGATTCAGATGTATAAAGAAACAGTTCAGCGAGAAGGTGTGCGCAGTTGTGCCCATGGGGATGCAAGCTTATTGCCTCAATGCCTTACCCCAAAATGTTACATGGATATTATCAATGCGTCCACCATTTCACATATTGTTTCCCCAGTAAACTTCAGATGGCACTCTGAAGATAGATTATGTACCTATATCTATGATCACCAGGTTTGTAACAAAAGCCTCGTGGGTCAAGGAATGAAGATTTCTTTCTAAAATTTATTATGTGGAATAGTGGGACTAAGTTGAAAAATCAAATGTTTTGACAAATGTGAACCTGGTTCCTTCTGAGATTGTTAAATGTCAAGCAAATCCTCTGTGTTTTTTAGAATCCACATAGCATTAATTCCACTTGTCTCAAATACTTTCTGTGAACATAACAAAAGTCCTTCCTTGGTTGTATTAAGGATTTTAGTTAATCTTTGAGACAGGAATTTAGTGGTACATAAGCTAGACCCAGCAATATATCTCTCATTGTTCGGATTGTTCATGGAGCTTTGGAAACCAGTACAAAATAAGAATGGACATGTATAGAGTCAAGTCAAAAGTTGATAGTACTGATGCAGATTTCCTTCTCAGTTAAGAACCAATAAAAATCAGCGATGACACCAGGTGTTCGTGGTTGTGTCCACCGATTGGGCAGGATACGCCCACCTTTTCGCGAACACCCGGTATTCTTACCATTTGATAGTCATTCATAAACACGTGTTCATGATATAGTCGGAATCGTACAATCGTACAATCGATTCTGCCTTATGCGGGGATTTCTATTGGATATGGAAAGGGTTTTGTCGCTTTATTTGTATAATTATTGTGAATCGGTCAGTGTGATACTGCACAAACCCAGCGAGGTCAATGGCCATCTCGACGCTGGTCTTCACACCCGTGTCAAATTAAAGAGAGTAAAGTGTGTAAATGATGTCTTCACCAGATTATGATATGATGGCGCTCTGTAAATACACCGGTCTGGGCCAGGAAACCAGTGGTTGATTGTAGGATGGCAGTTTATCAGCCAGGTAACCCATTATGACCCCCGATCCTAACTTTAATTAGCTCGTGAAACAAGAATGGTTCTTGGTGGCCTACTTTGATTCAGAATTCCTGACTTGATCCCGAATTCACTCCCCAACATTTAATGAAGACAATCGGCTGTAAAAGGGAGTTTACAGTTAGGATTTCATATTCACATTAACAAACGAAGATATTAAGAACAAAGGCGCTTTTCTGATATGTGTTCAGGTGAATAGTTGACTTTCCTTTGCATGTATTTGTGACGAGTTGGACAGGATACGCTTACTTTTTCGCGAACATCTGGTATCATCACTATTCGATAATAATTCATAAACGTATGCTTATGACATGGCCGGAATCGTACAATGTGTTCAGCAGAGATTCCTTATGAGTTTAGAATGGTTGCTTTCTTGCTTATGTTTTTTGGAGAAATTTTCTAACCAAAAGACTGCACAACAAACTCGATATAACAATCTTACTGTGCATAAATCTGTTCGTTGATACACACAACACAATCTTTTGTTGCGGTTATGTCCCTTTGTCACCTTGACCCGCTCCTTGTCTTTAATACATCTGAAAGGCGTTAAATGCTCGCAAGGACCAATAGTTATTTTAATATGTCACAATTGTAACAGCAAGTACGCGCTGGTTCATGATACGGATTATAAAGAAATTCATAATATCCTTTTTGTCACTTATAATCATGTCTTTTTTCAAATAATGTCCTTTGTGTTCTTTCACTGGCTTGGAAGCGTATTGCTTGAATTGAGCCAAATCACGTCAACCGTTAAATACAATATTCAGTAAAGAATCACTTCTGAAAGACTCACAAGCCAAAGTTCGAATTCGTGTGCATGATCTTCCCAAATCTGAAGGTTTCGTCAAACGTGCTGATTTGAAAAATAGCTTCTTCGCTGAACCAATTTTCTCGGCCAAATTTGCCATATGTATCGGCTTAAATAAATGCGCCTCTCTGCCGAACCAGAATTGATACCACCAGATGGTTTCGGAAAGAATTATACAGAAGTTTGACAAATATGTTACTTTGCACTTCGGTGGTCTATCACTTTAAGCAGCCCGACATTGTTGGCCCAGTGTTGGTTCAGGACGCATTATCGTAAAGGCCTCACTTTGGTTTAATTTGAGATATTCTAAGCTTTGTAATCAAATTCTTTAATTTTGGTAAAGGAAGGAAATCCGACCTTAATCTGCTGATTAACCGCGTCATTGTTGGTGTATTTATCAAGATGTTGTTTTAACTACACTTTTGAGGGGGATTCATGTTTGCATAATATCCTGATTACTCTTTTCTGCATGATGAAGCAGCTTTAAAAAGGGGTTATTTTTAAAGATAAAGAAAACAAGCCGACCTTTTGTATGCTCGTTTTATATTCAACGCTTCGCGCATATAACGTGTGCATATGAAAGTTAACCTTTTTAAAATGACTTTAAAATACTTTAATGCTTTTGATTCTAATGCCTTTTATGAGATTCGTTATGAACACAAAGCAAACTAGTTGGTGATTTGGGTTTGAGAGCGCTTTGAATGGTACTAACCTTATATTACGGACGGAAAAGAACGCCAAAGGTCATGCTGGACGTAGACGTTCCCACGTCATCTTGATACGACGCCACAACAACGAAGAATGATAATCAGGTCGAACCTTGGATTCGAACCCGAGACCATGTAACTCAGCAGAACGATAGCGAGGCCTTGGATCAATAGGTCACATATGCCACCCTACCCCCACTATTATTAAATGATATTGCTTATTGATGGAATACTGTATGTTACCATTTTGAAATTTACATCGAAAAAAAACCTTTGAAAGTTGTTCGTTCCTATTCAATTTCCCCTCATGCACTACAATTGAATTACATACACTACATACACTTTATTCAGATGTATTGTAGGCCATAGGCCCATGATACAATGGTTACAGTGTGGTATGGGAGTTGGAGATCCCAACAGACTTTGCATTAGATTCATAGCTTTTAGAATATACATGGCTAGTTTCTTAACAGTAAATGGGTTAGTGGATGACATTAAAATATTGTACTTATGTCTTGTCGGGAACTCATAATAATGCAAGGATATATATTCTGACCTCAAAGCCTGATAACAATCACAAATTAAAATAAAGTGATACTCATCTTCGATATAACCATGTTTACAAACAGTACAAACTCTTTCTTCTCTAGGTTCCTTATTATGTCTACCTGATTCAATTCTTAGATGATGAGAACTACATCTGAAACGTGCCATAATACTTCTAAATTTATCACATGATAGCCTTGTAATATACATTTCAACACCAAATGTTTGCTTATACAAAGAATAATAATATGATTTCGAACTTTCACGTATAGCTGAATGCCAGTCTTGTTGGTACGATAAGTTTA
Organism: Haliotis cracherodii; assembly: GCF_022045235.1. NCBI lineage: Eukaryota > Metazoa > Mollusca > Gastropoda > Lepetellida > Haliotidae > Haliotis > Haliotis cracherodii. Next base: position 19,755,814 of record NW_027266271.1, on the reverse strand, counting down.
GCCTCACAAAAAAAAAAAAAGGTGTTAAGGTCTCCACCTCAAATCACACTACAATTGAATTAAAACCTACGGATTTCTGTTGCCTTATAATATAATCAACTTTGGATATATAGTCGCGTATTACAAAGCCAAGTAAAATGTCCCTCTTCGATCATCGTTATTTATCATGCACATAACGAACTTTGGGTATAACGGAATGAGTATGTTTTCCTCGGAATTCGTAATATGAGGATTCGTGAGTATGCGCAAAATTCTCACACCGGACAAACAGAGGCATGTGCCATGATGAAACAGATGTAAGCTGTAATTCCGTCGCCGCATCACATCTCCAGAACTACGATTGTTTATTGTTTAACGCCGCACTCAGCAGTATCCCAGCTACACCACGGCGGTCTGTAAATAATCGAGTCTGGACCAGACAATCCAGTGATTGACATCATGAGCATCGATCCACGCAATTGGGATACGATGACATGCATCAACCAGCTCAGCGAGGCTGACTACCCGATCCCGTTACTCGCCTCTTATGACAAGCATGGATTGCTGAAGACCTGTTCTACCCCGGATATTCATGGGTCTCCAGAACTACGTGTGAAATGTAATAGCTGCAAGATACCATCCCATTGTGCTCAACATTACCCCGGAAGCACGTGCTACAATGAAAAACATTCAAGATATCATTCCATCACGTGACCCGTGGGTAGAATAGGCCCTCAGCAAACCATGCTTGTCTTAAGAGGCTACTACCGGGATCGGGTAGTCAGGCTCGCTGACTTGGTTGGAGCATGTCATCGATCCCAATTGCGTGGATCGATGCTCATGATATCAATCACTGGATTGTCTGGTCCAGACTCGATTACTTACAGACCACCCTTATATAGCTGGAATATTGCTGAGTGCGGCGTAAAACAACAAACCAACAATTAAAACACGCATCACCATCACCTCAGAACCACGTGTAAGATGTAATAGGAGCAAGATGATTCCCTCATCCTCATCATCACCCCAGAAGTACGTAATATGATGAAACAGATGCAAATCACGTGTCCCCATCGCGGCGTATGACATGTTAGGCAGAAATACATGTAAGACAACATCCACGGCAACGAACCTACATTTTTATGTTAATAAATACACTTTATAGTCACCCCTTTAAGGCCACTTACATTTAAACAAACGTTGTCCTACGGGCACATAACCTGTGATACACATTCCTCACGTCGCGTTCAAATAAATGCGACAAATATACCTGCCACTAATACACCTTTGTTCAGTCAACAAGTCTTTGTTTTCTTCACATGTTGCTTATCAAGAACGGAATCAACACTAGTCACATACCGTGCGCACAATCTGTTTTATTCAATTTCATATCAATTAACGCGCTCTAATCACCCAAATCATCGGGGTGCCGGAGTGTCCTAAGCACGTGACCAAAACACGAGCTGCACGTGCGTCTCTTAACGGGCACTCAACAATAAGATACTATCAATAACTCGTTCAGAGGAATATTAAATGTCCCGGTGAAGCAAAAACAGCCCGCTACAAGTGTGGTTTCTTAGACCAATCGATATGATGTAAAAGGTAGGGGATAATATCCAGTTTCTCGAGTATGCATTGTGTGTACTGGTGCTAGTACATTATTCAAGAACACCCACAACACACACACACGCACACGCACACACACACACACACGCACACGCACACACACACACACACCAAACAAGCATGGTTGTGATATACACGATTGCCTGATAGGCTGTCGAGGCGCTGAGAATAGGTTAAAGGGATTGTCATTATCAATGGCGGGCAGTGAATATCAAATGCCTCATCAGCCTTGACATTGTTGTATCGTTTTTGTATTGAGAAACACATTTGGAAACGTGCGTTCATTGTTAAGAATAAGAAAACATATGCATGTTTTTACAATTCGTAAATCTGATACCATGTTGATCCTTCTGTACACGATTTTACTGATGCAATAACCACTTAAAGAAATTGTAGGACGTCGCTGTGCCTTCATGTTTACTTTCTGTGAGACAAATGATAACTTACAAATATAGATTATATTTGAATATTTTATGTTTCTTTTATAAAAAAATGTACTTTATTGGTTGGTATCTTAGGACAAAATTGCTATTACTCATAGAAAGAACATCAATTTTAAAATGACCATGACCGTCCATGTGGCAAATATGACCACTAATTTCTATATTTCTTGATCAGATTAATGGTGATTAATTCGGCCTGTGCTGAGACTAGTGACAGGTTTAGTGGGTGGCATGACACTGTTGTGTGCGGAAGCAAGAGCAATTCTATTACCGCCTTGCTTCATAAGAGAACGTGATCCCATTCCTACACTAATCTTTGGCTTATAGCAAAAATATATATATTGTTGTCAATGCAACACTGTCATAAAGATTGGATAATAAGTGTCTATCCCATTATGCTGAAAATTTGGAGGGGTCGATACAAGTTTTAGTACAACTCTGTGTCAGTGTTCTCCATCAAATTGTTCTCAACGTTATTATTATCCACCATGTTATACTCTATGTTATTTTTCTCTGTTTTATTATCCTCTATTAGACTATTCTTATAGAATACGATTGCTCGTGATCTCTTTGTGATTGTTCTCTCAGAGACTGTTCTCTTTCTGATTGTTCTCTTTCCGATTGTTCTCTATGTTATTGTTCTCTTTCTGATTGTTCTCCACGAGATTGTTCTCTTTCTGATTGTTCTCTATGAGATTGTCCTCTTTCTGATTGTTCTCTATGTTATTTTTTCCCTTTCTGATTGCTCTCTATGATATTGTTCTCTTTCTGATTGTTCTCTATGTTATTGTTCTCTTTTTGATTGTTCTCTATGAGATTGGCCTCTTTCTGAATGTTTTCTATGAGATTGTTCTCTTTCTGATTGTTCCCTTTGTGATTGTTCTCTTTCTGATTATTCTCTATGAGATATCTCTCTTTCTGATGGTTCTCTATGAGATTGTTCTCTTTCTGATTGTTTTCTTTCTAAACGTTCTCTTTCTGATTATTCTCTATGAGATTGGTCTTTTACTGATTGTTCTCTATGTTATTGTTTTCTTTCTGATTGTTCTCTATGAGATAGTTCTCTTTCTGAATGTTCTCTATGAGATTGTTCTCTTTCTGATTGTTCTCTATGAGATTGCTCTCTTTCTGCTTGTTCTCTATGTGATTGTCCTCTTTCTTAATCTTCTCTATGAGATTGTTCTCTTTCTGATTGTTCTCTTTCTGATTCTTCTCTATGAGACTGTTCTTTTTCTGATTGTTCCCTTTCTGAATCTTCTCTATGAGATTGTTCTCTTTCTGATTGTTCTCTATGTTAATGTTCTCTTTCTGTTTGTTGTTTATGAGATTGTTCTCTTTCTGATTGTTCTCTATGAGATATTTTTCTTTGCGTTTGCTCTCTATGAGATTGTTCTCTTTCTGATTCTTCTCTATGCTATTTTTTCTGATTATTCTCTATCAGATTGGTCTCTTTCTGATTGTTCTCTATGAGATTGTTCTCTTTCTGATTGTTCCCTATGTGATTGTTCTCTTTCTGATTGTTCTCTTTCTGATTGTTCTCTGTGTTATTGTTCTCTTTCTGATTGTTCTCTTTCTGATTGTTCTCTATGAGATTGATCTCTTTCTGATTGTTCTCTATGATATTGTTCTCTTTCTGATGGTTCTCTATGAGATTGTTCTCTTTCTGATTGTTCTCTATGTTATTGTTCTCTTTCCGATTCTTCTCTTTGAGATTGTTCTCTTTTGTATTGTTATCTATGAGATTGTTCTCTTTCTGATTGTTCTCTATGAGATATTTCTCTTTCTGATTGTTCTCTATAGGATCTTTCCCCTTCTGTTTGTTCTTAATGAGATTGTTCTCTTTCTGATTGTTCTCTTTGAGATTGTTCTTTATGTTATTGTTCTCTATGTCATTATCATTTAGCAGACTATCCTCATATCGTTACCAATGTTTTTGTTCTCTTTTGGATTGTTCTCTGTCAGATTATCTTCTATCAGATTATCCCCATAGACTCCTATTTTTTGCTCTCCATGTTACTGTTCTCTGCTGCTGTCCAACATGATTATTGTTCTTTATACTTAATACTAACCTACAGTCTCAATATTATTATGAAAAAAGTTATATAAATATTCTTCTATAGGTTGTTTCATTCCTAGAATTGAAACGAGGATGGGTAGAGCGTGCTGAAGCCGAGAAGGGATTAGAATGGAAAGGGGATGGTTGCTTGAATAAATATATGAGACAGAATATATGCTATTGTTTCTCTATGTAAATATTCTCTAAAGTTCTAAATCTGTTGTTTATAACACATGACACAGTAAATATGCTACCACCACTTGTAAAGGTGTATGTGTGGGACTGTAAACGAGTGTGTGTAGATGCGGGGGGTAGGGGGTAGGGGGGTAGGGGGTTTAAGGTAGGGATTGCCTCATCTCTGAACCCTGGTTCTTCTATATCCTCTGGGGTCAGATAAGTCAGGGCGTGTACCGCACGAGATGTCTTTGGACATGACGCCCCCATCTTGAAATCAGCTATAAATATCTGTTGTCTTGGGTGTGACAGTGGGATTCCTGTTACAGTGACCCGTGTACGTTGCTATTAATGGAGGCACAATTCCACCAGTTCACAAGGTTCCTCCAATGCAACGTATATGAGTATTATGTTTGCTTAATTTTGAATAGGGAGCGTTCGTACACGGCGACAATGCCTACACACCTTTCTTCACACACCAATAACGTTTTTTATAGTAATAAAGGGATATATTTGCATTGTTATCTAAAATCGCTTTTTACATTTGTTTTCTGTTGACAATGCCGTATTTCCATTATTGATTACACATTTGTTGGTATCCTGGTATCACAGTGTTATTTCATCACAATAAAACACAGGTAACGTTTTGCAATTTATCACGGATTTCCCATTACTGTTTAGAGGTATATCCATTATAAGAAGCATATATGTTTCGTTTGTAGTTTTTCTGATGCATCGTCACCCTCCTGTAGGCAGTACGTGGACACTTTGGTCCCGTGTGTTAACTATAAATGATTTAACGAGATTTGTGGTCTTAGATCTAGTGTAAAAATGTAATAAGTACACATAAAAGCTGTAAATGATAGCTCCCTGTCAGTCAGTCGACTGACTAATTACAGCAAACGCCTTCTTTTATACTGTTTGGTCTTCTGCTACTTTATGCGAATAACGAAGTAACGCTACTATATTTTGCCGACAGTAGGGATGGTATTTCGAGATTAATGACATGTAGCAGACCAAATCAAGCGAACACGCTTCCATATGCTGTGACAGCCACGACAGGTGTTCGCAAGAGGTCGCCGTGTCAGACGGTGTATAGTACTGCTCAAAGTAAACATCCCTCGATACCCCCAAAAGACATGTACAGTCGTAGGGTTTATTGCTGAATTTCACAATCAAATATCTATTACGTGGCGCCACATGAGGGAAAGTTTGTTTTGAAGATGCTTGTATCTCCCCCTCCGCAAGGGTACTGTGGCCATATTTGCACGAATACATAACAACAAGTGAAAATAAATAACGTCAGACTTCACACTGGAAATAGGCATGAGATTTAAAAAAAACAACATTCATGTCCTTTTATTGATTGTAATTAAATTCGAAACAATCCACATACTCATATAAAAATCTCTACTAAAAGAGGAGATCAGTGTATGATTCCGACTGTATCATAACCATGTGTTCATGAATCACTATAAAATAGTGATGACACCAGGTGTTCGCCTAAAGGTTAAAATATCCTGCCCACAGGTGACGTCGTCGTAAACCCATGAACAATGAACGCGTAACAATGAATGATAGATAGAGAGGAGACAGTTTACAAGTCGTCACATGTGACTACGTCCAAATCAGAGTTGGAGTTAACGCTGCTTGAACAGTATTTCAGTTGTATCACGGCTTGTCAGCTTTATGTGGGAGGAACAAATCCACGAGTGTGGATGTGTTGGAATACCAGGGATTATATTTGGGCGATTCTGCCATTCAACCCACGATCCGTGGATCCTTGCACGGGTAAGAGAAGTAACTCTGCAAAGTGAATTGCGGAGCCTTACATAACTGAGCCATCCCTGTCCCCACTGATGTCAGAAGGGTCACTTGATCCAGGTGGCCGTACAAGAATGTTGCCCAATCCAATACACAAAAGCCAATTTATGACAACCCAATTATACAGAGTGAACATTTACAATTTACATGTGAAGACTAGAAATGAGCAAAAATACAAATTATCAAGATTCAAGTCATCATGTTCCGCCTATGTCGTTTTCTCAGTGAAATATTATCATGGGATAAAACCTGTAAAATAGCCGGTCTCTGAGTGTGAGATCCTTTTTTTGTTCGATACTTCTTATTCATCAGTGTGTACCAATGGTATTATAATCATGTCATTATAGTAACAAGATATATACCCAGTTCATTTTACAATTGGACCACATTTACTCCAGGACCCAATATGACGTTCCAGTAGTAAATTCCGATGACCACTGCCTGAAATGATTTTTAAGTGAAAGAATTATATTTTGCAATATTGGATGTATCCCATTATTTCAGTCTAAATCATAGTCTTACATCGCTACAATATTGCTGAAATATCCACAAAGTGTAAACCTTAATCACGTAGCAGAGTTATATCATTCTTACAATGCAATTCCTCAATACGAATAAATGCAACTTGGGTGAAATCTGTTTGGCTTTTACGTATGCACAATTTATGGTTTAAAGTTATAATTCATTCACAGATTCATCAACCTTTTTTTCATGGCGGCGTCAATTCAGAACGGGACCGGGAGTTGAAACTATCAAAGAGTGACGTTCCTCGATTTGTCAGGGCTCATTGAAACATGTAAAAGAAAAGGCCTCTTGCCTCATGCTAAAAATAGATACATACAGTTGTTGGAAAGTTGTGGTTTGTCTTCAAGCACTATTGGGCAATATGTCGACGGATAACACAGAAAAGAACTTTACACTATTCTTAAAATAGAACTATATCAAAGTAAGCATTTTTGTCAATTAATGTTAACTAACTAAAACGTCATGTCCATGCGTGAATATGAATGAAAATGTACAACAGTCTTAATGTGCAGAATGAATAGGGTGACGTTGTTCTACATCAAAAGGATGTACACAACACAAACCACAAACAATACAGCAGTAATTCAATTGTTCAATACGAAAACCACCCCGCAATCGCCCGATGACAAATAAAGATATATCAGTCACGAGTCGCTCTTGAAGCACAACAATGCTCCTAACAAAGCACGTAATAGTTTTTCAGCGGGGATGGAGCATTGTTGAAATAGCCCACATGAAATAAGACATTTGGCACAAGATCTATCGGTGTGTTCTAAGCAGATGTCCTCCAAAAAAGGCATTAATTATTTAGAAATATGACTTTAACATACTCAGCATTAGTAAGCAATTGAGCAAGCTTGGCCTGTGTGACCCTGCGCGGTTTGTTTGAAACGAGAACAGAAGTGTTGTAGCTATGGCGAGGTATCGGGTGTACGCAATAGGGTCTGACGTGTGGCACTTGCCATGTCATCTCCGGGGGACGGGGTGTTTTCTTTTTGAAGGCAGTGTTTTAACCGGAGAAGAAAGTCTTGTCAGATTATTTGATTTATTTCTGAAACCAAACCGCAGGAATATATGGGCATACGAGCCATAACATCTTATTCCGTATGTAATTAAACTGGAAATTGTTCTTTGCATATTTAAAAACAAACCTGTATATTCTCTAACGTCATCATGAACATTCTGTGTTATAATTATCCATGAACATTCTTTATTGATATTAATCATGAATATATCTATCGATATCGATCATTTACCATGGATATCCTCTATCCATAACATCTTTGAGATGTGAGGCTCTTCACCAATATAGACTTTATACATCCAAATCAAATACCATTCATGGTCAACTACACATTTATTCAGCTATTATTAAAAAAACAAAAATCAAGCATTTAAACGCCGGTTACTATTTAATGTACAAATATTTAAATACCCCTTCATCAAACAATAATGTACATTGATGTTTATTCTTTCAATGTATTGTTTCTATATATTGCTCTTGTACCTCCGTTGGTTATGGTGAGAAGTATAATGAATCTGAAATGGATTACACTCAAACATAAGGCTGTTTATACCGACTGAAGCAAGGAGAAAGTGCATTTGAATGATTTATATTAGTGTTCACTTTCAGTTTTGAGGTTGATTTAAAGCAAACCAGTTTGAGTTACATTTCTATTAAAACTCAGAACGAATTCTTCACCGTCCACACGCAAACAAATACATTTTCAACATGATTTACAGAGAGTTCGTCATACGACGTTGCCATAACAAATGTTTAAAACAGAGTCAATCCCTGTTAATTCATGATATCTGATTGTTAAACCACCATGAGAATCGGTAAACATGGTCCCTGTGGAGCCGAACAAATACGCCCTATAGAGGGGGGCCAGCCTTGATGGGGAGGGAGTTGACTTGGGATTCATTTTCACTGCAACCCCGCAGCGCTTTTGTTGTAGCGGCAAACCGATTCGAATATCAGCAAATACTGTTTCTTCAAGTTACAAGACACACCACGGGGGATGACAAACTGAGGGGGGCAGCGTTAGTCGGAGTGTGGCGAAGGGGCCACCCACAAGTCCGAAAAAAATACACATTTTTTACCCGAATGTCAAGGAAAAAGATTACCTGTGCAATCTTCACGATAAAGCCCTCAATGTCTTTGATACAATCGCTCTGAGAAACTGGGAAGAACGTCAATGATTCTACCAGCGTTCCGCAAAGTAATAACTTTAGCTTCGCGTTGAAAACATGTGAATATTGCGCTTATCTCTTATGTTAATGCTCACTTATGCGAAAAGATGAAGCAAAGATGACTCGTTTCAACAAAGGTTATATTTTGGAGAATTCTTTGATAAAATCGAAATACAATAACATTCTTTAACAAAGGTTGTGTGGGACCCGTCCCTTCGGCCTTTGTGAGGAAACATAATATATCATAGTGTCAACTCAACAATTACTCACATAGTAACAGACCAGCCGTAGTATATAACTGTCACGTGATGATCACAAAGATTAGTGACAAAAAACATCGCTGATTAATACTTTACAGATTTGTTTTTGGGAGACCGTGCTCTTTTAAGGGGGGCCGAAAGATACCTGCATTGAAATATTTACGTGCATGTATATAAACAGTCTTCTTATAGCGCTGAGCGTTTTGTTATAGGCATGTTTGATATGAACATAAATCTGAAATGAACATGCAGTTGTTCATTTCAGTTACTTGGAATCAGCATTGGTTCATGAAATGTACATGAGGCTATAAACCCGCGTAAGACATGTTACCCACGACGGGAAGAAAGCGGTTTCTGATGATGTCAGTGGTGGTGTCGAATAGACAGAAAAAGCTACTATAGTTCAAGCAGACACATTACTCATCCGCGACCCGAACATATTAGGAAGCACGTGTCCCTTTGGCCGTGAAATGTAGATGGATTCATCGGAAATTTACTTCACCAGAAATAATCGTGATGAACAAGCCTAAGAATGCCACTGGGCCATCTTCGTCCACACAGTAAGTGTTGTGTGGAGAAAGCAGACTTCGACACACATTCTACTGGCTATTTACTGTAGAGTATCATGTATTATAATCATGACAATTATCATAATGATAATAGCATTATGTTTTACGTGCGACGTTTTGAGATGAATCTAAATACAAACGACAAATCTCTTTTCATATTCACAATAAATCTAAAAAAGATTGCTCATAGCAATTGATTGCACGATTCCGATAATATTATGAACACGTGTTTATGGATAACTATCAAATAGTGATGATACGTTTTGAGACGAAACAATGAAATATTATAACAATGTGGCGGTCAGCTTTTGACTGTAATCATTTGTGAAAAATCATAAACTTGCCACAATTATTGTCTGTGTAATACAGAATGTGTTTATGTCTTTATACCCGTTGGTCATATTTCAATTCAAGATTTGTTATAATCAGCGTTTCCATTGTTAAATGTTCATAAGACAATAGCTTTCACCTGTCCTGATTAATACAACCATAAAGCGTGACAGATGATCTGTTGTATGTTTAATATATTAGTATAATCATATTTTTAAAAGGTTTCATGAAGATCTCTTGCCGTCCTTCTGTGTTTGTGAGGTTTCAAAGACGAGACAGTCCCAGACAGCGGTATCAAATTCCAGTGTTTGTAATCATCAGATATCGTAGGAAAGCCAGGTTTAGAAATGATCAAGTTTGTCTGATTCGTTTCTGTTTTTACATGAATAGGCACAAATTTCAATGATGAAATAACATCTTTTTAATGACATGCATTTTTGCTTGAATGACTGGTTAGAAATTACATGGACATGTACTGCAGCATGTTTCGAATTACAGATCATTTTTGTATGAAACTGGAAAGATTTACTGCCATTCCCATCTACAACCGTTCGTCGTCATAGAGTCATCCGTTCAGAAAACGTTTCTGCAATAGTACCACTTCAAGGAATTACAGTTCTTAAAAATACTAACATCCTTTTTTATGAAATTACAAACTAAACAAAAATGCTTATTTTCAAGTCATTTTTGGCCTTTGTTTCATCTTTACGAACACATTACGAACTTGAATACCACAACAGCCATTGATGTTCTCATTTCATGTAAGACAAAACAATATCTCTATATTGACAAAGGTTCTTGTGTAGAAGTGTCTGTGCAACGTGTCATAACGGGTGCATGTCACTAAAATCGAATCGATATGGATCTGTTTTTTTATGTCGAATTACTTGATGATAACATGCGCGGTGCTTGTCTTTTTGGGGTGTACAAGAGCTCATTTGTCAGTGAGGGGTAAACTGAACGGACAAATGTTTCTTTACCTTAGGGTTTTGTAAGAGTATATTTGAATGAAACCTTTAGTTTTAACTACCAGGTCATCAACCACAAACAGTTCGACGCCATGGACATAAAGCAGTTTTGAATTAATAGAACCAGTTTAAATGATGACCATTTTAGCTCGCATAAGACCATCGAGTAAAGGTTGGTTGTGTGTGTTAGCTTAAGTTAAATCAATAACTATGACGTGATTAATGATACATTAAACGAATCGAATTAAAGTTTCCTACAAATTGTGTGTTCTTCCTCGTAGGGTTGATGAACAATAAAGGCAATCTGGTGTCACCACACGTTGGTTCATAAGATGATATTGTTTACATCATCACTTGAGACAGTTATCACCAATTACATAAAGGAATGTATGCTGCCTATCCATTAACAGAGGAGGGTACTTCCAGGAACTGCATGACATCAGTTCCAAATGAATCAAGCCGAACGAGTATTGAAAACATACCAGAATAAACATGGGGTGATGTTGTCGACATCCAGCTATACATACGTTTCATTTGGGTTACGTTTCCACAAAAACAAAAGACATTATCAAGGATAGAAGTCTGTGGGGTTCTGGCATAAGTACTTACACATTGAACCCATTGGTCTGGCGTGATGGTTAATGTCTGAACTACAGGACAACCACACCATACCCCATAAAAGAGCACCTCTGCCTGATATATAACATCAAAGGTAGTCCATATCGACATGACTGGCTGATGTATCATATTCCTTAAATTACGTATAAATATTTCATAAGTGCACTGCATGTCAATGTCATTTGATCACATATTTATTTTTATTGGTAACTATTGGTAACGAAGATTTGTTTTGCATTGTCGTTGCTTGTTGGGTGTGCTGAATATCTGTATAGCTAACCGAAATGATCAACTTTCTTTCATAAGACGTAAAAATGGGGACTTGGCTGTGATCTCTGTACGGCTGTTGTTCAGGCAGTCACGCAAAGCCACATGAGTTTAATCCCATTTGCTAGTCCATTGGTGTTCTTGTACATCAAATTGCCTCTGACACGCCAAACATGTTTAGGAGAAAAAGCACTAAAATAATATTACTGCAAAGTGTTTAGGCTAAAAGCACTCTACTGCTGACAAAATAGTCAAATAAATAAAACTCAATTCAGATGTAATTTATAAGAATATGGTTTTCACATTCAAACGTTTCCCTTTATAGACACACCAAACTAAAAGTTGAAACCAAACTCGAATCTGATCCTTTAGTCACGTGATATTATGTCATTTAGCAGTCTCTGATAAAAGCTTTTCACAATATTCGATAATGTTCATAAAATTATTTACTCTTAAGTATCAGCTTGCATTGGAACAGATGGATGCTTGTGCTAAACAGGAGACGAGTGCTTCGACAGTACTTGTATTTGTATTTTATGTATGATTATGACCAAACATGCCTTCTTAAAAAGACTGTGTATGTACATGTATGTATTGAAATCAAAGAATAACATATTTTTTTGTTTATAAAAAAATATGTCATGATAAGCAACTAACTTGAATTCTATTGGGTGTACACATTTTACATTCTGATTGCCTTTTTTCGTTTACAAAACAAAACTGCAGTTACAAATATCCTTGAATGATAATGACTCGGCTTCATTGTGTCGTTCAAAATCAGTAATGTGAAAAAGAGTAAATGATATATATTTCAATTTATTTTCAAAAGTATAGAACAAAGTATATTGTGTGAGAAAAAATATATTTATTCAATGACATGCATTGTTAAAAAAGCTGAATGATATGTATTTCAATTTATTTAAATGAAATGGAACAAGATACTCTCTAAGAAAGTTTTTAAAAAGCTATTTTTTATCTTTTTTGTACTCAGCAACACTTTTCACCATCAGTGATGAAACACGACACTTGTATATCGCCTTGTGCATTTGCAGGGGAGACTTGTCTGAAGGATGCGTGTGCATCTGTGTTTTCTCTAGCATTATATACACCATGTATGTTTATACAATAACCCTGTATAGACGCATGCGTGTTGTGCTGTGACAAGGCTCAAGCAAATGTTGCATTTATGTCAAGCAAAAGCCAGAAACGTCAGACACAGATATATTTCCTTGCGCATTTTTTTTCAGAAAGCCATTTTATGAATAATTATGAAACCACCAGGGATTCGTTTTCTGTGGTTGAAGAAAAAGATTTGATTCATTAATGTTGTATGTGTGATCATAAGGATAGCTGTGCCAGCGGTGTGGATGTCTGCTGTCGGTGGTTACTATTTTCTGTAGCATAGGGTGCTGGTGACAAAGAGAGCATTGGGTGTTCCTTGTTGATACTATACTGGGATCATCACAAAGGAAGAACACCGTCAGTGATGAACATCTCCGGTAGTCAGAACACATCAATAAGTAGTGATCATAAATCATATATGCCTTCATATCAGTGAAAGCCATCAGCACTGAACTCTGTCAAGAGTGACCATCGCCAGAAGTGGTAATAAAATCGATTGTGAACACCCTCAGTAGTAACCATCGTCAGCAGTGATAATGTAATCGGATGTGAACACCCTAAGTGGTAACCATCGTCATAAGTGGTAATATCATCGGCTGTGAACACCCTCAGTTTGTTTGTTTGTTTGACGCCGCACTCAGCAATATTTCAGCTATATCACAACGGTCTGTAAATCGAATCTGGACCACACAATCCAGTGATTGACATCATGAGCATCGACCCACGCAATTGGGTTACGATGACATGCAGCAACCAAGTCAGCAAGCCTGATAACCCGATCCCGTTAGTAATATAATGATCATCGTCAGAAATGGTAATATAATCGGTTGTGAATACCCTCTGCAGTAATCGTCGTCAGAAGTTGGTAATATAATCGGATGTGAACACCTAAGTGATGTAATGATCATCGTCAGAAGTAGTAACATAATCGGTAGTGAACACCCTCAGATGTAACAATCGTCAGAAGTAGTAATATAATCGATGTGAATACCTAGGTAATGTAAAGATCATCGTCAGAAGTGGTAATATAATCGGATGCGAACACTTCCGGAATGTGATGATCATCGTCAGAAGTGGTAATATAATCGGATGTGAACAATTCAGGAATGTAATGATCATCGTCAGAAGTGGTAATATAATCGGATGTGAATACCCTCAGTAGTAGCTATCGTCTGCAGTGGTAAAATAATCTGCTGTGAACAACCTCAGCAGTAATTATCCCCAGAAGTGGTAATATAATCGGCTGTGAACACCCTCAGTAGTAATCATCGTCAGAAGTGGTAATATAATCGGATATGAACACCTAATTAATGTAATAATCATCGTCAGAAGTGGTAATATAATCGGCTGTGAAACTCCTCTGTAGTAACCATCGTCAGAAGTGGTAATATAATCGGTTATGAACACCCTCTGTAGTAACCATCGTCAGAAGTGGTAATATAATCGGTTATGAACACCCTCAGTAGTAATCATCGTCAGAAGTGGTAATATTATCGGATGTGAACACCTAGTAATGTAATAATCATCGTCAGAAGTGGTTATATAATCGGTTATGAACACCCTCAGTAGTAACCATCGTCAGAAGCGGTAATACAATCAGTTATGAACACCCTCTGTAGTTACCATCGTCACAAGCGGTAATATAATCGGTTATGAACACCCTCTGTAGTAACCATTGCAAGCAGTTGTAATGTAATCGGATATGAACACCTAAGTAATGTAATAATCATCGTCAGAAGTGGTTATATAAATCGGTTGTGAACACCCTCTGTAGTAGCCATCGTCACAAGCGGTAATATAATCGGTTGAGAACACCCTCAGTAGTGAATACCGTCAGAAGTGGTAATTTAATCGGTTGAGAACACCCCCAGTAGTGAATACCGTCAGAAGTGGTAATTTAATCGGTTGAGAACACCCTCTGTAGTAACCATCGTCAGAAGTGGTAATATAATCGGTTATGAACACCCTCAGTAGTAACCATCGTCAGAAGTGGTAATATAATCGGATGTGAACAATTCAGGAATGTAATGATCATCGTCAGAAGTGGTAATATAATCGGATGTGAATACCCTCAGTAGTAGCTATCGTCTGCAGTGGTAAAATAATCTGCTGTGAACAACCTCAGCAGTAATTATCCCCAGAAGTGGTAATATAATCGGCTGTGAACACCCTCAGTAGTAATCATCGTCAGAAGTGGTAATATAATCGGATATGAACACCTAATTAATGTAATAATCATCGTCAGAAGTGGTTATATAATCGGTTATGAACACCCTCAGTAGTAACCATCGTCAGAAGCGGTAATACAATCAGTTATGAACACCCTCTGTAGTTACCATCGTCACAAGCGGTAATATAATCGGTTATGAACACCCTCTGTAGTAACCATTGCAAGCAGTTGTAATGTAATCGGATGTGAACACCTAAGTAATGTAATAATCATCGTCAGAAGTGGTTATATAAATCGGTTGTGAACACCCTCTGTAGTAGCCATCGTCACAAGCGGTAATATAATCGGTTGAGAACACCCTCAGTAGTGAATACCGTCAGAAGTGGTAATTTAATCGGTTGAGAACACCCCCAGTAGTGAATACCGTCAGAAGTGGTAATTTAATCGGTTGAGAACACCCTCAGTAGTGGATACCGTCAGCAGTGGTAATTTAAGCGGTCGTAAACACTGGTAACCACCGTCAGCAGGGGCACAACTCAGCATTGACCATAGTCTGTAGGGAACACCTACAGCAGTAAACACTGTATGTAGTTAACATTGTGCATAGACAAAATAGTCTGTTGTGAACAGCGACTGGAGTAAACAACATTATGAGTAGAGAACCACGCATGTGGTGAACATCATCAGTAGTGACCACAGTAATTGAAAACTGACAATAGTGAACACCATCAGTTGGCAACACAATCGGTAGTAAACACCATTAGTCAACACCATCAGTAGTGAACACCATCAGCAGAGAACACAATCAGTTGCGAACACCAGCAGCAGTGAACACCATCAGTAGTGAACACCATCAGTAGAGAAAACAATCAGAAGTGAACACTATCAGTAGTGAACATCGTTATTTGCGAACACCATCAGTAGTGAATACCATCAGTAGTGAACACCATCACTAGTAATAACATCATATCATCGTCTTCATCAGATGTAACTCACGTACTCTTTGAAGTGGCACCTACAATTTGGGAGAACCTCTGAAACCGTATATGCTCAATTCTTAGTATGTACAACAAACATATTTCTTCGTCAAAATATAAACAAATACTCTTACGCATGGTCCATTTAAAAAATCCTAAAAAAAACAAATAAACCACTAGATTGCTAAATAGAATCTCATTTACTTAATTTGACCGTGTTCTTAAATCAAACACCCGAGATCAGACGCATATTTATTTTAATTCAACCAACCAGCTAGATAACATTTGTTTTTTTAAATATTCATCCGAATCACAGAAACCATCTCGCACACAGAAAACACAAATAACACATTACATGATTAACACATCACAAAAATTAATCCACCTCTCACATTTCCATCCCCAAAATGGACCACACTGTTCTATTTTGTTCGTATTCATGTCCGTCTTTGGATAAACAAAAAAAAATATTACAAATATTAATGTAGAATTCAAACTAACTGTAAATTAATAAGCTGAAAAAAATAAGAACTCATTTCAAATTTTGAGGAAAACCCCAAATCATGTTACGGTGTCAAGCGTTTGTTGACATTGTGCGGGATAGCTTCACTCGTCTTTCCAGCTGGTTGGGTCGGGACTGCCGCCCAAAGTCCTGATAGTGCTTGACAGAAGAAGTGTGCTTGCGCATTTCATCCGAATCAGTGGCTTTGGTAAAGGATGTGCAAAGAAAATACAGATTAGCTGTGAGCTATGTAGACATAGCGGCTTCTGGAACTTGCGTCTCGTATTTTTCTCCAAGGGTCGCAAGTTTTCCACGGCGAACGAGTTTTGTTGTCACTGCCCCAAACTTGCATCCAACAGACACATTTATTTCCAAAACATGAAAGGCCTCTTTTGACAGCAAGAGCAAGAAAAGTTATGGCGTCTGTGAAATCAATTAATTACTCGCTTGCGTTTCAAAACAATGTCGCGTCATTATATCATCTTTTGTCACTTTCATCACGTGATCACGGGAGCTGGTTCCACGTGCGTTGTTCGGAGCTCGCACGTGCAAAACCGTTAATACATCTGCATGGAAAAGCTTCTATACCGGGCTGTCAAGGACATAAAGTTTAGACATGTCTGATGGATTGTTTTCTTAGATTTGTAACTGAATTTAGTCGCAATAAGGCCCAAATGAGTCATATTCTAGTTGTAGATTTCATTAACACGTTGGAGCAATGCTAGCTGGCACATGTCGGTTTCCCATCGCCGGGGTAGAATGTGTTCTTGTTAAGTGAAGTGATTTGTTCACTATCGGCACCTATTTCATTAGCTTTTAGTCCTCGCCGGCCCGCTCTGAGGCCAAAGCCACACACACCAGAGTTATGCTACATGACCAATCTTGACGCTTGGCTGGGCCGTGTTAACATTATTTTGTAATTCTAATGGTATTGCAGCATAATAACACTTTATCACTCCTACAATTTCTTTACAGAAACGTGTCCTGTGCTCCTGTAGAATTTGACCTATGGTGAAAGTTTTGATTTGAACATATTTAAGAATAATTTCTTTGTTAATTATATTTCCGTATACATTATGGCACAAATTTTTATTTTTTATACTTAATATAGAGTATGCAGCTACTTATTGATGATTTCTGCATATTTAACATTTTTTTGGTTTTTTAATTTTATTTCTGTGGAACATTTAAATCTTAATACAGAAAATGCATCTACATATGGTTGATTTGAAGATATTTAAGAATATTGTGTTTGTGAAATATATTTATGTATCCATCATGACAAAAATTTAATAATTTACAGAGAATATACACCTACCTATTTTTTAATGATATATTCAAGAATATTCTATCTGCGAATATTATTTCTGTATGTATAATGTCTATTGCTTTAATATTCAATGTGGATTATGCACCGTGTAGTGGATGATGATTCCAACATATCTAAGAATATTTTGCCTGTTGATCTTAATTTTGTTTGAATAATGCAAATTTGTTATATGTAGTTTTACAATATCGGATAACAAATATATTTTTCATCGTATTGATTCAAAAATATAATCATGACCTCCTTACTATAACTGCAATTTGATATCCCAATACATAAAAAAACATTAATTCAGTACAATATGACAGTGCTGATAGATATATAGACTAACATATAGTCTCTGAAATGAACATATACAGAAAAAAACAGTTGTTCAGTTATCTTAATAAAAATCTAATAAAAAGGGAGCCCAGTGATTCTCTTCATTCCTGATACTGCAGTAATCTAGACTTGCCAAACATTATAGACTTGTATGGGCTGTAGTTGATATAAATGTATCAGGGTCTGTAAGACAGACTAATAGATATAATGATATTGATTTGTGGTAATTATCCATTTGGAACCGACGTATTGTCAGTTGTCATAACAAAGTTGAAACTAGCACCTACAAGTATATTTGATAGGATAATGGTTATCATTATAGACTAAATAGGGAATAATGATCAGATATTAGTATTATACACAGATGGTCATTATACTTTATGATGGTCGTATAAATATGTAAATATGACAACAATTTATATCAGTTCAGTTGTATAATAACATGAATGTGATAATAGCCATGAAAATACCTTTTCAATTTTATGTATCTATATCAGTTATGTGGGCAAATATATTTGAAAAAAAGCCTTTCCATTACCATGGTAAGCTACTAAAAGCAACAACTATCTCCACTGAAGTTTGGGCCACAACAAACAATTGCATCACGCTTTTGGAGACATCTGAAACCAAAAAAGCACATTAAATGATGAATCCCAATTCTATTGTTTGCAAAATAGTTCATGATATATTTTGATTGAAGTTGAACTGACATTTTTCTACCTTCTACGATTATGAAATATGGTGTTGTTTATATTGACTTTAAATTTTCTACGTCACAGTTGCAAGATATTTATGCATAGAATTAAGCCATTAGTTATTGTTTACACATATTACTGGAAAATAATCATTTGTTTCTTTCCACAGAGGTTAAATAAATACAAGTCTAAAACAGTTGGTACACTTGAAATTGTACCTTGGCTATCAGCGGATGCTATTTTGATATACGGTAAACACTGTGTCCCAAAACGACACTATCCGAACGAAACCCCAAGTCTGAATCGTTGCTAATTGGTTATAACTCAGGAACGACTATTTCCGCAATATTTCACATCCCAGCCCATAGACATGTCCGAAGGGAAGCAGAAGAATGTTTAATGTCGTCACAAGGCATGGCATCGGCAAACGGAGGAGAGTGTCAACGTGCCACTACCTTCTGTTAAACCGATAGCCTTATCTCGTTCACAAGGCACCTGCATGCAGATTACTTACCCCCCAATCTATTTATCTCAGCCCCGCCCCCTCATGTCAGCGCCCGTATAAACAACACTAAACAAACGACTCTAATGCGCTGACATTTATTGTTTAGCACACTATTGACATGGTGTACATTTCAGAATGAAATGCATGCATGCGTATTTCGTCTTGCCATTGTACATTTCCAGTTGAAATATTCCCGATTCGTTTTTGTTCTTCTCTGATGATTTTCGGGTTTGGTTAAGGGGTCGGCTGAGGGTTTAGAATGACTATTGTTGCTCCGGCATGTCGAGGAAGGGTATTTTGTGATCTGGCCATTCGAGACATAAACACCTGCGATGTTTTATTGACTGTGGGTTAAGCAATGAATATCCCCAGATTGACGTCATGTAGGCAGTACTTTCACAAAGGGTTGACAACAATGGATATATACCGCTGTCACACGTGAGGGATGTTAGCAAAGGGTTCTAACCGTGTCAGGCTTCTAACCCGATAGGTTACACTATTTTTGAGTAGTGTTCAGTGATATAGGTACACGATATAAGAATTGGGTAGGAAGTTGTGATTTGATAGTACTAAAAGGCATGCCCCGTCTGGCGTTGTTATAACATTTAACCCTGTACCGTTGGATGGTGTTGGACTTGTTGGAAAAATATTATTCACCCTTCCAACTGTACAAGGTAAGACATAGCCATGATATTTATACTCACCAGGAAACGCGACATTCCGTATGTTACGATGTATTTCACGATCGCAGTGACTATAATATAATATCTACCGAAACAGATTCCATTAGGAGTATAAGGTTAAATAGCAATGAAAATGTTATCACTGGATGACGAAACGTTAATGATGACACCAGGTGTTCGCGAAAAGGCTAAAAATGTAATACGGAGAAAGATAGCTTCCAAGCCCTGGATAATAAAAAGTAGGCTAAAGTCAAATACGTTCTTTATCGAATAACAAATAGTTATCAAGCAGTCGTTATTAAAAGTTGGGATGATTAGAATTTAGAATTCCGTATAAAACTTCTGATGTGAAAAAAATCCATTTGCAATGGAATATTAAGTATGTCCAGATAAACTAGTTCTGGTTGGATAAATAAAAAGACTGCTCTGAGTATATTGGCATATACATGTGTAGACGATGGGTCTGGTCAGTATTGTTGTTGAGTTGTAACCAGAATATGGGGAACGGGTCGCCCAGTCGTCTAAGGCGCCGCGATTTGCTGTGCAGAGTTGCGTCCCCTGGGTACGCCAGAAACCTCTCATTGTAGGTTCGAATCCCGGTTCGCCCTGATTATGTTTCTAGGTTTGTCAGCTCCATACCCGTGCTCATGGGTTTCGTCGAAGTGGTAAACGTCTGAGACCTGCATCACTTCGGGCTTTCCTCCCGCGGTCTTTCCTTGCGATATAACTGGAATATTGTTAAAAGCGGCGTTAAAACCAACTCACTCACTCACTTACTGTAACGAGAATACGTTAAACGTGACCTGAAATTTCCACAAAACTACCTTTCGGTTTTTATTTGCCCATCAATGGCAGGCATACAGCCTTGCTCCATGTCCATGGATCTATAGTAAGTCTATCCTTATAAGAGGCAGGTCCAGATAACAGTATACCTAAGGACGCAAGTCTATTACAGGAACAACTTGTTCTTATTGTTTATATAATCTAGAAATTATGATTGAAACTTATTATTCGAGACTTGTGAAAGTCTAGCAGACATACTGTATGGAAAGGATTTTGGAATGGCGTTTGGATTGGAATTCTGGACTAGAATTTGGGATGAGAAAAACTGGAATATACTCTTCTCGCACTGAAACAAGCCCTTGTTGTGCAGACCCTATTGATACAATAACGTTGATTGAATTGCCAGTTTGTAAACAGCTAACGCCAATGTGCTAGTCTACACTTTAACATTTGTGACAATGAGCAGACATTATAGACATCATAAGGATAATAAACGTGATGAATATCACAACAGACCAGAATATATATGTTGCTCTTCACATGGAGTTATGTTGTGCCTCATTAGAGTATCACAAGTCATTAGGTAATTGTGTTGAATAAACTGTTTCATCACCTAGGCATGTCTCCTCTCCATCAGCACTGGTGTAGGCAATGGGGAGAAGCTGACACCACGTCCCCAAGCTTATCTTCCATATATCGGTGACAGCTGTTTATAAACTGTCTTAGCATATTAGATCGGAGACTTGTTTGAAAATAGGTATGTTCCATTTGTCTCATTTCAAATTCCATTCCAGTTATGCGATCCAAACTCATTTACAAAATCCGTTCCACACTTAACACTTTCACGTTATGTCTTTAGGGCCATCCCAGGTTTTTTTTCACAAAATGTAATTTTATGACACATATGTGTCTAATATATTAATTCCACAAGTTATTATTCCAACCTGCTAACTTTGAAGACACGTGTGTATAATTTCGAATAGATCTTTTAGGGGCACGCATTAATAATTAATGAATTATGAGAAGCCTTCAGAATATTTACAACTGGAGTATTATTCATAGCACACTAATGTGGGTTAGTGAGAATGGTACCAATATTCTCTGTCGCTTAGATAAATATCGTTTTTGATGACCAGGCGAATAGTACAGAGATGTGTTATAACATATTCGGTCAATTGTTTTTGTTCAAAAGACAGTCAAAACTATCAGTATTCGATATTTGGAAATAATATACGTATAATAATAAAATGCTGTTGTAACACACCAGGGCGACACATGAATAAAGGACTTCGACTAATAACGAACTTATCTCATTACAAATAAAAACGACAAAGGTCACTCCATGATCATAAGATATCTACGATTCTGATTACATATACCATAAGAATGTGTTCATGAATCACTATCTAATAGTGATGCTAGCAGGTGTTCGCGAAAGTTGAGCGTATCCTGTTCCACCGGTGGCACCCGTCATAAACACATGCAAAGGCAAGTCAACTATTCACCTGAAACGAATGTCACATTTTTCGTGACATGCCACATTCAAAGATTGTGACGATATAATCCAAAACAAAGGAATAGTTCAAAAGCGCTCTTTTGGGATCAAATACCTTTCTGGAACAGATGGCCAATGACAATTACAGTAAAAGTATCGTTAAATCGAACTCAGTTAATCGATATTTCACAAAGAAACGATGTATCGCTACGGTCCCGATTCTAATATCAACTCTCCGCTTGTCTCGATACTGCAGCGAACTCGATACATTACAGGTTCCATTTTCTGAGTCTAGGCTCTTTATTCTCTTGCAGTGATAATTTATATTTAACTCATCTCGTTTTCACTGAATATATTTGTGGTATCACATTAAAAAACTGCTTTGAAAACTGCTGCCAAATGCTTCGGGCCATCTTCAATCCGGACAATCTAGGAATAACTGGGCATCATTTTCCAACTTCTTGTTCATGTCTGTATTTGTTGCCTAATCTATACACAATAACAGTAAACTACGTTTATAACGAACACGCTTATAACGAATTTTCGGATATAACGAACTGTTTCTTGGTCCCGTCGATATTGTGTATATATGTTGTACATATGCTTATAACGAACTACGGTTATAACGTATTAAGATTAATGGTCCCTTTGAGTTCGTTATAACCGTAGTTGACTGTAGATGGTATTTTACTTACTTTAAATTTAAAGTTGAAACTCTGTAGATGCGAAGATTTGTCAATTTCCCCTTGGTCGTCAGCCACATATTTCAACGTTTCATTTGATGATAATAGCTTGTATGTGAAACAGGACATCTTGGCCATTGTGACATCCAAAATCGTGTACTAGTCCCATTAAGTGAAGTGACGCAATCATAAACTGCCAAGACGGACGGCCGATGTAAAGAATATATGACACCAGGTGTTCGCTAAAAGCATCAACATGTCATGCTGCAGGGTAGGACCGACATGTGCTTGGAGACAGAGCAGATTGTGAACATCCGCAGGGCATGCGTTTCGTAAATTGTTGATTTTTTTTTTCTGGACTAAATGAACATTGTATGGTTATTGTGTATATTGTACATTGTATGATATCTCAACGACCTGAGAAATATGCTTTCCTTTAGTTTTCAACTTTGCGCTTTCAACTTTTCAAGAGTCAAATTTCACTTTATGTCGTACAATATTCCACCAGGTCCAGCCTTTGGCAATACAACCGCTCTCTATGTGAAGATTTGAAAGAGCTTCATACGACTCTTGCTGAAAGGTAACAACATTCAAAGCTTCAGCAAAGATTTCAAAAAGTCGTATGGGAGACATGTGGATGGCGTTTGTAAATTTGATGCATCAGTGACAAAAAGTAATCTCCCATGCAATTTCCTACTTCGTTTTTTAGTGAGAAATTAACTTGCCTTTGCATGTGTTTGGTACGGATTCGCCGGTGGGCAGGATCCTCTCACCTTTTCGCGAACATATGATATCATCACTAACTGAAAGTGATTCGTAAACACATGCTTACAATATAGTCGGAGTCGTACAATGGACGTTAGTAGAGATTGGTCATAATTATGGAATTTTTTGTCACTTTTATTCACTGGAAACCATCTGATTATATAAGTCCAGTTTCCACCCTTGCCGAAATAGGCTGGAAGCATGGAGTTCTACTTTGGCTGGACTAACGAGTCAATGCACATAGTCCAAATGATTTGTAAAGCACATGTACCGCCAATTAGATGTCAACAGATTTACCAAAGCCTTTCATGTTTCTAATCAAGGTGCTCACGTGGTTTATTACAATATATACCATCATTATCGATCTGATCGTCTTGACTGGGCGCCACCATTTTGTTTGAAGCAAATGCAAGTGACGCTGGGGGTGGAATCTGATTGGTCAATAAGAGGATGGGGCTACGATCGAGCCCAGAAATTCCAGCCAAGTTTGGCAAGGGTTGACTCAGTTGACTCCCTTACAGTGAAGACTCTGACACAGTGAACATGTAGAAAAAAGTCGAATATTTGAAACCAATTCGTTACATCCGAAATTTGCTATATAAAAACAAGCACGTATATCACTAAGCTGGGGATACAGTTGCCTTCGTTATAGACGACCATTCGTTATAACCGAGTTCGTTATATACGTATTATACTGTTAAATACGTTCCTAGTTCACAATGTAAACATATATTGTGTACTTTCTTATGAAAGATGTTGTTATAAAATATTGAGAAGAGAAGAGAAGTTAGTTTGCACTAACCAACATGCTATCATCTATGCTTATTAATGAAGGGAGGCGGTATAACGAAGTAAAAACGTAAGCCGGCTATATACTATCAGGGGGCATATGCAGTTTTCAATCGTGTTGTATTTGACATATATCCATAACAAACAAACGGTACAACACATATTTTGTATCAGTTTATTCACCCTATGGGGTTCCTAAATGTTTATTAAAATCTAAAACACATTCTGTATTTATACGTTTTTTCCCATAACCCAAAACATCGGCTATATATGTTGCGCTATCAGTAATGTGCTTTACGAATAAAATCAAAATTGATTTTCCTTAGCATTTAGTGCACATCTTGGTTGAATTTCAGGAAGTTGAGATATTACCGTTGTATCGACGTGCCGTTCAGTTGAGTAGTTTTTTCAGCACTTCGGAATCTTAAATCAATGACAAACTCGATACGTCTGAAAACTTCAAGTATTAAGATACATTATTTGGAGTGGAAATAAATGCAAAGGAATATTGAAAACGTAGGTCATGGTTTTAAGTTTGGTAGGGGAGTTACCTCTGGCTAGTTTACTAAGACATCAACATATCCGGAAATTAGTTTATCCAAACTATTCCTTGAATAACGTCCGGACAAGCGAGGTTCCACTGTATGTGGTTTCTGAATCTGGAACGAAAATATATGTTATGGTGCCATCGGTTACTTACTTTTTATGCAAATTGTGTGATATACACGCAGCCCAGACAGCAAATGGGACTTCTCCCAGGAAGCGTTGGCTTGTCAAACCCAGGTTGTCCGAAGGGCTGTATTCCTGGAAGCAAAGCCGGGTACTCTCCCAATGTCCGTCAACAGATTGGGAGGTACCAAACCTAAGGCACAAATGATTTCATTATATTTTATAAAAAGGACAAGATCATGTTTAAGGCTGTAAACTGGCCTATTCCAAAGAATCATTTTCCATGACGCCCTCTACATATTATGGGTCGTACCATGGATGGACCTCTGTGTCAAAATCACAAGCATGGCAAGGACAGGAACACAAAGACCGAGCTACACCATCATGTCGTTTAAGATACTGTGTTTAAGCCAAAGCTGGGCATCAACTGACAATGTGTTGGACTGTCTCATTAAATTCATTACATGATCTACATTTCATGTTATTATTATTATTATTAGTAGTAGTAGTAGTAGTATTATTATTAAATTACAAATCTATGCAATAAATGTTCTGAAGATAATGACTCATCAGATACATGACTTTAAAGTCAGCATCATGCTGATGATGAAAGTTTATAACACGTTTAGTTCAGGCTGATATGACGTTGCCTTCACCGTGCGTCGAGTGTGCCGTTGTTGCAAAGAGGATTGTTGGATGGGAATTCATTTGAAAGACAAGCCGATTTTATTCCAGTCAACCAGCAATGATTTACAATATTTGCCCTAACAATTCTGAACTAACAACGTTACGAGAAAGGTATCCATTGCTGAATGGTACGATGATCAATGTGAGTTTAACAGTTCCGTGTGAAGCTCATCCAGGTTCTTTCATGTAGCAGCTTCCGAGTAATTAAGTCATTTTTTCCAATATCGATCTTGTGGTTTTGTCCTATTGATTTTGTCTTACCGGCATTCAGTGGATCTCCACACTCAAGATATCATCCGACAAATCTTAATTAAAGCTTTATACAGAATCTCGTTAAGTCTTTGAGCAACACACGCAGTTAACCTGTCGTGGCCATTGTCGACGGAGTAACTAAACGGTTTGTGCGACTTTAGGCAAAATGAAACAATTTCATCATTTAAACACAGTTCAACAAGAGTCACTAGTTAAGTAAAATTTAAATTTAAATTTAATTTTAGAGCAATAGATTTATTCCATGTGATCATAGAATTGTGTTCTTTTATTTCATAGATACTTCCAAATGAAACATTTCGATTATTATGACAATGTTACACTTAAACCATAGGAATATACAACGATGCTGAAACTTGGATCACCGAGATTTTTTAATCTGCTCTCGCAATACAAACGTTTTAAAACACTGGTCGAAATGGAAAAGCTTTCTGAAAAAAATCATCTATGCCGGCAATTCAGGACGGAATCACTGAAACAGTTCAAGACAAAATGATTGGACGAATACGGACTCGCGTCTGTTGGGAAAAAATGCACGGAGATTGTATGCAAATGTCCCATAGCACCGCGGCAGTGAATGTAGCTTGATTTCACCCAAATTGAATACCGAGCGTGCTTCGGGGACATTTTTCATTTGGGGAGGCAGTTGAATTCGCTTTGGCATCGGGGTTATGACTTTTAAACCTAATCGAAGACGACACAGAATCCCCAACACTGTATAACTCCCCTTGCGCTGAACTCAGGCTTCTTCCAATCGAAGACGCCCACGGCAACCCCCTGTTATTTCTCCGCCAAGAAGCGCCCTATCAAAGTGTCAAAGAAATAACTGCATTGCTTGGTGCTCATATATCTGTGGGACGGGAATTAATCTCAGACACGAGGGTGGGGGAGGGGGGACGGGGGGCACCCTGCTCTCATCTCGCGGGACTTGATGTACTTGCTCGTGTACAGAGGGAGACAGTTAAAATTACGATGCTAATAGCCACGTAGGACATAAGGATTCGTCATGTGGCCAATTAGTTGCTTGAATACGGTCTCTTGCATGTCGGAATCGTTAAGTTGGTTGAAAAATCTTGCTGGGTTTGTGAAACTAGGTGTTTTTCTTAATACATGGGGCGCATGTTTGGAGGATTATTTGTGAAATATATATTTATCAGTGTCTGTTTTTTTCTACATTAATCTCAACTTGACATGACAGTTGGTTCAGCAGTATTTCAAGCTGTATCTCCGCCTGGTTATAATGTTATTCCAGCAATTCTCTCTGACACTCACTTTTGTTAAATTACCTGGCATTTGTTAAATGCATTGGATCAGCAATATCGATTCTCTGGATGTGCGAACGATATGTAGTTCAACTGTACACTCAAAAAAATACAAATTATTGGCGACTTTTAAAGAACTTCTTTCGATGCATCATGAATCGACAACATGTATATACAGTATTCTGAGTCCGACAATCTGTCGATAAAACCGACGCAAATATGACGGTCTTTTGATAAAACCGACGCAACTGGGTCGGTCTTTTGATACAACCGACGCAAATAGGTTGGTCTGTTGATAACACTGACGCATGTGGGTCGGTCTGTCGATAGAACCGACGCAAATAGGTCGGTCTGTTGAGGCAACTGACGCAAATAGGTCGGTCTGTCGAGAGAACCGACGGAAATAGGTCGGTCTGTTGATAAAACCGAACGGAAAACGTAT
This sequence comes from Haliotis cracherodii, assembly GCF_022045235.1. Taxonomy (NCBI): domain Eukaryota; kingdom Metazoa; phylum Mollusca; class Gastropoda; order Lepetellida; family Haliotidae; genus Haliotis; species Haliotis cracherodii. Next base: position 19,727,835 of record NW_027266271.1, on the reverse strand, counting down.
TTCTTGGAATAAGAGCGAGTGAGTTTGGTTAATGCGGGAGGAACGCCTTAAGATTATGCCTAAAATGTCCATGGCGTCACCGTTTACCATTTTGGTGTCGCCAGCGGACACAAGTATGATGGCTACAAACCAAGGATGACACGGTGAATCTGGGATTCGAACCATATTCAGCAGTAAGACTCATGAACCGCAGAAAAATTCAAGAAAGAGAAAGAGGAGAAATAGCAATCCCATTTTATTTCTCTTTCAATTCCCGTGCCCCCCGTGAAAAAGTGTGCATGTGGGTTACATGACTGGAAGCGCTAATATGTATGGTCGCAAAGCCCCTTTAATAGTTTCCATCGTATCCAAACAATTTTTAATGTTTTCAATTTGATTCTGTAAAAGAAAACGAGTTCAGAGATGCTGATAAGTGATACTCCTATTCAGCCGTCACTGAAACACGACAACCTGACTCAATGACAAAAAAGACGCACCGGGAATCTAAAATAAACACACAGACAAATGGTTATTATATACCTATAATCATTATTGCCTCTTTAAAAAGTTATGAACTTACAATTTTAACTTTCACAGTGGATAGATTAAAGACATTAAACTCAGGTCTTCGGTTTTATGATGCCCATTAAATATTAGCAACAAGAATAGAACCACTTAAAGTATGAATAATAGCTAGGTTCGGGTAAGCTTTTCTCTAATTTATCTATGTTGTTAGAAATGGCGACGAAACAGGGCCCTTCCTATCCGCTATATCCGACAAACCCCAGTGAGACAAATAAAATTACCCCTGGCACGTGCGAATAGGATGACGATACATCAACGAGGAGAGTTAACTTTATTATAGATGGGATAAGTCAAAATAAGCGGTCGTCCTTCACCAAATGGGCTTTCATCGGCGCGCGAATACAAGAATGTTAAATCTCTATGCCTTTGTTTGGCGCTTGTTTAAATGTTAAACACATTTTTTCTGCGTCTGTGAAATTGTGAAACTGATTTTTTTATTTCTTTATGCAACGTCTTTGTAAACATACATAGCAGTGTGTATGTATCAGTGATACATTTCACACCGCAAAGCTTTGTGCATTTATTTTGAGTTCTGTAGCCATGGTACTTCAACACTCAAGAAGTTTTCCAGTTAAAAGAAACGACGGTTTACCGTGTTGAACTTTCAGGAGTATAGTTCGTTGATTTTAACAATAATCATAATTATAGCCTATGTTTATGATGATTGAAAACAGGAAAATCCTCCTTATTGTGAAACGAAGTGAAAATATAATTACTTTAGTACGTACCACTTACTTTTTTCGCAAATTGTGAGTGGTGGGTGCTGCCGGTAGAGCAGGACCCTTTTCACGAACACCTGGTGTCATCACTGACTTGCTTTGATCCCATTTATAACTTTCACAACTACTTGCCTTTTACAACCATTGGATGCTCTTTCGGCGGATAATCGAGACTGGTTATTCTCTGGCTTTGACGTTCTATATTGACAATAAAGGCTTGTAGACTTGATCTTCCTTTAGTTTGCGTGTAGTTATGTCTTGGATGTAATAGTATTTCCTGCTTTAACCCTTACTGTTAGACATGTAAGTGTTTCACTCTTGCTATTTTGTACCAATGTGTCCACTGGTTTACTAGCTTATTTGAAAACATGGACCAATAAACAAGAAACACGATGAATCGCATTTATTCTGCCCTTTGAAAAATTACAAAAAAGAATCATGTTTAGATTTGACATCGTGTTAAAACGTTATTGTCGAAACTTCACATAGTGTTGAAATTAAACTTTTATAAATCGATGGCCTCTTGGGATGATTTCCTTGACAAATACCAAAGGGTATCACTTTCACAGGATTTTGCAATTTAATCTAAATTTCTTCCACAATTTTACAAAAATGAAAAAAAAGCGATTTCAATGTCAAGGAGAAGATCAAAGAAATAGATGCTTTTTACACGATTCCACGTTCAATTTCCTGAAAATCAGCGATTTGCATTTTTGACAGACCCGCCAAGGAGTTTAAAAGACGGAGAGGTTGATAAATCGGTCTGTTCCGATTCTCGCCGCTCCCTTTGCGTGTGGGGAAAGATAGAGAAATACGGCCCGATTATAGGAGCGCTATCAGTACACTTCCGAGCAGAAGTTGAAGATTGCCCCGCGAAGATATGGTCGGCACCAGCAATCTTATTTAGGAGGGTACAGTCCCATAGCCGATCGATGTAAGTGTAATCAGGGGCACGAAACATCCCGAGCAACGAAAAACGATTTTACGGCTAACCCAGACGTTTTGCTTGCAGAGTCTTGTAAACCCAATTTTTGAAACGTCGATATCTATTTTGTAACTGTACATGCCGTCGCAAGGAGTACATAACTAGTTTCGAGTGGATATTATGTTTTTGTCAAATAATTCATTTTTTGCGTCCCCAAATTGATTTAATTCAGCCCGACCCGATATTGTTACGATCAACCGTGGTCCATTTGTTTCCAAAATTGTGACTAATACGTCCTGTGATTTATTTGTTTTGCCTTTTAAATTCCAATTATTTTACCAGGGATGTCGCAGATTATGGATTAATTTTAATTGAATTTTGGTGAATTTAACATTTAAAGAATGAGAAATGTTAGTATAATAACAATTGAAGCTAAAATAATATTCTGATGCATTTGAATTCAATTTGTTAACGTTAAACAATCAGTTAAATGCGCGAAAATAGATTTATCAAATATTATCTCTTGCCGCATTCCTTGTTATTTTTGTAATACTTAAACTTTAAGACAGTTTATTGTGTAGGAGAAACAGTGACATAAATCAAAGAAAGAGCGGATGCTAATATTATTTATTTATACAAATGTTCGTTTAGTTTGGAATTTGAGAAATTCTTGTTTTGGAGACATTTACATAAATCACCAAAAAGGAGATTTATTCCACGACACATAAGTTTGTGTAATTTATTCAGGAAAGAAATCATGGTAGTTTATTTCAGAACAGAAAATACATTTTACTGAAGCTGAAGTTAGGATAAACCCCTTCGATGTTGAACGAGACGGTTCGTTATCAATAAGAAGACATTTTTAATTGCATATTGCGCAAATACCTATTTATTGGCTTTTTCCACAAGTCATGTTGCAAAATCCAAACAAAAAACATTATTTTCATAGAGCTTGTTTGATACATGTATATATATTCATCTGATGGATTTTTTAAAAATGCAACAGAATATATACATTTTCAGTAGTACATTACATGAATATCAAATAACACACCAGCATAAAATCTGCAATATCAATAAAACCAACAAAATATACATGTATTTTGACAGAAGGGTTGACGCTGATGGGGAAACTATGTAGAGTTCATGGAAAATTGAAAGATGAAATTTGGGGCTCGTAACTATCTTTCTGTCGGCAATTAGAACCCAACCAGCCAACTGTTCTTTATTTTAGCACAACGTAAAAGCAATCGGAAATTGACATTGTGATGAAATAACTAATCATTATCAGAAATTTACATGACAATAAACATTATCATGTAGGGCCAGTGAATGTAGAATAGGCACCGTTATTGACATGTGTGATTTTGAGTTATAGACATGCATTTCGTAATGGGTTTCCGCATGTGCCAGTGCGAATGGTATGAGTTTTACATGCAAATACACAATAGTAACTTGATACATTGTTCATTACAAATGCCACATTTACGTATTTGAATATGGGATGCCTTTTCGGAAATGTCCTGTATGAAGATTATGTATGGAAGTGTCGTCCGAAACAATTCACTTTTGAAGACATCAGAGCCCATTTATCAGATCACCAGAACGAATTATGAATAGGACGAATTGAGTCAGAACATGAAATGCTCAAATTGAATCTCTTTAAAAAAAGTTTCAGCATTAAAATCACCTCATTACCGACACAAAAGCAAAAGCGTAACAAATGCAAGTCTAGCTGTATAAAATCCAATCGTTCAAAAGTTTCCAATTTTATTAAAATAGACCCAATACAGATCTGTTTCTTCCAAGAAATACACGTATCCTGTCCGTTTCGCACACGAAAACTTGACACACACCACACGTTTTGGACTCCAATTTCGTTCACTGTTTACGAAAGGTAGGTAGGTAGGTTGGATTAATGCAGGTATGCCCGTTTCTCCATGACGAAAAATGAAAACATTCCACAGAACCCATATGGACACTCTTATCCCCAGTGCGTTAACATATATCCGCCTTTCGACACGAAATCCGTTTCAGCTTTTCAAACATCCAAACATTTTAAACAACAATCCATTTGAAAGAACCGTCTTCACTCCTATATGTACAGACAACGTGCGTGTGGCCACGCTACGAATGACGACCGGGGCCCAACCAACTGCTTTTAAAAGAGCATAGAAATTTGGATGTTGAGATATAACGCTAGCAATAAAAGGGAACGGGGCCATAAAACCACAGCAATGTTAAAGCGAGGGGCGATTTCGTCTCGTATTTTATGCTCTATTGTTGTTTAATGGTTTCAGTCTTGAAGACATTTCTTTCATCTTCTGGAAAACCCTTGGAATATTGTCGCTCTTTGGTCTCATTCGCCGTTCTTTACGATTCGTCCCTTGATTGATAGTGTAACAAGCCGAAAAATACGCATTTTAGCCGTCGGGGTACTTTAAACAACAGTGTCTGATCACAGTCTATGGTTGACCTTTGAAACCAAATGATCAATCTCAATAATTTTCTCTCAAAACCATTACAGCTTCACCCAGATGGGATACACAGTTTAACATGACCTATAGCCAGAACCTTGGGCTGCCTGTCGTCATCATCGTCTTCAAATTACTGGCGGGAAATTCAATATTTCATGCTTTCCGTTTGATGAAAAAATATGACATTGACTCTCAACTGTCAGGAATATTTCGTTTCAGCTGTCGGTTATTTTCGGTTTATGTCTTGTAACTAAGAGTTTTGGAACGATTCTCGATGCTTATGTCAAAATTAAATGACTTTTGGCGCCCTCTTGCTAATCAATTTGTGTGTAATACCTGTTTGAAGAGAGCCGGGACATTTTGAAGACACTTTTACAACTTTTGAAATCGTGAAAGAATTATGGGGATTTTCTTTCGTTTTCAATAAACATCAACGTGCTAACGAAGGGTGATTTATTATTTTGAAACATTACTCATTATGCAGATGACATAGTCATGCGAAAAATGCTTTTGATCTTTAAAAAAATGGAGAAATTAATTTGTTTGTCAGTTTTTCGAAACGTATGTCAGTTATGTGCCACGTGTGCTCGAAGGCGCTTTAATTAATACACCTCTTTGTTTTACATGTCATGAACGTTTTCGATGTTACTGCTGATGGACGCAAATCCAGAGTTTCATCCTAAGTTCAGTACCATTTGTCAATTATGATGAGTCAACTACGAAATAAATGATCGGACCGATACATAAGCATAAATCTGCCTTGTGCGCCTAGTGGAATCTGTTTCGGCAGATAATCGAGTCTAGCGTTTTCAATACTCTAAATCTAATACATCTATCATCATTTTCTTGACATTGTCTACTCGAAATGTTGTTTCCGCCTGAGTCAAATCGTTGTGATATCCTTTTTATTTTACTTCTCTTAAGTCGAACTTTCGATTTCCCCTGTAACTACTTGATGGATTGGTTCAATTTTAAGCGGTGTTTACGCTTATGTAAGGTCGTAGCTAACCGCTATGATTTGCGTTTTAAACTAGCCAGACCTGTTTAACACGCATGCGCATCTTTCCTACCGCTGCGCCATCTATTGGTGGTCTTTTCAACAGTGACAGGGAAAATGCGACGCATCATCTCGCTAACACCCTACCACTCTCAGCTGTCAATTCTAACAAGTCTTGAAATATTTCAAGATTGTGGCGCATCTTATTGGATTATAGAAATTGACATGCCACGTGACCACCACATGCGCGTGGCCTTGTCGGCAGATGTGTCCGCCATAAATATACGTAATCAAATATAAAATTTCCGTTATAGTGTGAACATTTGCACACACCGTAATGAGAACAGGCCTTGGCGTCCTTTAATTACCCAGATCCTAATGAATATCGGGAGTTGGACTTTTTATGACTGTTTAAATTAAACTCGTGGTAATACCTGACATGTAACAATAACCGGCGCGGATAATAATGAGAGTAGGATATGTTCGCAGACATTTATATTTGTCTTTATTGTTGTATTAAAACCTCATCTGATTATAAATTTCCCCAATACCTTGAAATTGATTAATACCATAGTATTGAGTTTTCCCAACAGTAAATAGCTATATAAACTGCTGGGAAGAATAATATACCCCCGCATTAGATCGGACATGAGGCCTTCAACTCTCTTGAAACATTGAACATAGAACATTGATTAGTAATTTAACTCATATAAAGTACCTAGAAATAGAATGTTTGATGGTGGCTCCAAATGTAACAAGAAAGAAATGGTCATTTGACAGGATATATTTTATATGGATATCATTGTTGTGGTTTGGGGCTTAAGTTTGTAATGTTACGGCGTCTGTTTTCAGTCTAGCAACGTGTTAATAATTTTTTGATCAAATCCATTTTTCATTTGTGTACTTCCTTCTTCTCGGCAGTTTGGTTGAATCGGTAAACTGGGATCGTATGTAATGGTTTTGTCTATTGTTTTGTCTCTGTCTACTTAGAAAGGTGTTATAATGGTAAAATGAAAGCAATTATACAGTTCTGTGAAATATAAGATAAAATGCGAGTTGAAAAAAATAAATCGTGAGAGGCTTATTGATATATTTTTGTTCTGGGCAATAACACCAGCACCAATATGACCCTAGAAAAAATAACATATGCTTTTACTGCAATCTGTATAGTGGCAAACTGTTTATTTATTTAATGCAATTGTCTTATATGTACCACTCGTATATCGGCCTTTCATTCAGCAAAACGCTATTTATTTCCCTGCCGTCAAGTGAATACTTGTTGATACAAATGTAAATCGCTAAAGTCATCTTGGATTTGCGTGGGGTATCGATAACCGATAAACGCTCTCAGTGGCCGGGCTATTTTCTTAAGGTCACGGCGGGGAACAATCTTATATCTTAATCACAGACGGCAAGGGTTCAACGGTTGAGAAATAGCTTTTACAAAGTACCTACCGTACTGTCACTAGTAATGTGTCGTATTTCCAGCTGAGCATTTTTTTTATTGACTAGTATTGTGAACAACCACTAGTAGCTAAAGTGATGGCGTAAATCCTGCTGGAATATCCTGCAGGAACCCGAACGTTCCCATGAAATGGCCTGGCGTTGGTTGCTGGTGGCTTATTGAGTTTTAAACGGTAAACGGTAACGGTTGACAAATTTGCTTTTAAATATAACTTCACAATATGACGAGCTTGTAGCTATTAAAACTTGTTCTTGTCGCTGTATGCCGATGCGCCGTTAAATCTTCACTCCCTCACTCGTTTTCCAATTTTCCCAAAATAATGATGATGATGATGATGATGATAGTTAGTGTTTTCAATTCTTGCCAAAAGCAGAGTTCATTGTGCAATTCCGACCAAATACTGAGCATGTGTTTATTCATAATTATCATATAGTGATGATACCAGGTGTTCGCGCCAGGGACAGCGTAGCCTGCCCTAACGGTGGCAGTCGTAAGAAACACACACCCTCTCACCAGTTAGCGTTGCATTCCACGGTACTCCATGTCTTCATTGTGATGATGATGATGATGATGATGATGATGATGATGATGATGATGATGATGATGATCTGTCATCATCATCATCATCATCATCATAAAACATTATATCACAGAAAATGTGATTCAGTGACTTGGAAGTTGTGGCGACGAAGATGTTGCGGTAGTAGCAGTCGTTGTGAAAGTAGTCACGAGTAGTATTTTCGATGCAGGCGCAGTTGTTACAGACGTTGTCGTGTACTTCCAACGTGTGCAGCAGCGCAGTAACGATGTAGGTGCCATATTGGTACCATATTGGTAACAGCAGCGCCATCACTGGAAAGGAAGGAACTGCGAGAACAATGAAACCTCGCCAAATCGAAATTCATCAATTCGATGCTTAGTTTGAGACCTCTCGAAAGCGACAATACTGTTATCTCGAATCTCGGATCACGCGATACATTAAAGTGGATCTTGTGCGTCGATGTGGTAGTTGCTGTGGTCGTTGTAGCGGTTGTACGTTTCAGTTTCAGAAGGATATTTCCTCATATACGACTTAAACTGCCGGGCAAAAGAAAGTATACATTTGAATGCTAGTTCAAAACGTTACTAGACTGAAAACAGTCGCCGAAACACTCCACCTTAAGGTCCAAAACACAACTATGATACCCGTATCAAATATATCACCATCGAATAACCATGTCCTATTGGTTTCATTTTCAGTCACCATTGACATGGATGTATACTGTCTTTTGTCCGGTAGTGTAGATGAACAAGTTTCGGATTACCTCATGGCACATGGCACTTGATGTCCCTTCCGGTCCATGACACACATACAAAGAAACACCAGCGTACAAAAATAATTATTTTTACGTGGAAAATAGACACCAAACCTCTTTTTAAATAATGTACGGTATGTCCACGGAGTCGAAACCCTCTCGTTATGGTAATTCAAAACAACGTACTTGCTTCTCCTTCACGTGGTCCCCGATACATTTGAACCCAAGTTCAACAGGTGCAAAACAATTATGATAATAGGTATACACGATCAGTTTTAACCGGAGCCATTGTATGCCTTGTCACAACCACCTCTGTGTATGTTTTCGGCCTATTGTGTGATGAGTGTCTGTGTAGGTTTTAAGAAGTTTGGAATTTGAGCGAATTTGTTCCAGAAGAGTAATGAACCCCAAGGGACTTATTGGCCTCTGGAGAGACTTCTCTGGTCTTTTGAAACCCACTCGGGGAGACTAGTATATGAACAATTGTAATGGCCGTCCCTTTGGGAACCTGTTGACATATTTACGATCGCATGTACTGTCTTTCCTGTCAATAGGTTGTGAATTGCTCGAGTATAGCTGGTTTGTTGTCAAATGCAATTAAAGCCCTTGCGCATTCAGTAAGAACGGGGCTTGTTGTTTATGTGTGAGAAGGAAACTAAAGGTCGAAAACACCACATGTGTCGAAAAACGTGTGGTCCGAAATCTTTTCATTGCACGTCAAGTTTGTTTGAGAAGCTGAAAAAAGTTATTCACTGGCACTCCTTCCACAAGAGTGAGAGGGAAACTTTTTAATATATTTTATTGAACATTATTATTTAAAAACAAAACTGACGAGGGAGGAACAGTTTAAAACTTTTTGACCAAGAATATAAATATACACAACTGGGGACACGTTGAACTCGGCTCTTGAGTACAATGTCAGCATCGTTTGTGTTTAATTTATGATAACAGAGTCTGCTTCAAATAAAGCTTATAAGCTTTGTTTCATGTGTGTTTTTACAGATCATATTTCAGTCGGTAATCCTCGTGGTTTCTTATTATGATCTCATAATTATGCGAAACTTTGCAAACTGTTAACAGGGAATGTACAGGGTAACGTTGTCACGTTGCATGGTGCAACTTTTTTTGGACCATGTAATAACTGTCAAATGAACCTTGTCGAATCCTATTGTTTGTTTGTTTGTTTGTTGTTTAAAGCCACACTCAGCAATATTCCAGCTACATGACGGCGGCCTGTTAATAATCGGGTCTGGACCAGACAATCCTGTGATTGACATCATGAGCATCGATCCATGCAGTTGGATACGATGACATGAATCAACCACGTCTGTGAGCCTGACCACCCGATCCCGTTAGTCGCCTGTAACGGCAAACATAGGATGCTGAAGGCTAACTGTAACCTCGATCGAATCCTATGGCGACTAGCATGGGTTAACGCCGCGTCAACTTATTTCACGGTAGATAAACTGTATATGAGAAGAAAGACGTTTGTCTAAAGTGTTTGGTCGTTTACCATGGTGCTTGTAGTTCAAGTGTCATAATCGGGTTAAAACTGGGATTTGAACATACGACAAGCTGATCCTGCCTCGGTTAAGTAACGCTTGCTCTCAACTGGTAGATGTAAAGCGTGTCTTTGAGACCCTTTTGCATGGATATGCAGTGTTCTCTTTCAGACAAATACGTCCGACAGACCGCCATGACATGGCGTTGACACCGCACGTCAAAGAGCTCCCACTCACTCACACAATCAATCACTCTCTCTCTCTCTCTCCCCTGCCCTCTTCCCTGTTGACCGACGTAACACAAGCATTTGTTATCCGATAAAACACTGTTTTCATATTCTTCTGATACTGTTTGCCATAGAAATTGTTGCCATTCCACCATAATGGTCGATCGGATAGATTCCTGCAATTTCAAGCTCTGAAAGTATATTGCTGTTTTATGTCCGAGGGTCGATGCCGCGTATACGCTCATTGTCAGAGTGAAAGCTATATAACGTGTTGTTTCTATCGCTGACAAGGGAGCGATTTATTTCTGAAAAGAGAGTTGCATGGTTTATAGCTGATCGGGCTGTTTGCCTATTCACACGCTGGTTCTGACGTTAACCACGACACACGCTCTCAATCTCAGCCGCCGTGATTAAAGCATGGGCAAGTCTGTTTCATATACAGTCGGACGTGGTGTATCTCCGTAAAGAATCCACAGGAACCGTTACCGAGCAGATATTTCAGCTCGGAAATTATCGTGTTGACCTTGCTGGTATCAAACGCGCACCCAAGGGACACAACTCCTCATACGCTATCCCTGCAGACCCCTAATCTGGACAAAGTTGCCATGCTCTTTGACTTGGTTTCACGCTTACTTTGTGTGTTAAAAGTATTGACTGGAACGCTTCGCATTCTATGATAGAACCAGTTTATGTTACAAATTCGTTCTTTTGAACATGGACATCACATATAACCCAATTGTGTTCTCGCTTACCCCAAACATTATTATTATTATTATTATTATTATTATTGTCATCGTCCTCTATGGTACCATTCACAATACAATTCAATTAAACAAAAACAATGAGGTTAAAACATTTTTCTAGGCTTTTAATAGAATAGCGTTTTGGAAATCCGGATTTTGGTGATAAATATGCTTCTAAAATGGACCTCTTATCAGCTTTGGTGCTCAGATTATGTTACGAATGATTTAAACGCATTTTAGACAAGGTTCGGCCTTTTCTTATACATCCTTCGTTTTATTGCCTCTTGTCCCGGAAAACCAAAACGATCACACAAGAAATCACAAAAAACACTAGCTAACAATTAGGTCCTGCCCATAACCTGAACCGGATATCAGAATACATAAAAGTCTCTGAGCATTTCCAATACTGTAAACTGCCGGTGTCGGGAGATCGGGAAGGCCTTTCGTTGTGGTGGGAAAATCCACAAACTCAACCAGTGAGGGATTTATGAGTGTACGCCAGAGCTAGTCGTTCTCGTCTGGAATTCCACCTACCAACTGTTGAGTGCCAAACTTTGGTCTAAATGTGTCCAGCGATTGGTCAAAGATTTCAGAAGCTCCAAAAACTTGACATTGTCCGTGGTTTCCATGCCACTCGGACACTTTGAGAGATAAGGTTTAAGCCGATCAGATGAAGAGCCCTGTTCCTGCCTGGCTTCAATTATCGGTGCCATTTTCGGAATGTGAAATCTGATATCCCCAGCGGCCATTTTATGTCGGGATAGGAAGCAATGTTTCTTGTGATCATTGTTCCGCTGGCTTGACGAGCTGGGGTATATTTCACCAGAAACAGTGCAGAGACATAAATATGTTTAGTTTTGGCATTTCAGGCCCGATGTCTGTGAAAGAAAGTTTTCAATTTCACAAACACACTTGAAACTGACACTTCTAAAAACATGTCCCCCCGTACGATCGACTCAGCGTTTTACAAACCCGCTCCGGTTCGGTTTTGTATCACAGTGTCAATTTTACACACACCCCAATGTTTCGTTAGCCCTCCCCCACTCTGCCTCACGTGCCTCACAGTGTTTAGCTTTGTCGGAGAAGAATCAGACTTTGGTATGTTTACCGTGTCAAAATCTGTTGCAGAGCCTGCTGAAAACACATCCAAATATGATACCACGGGTCGGGTGTCTAGTCTGAATTCGCAACACTTTTGCAGCCAGTTTCGTTTATACTCAAAGTCAGGATTTACAAATTTACCCGACAAAACAGAGACAAGTCACTTGTCAAGAGACGAAATTGACAACATTACTTCTGATGTCAATTCCACTCAATTTCAACACTTAAATGTGTTTTAACAAGACATTTTCCAGCCCGCATTTTTGTGTCGAGAGTCTGATTGGGTCCAACGCCAACCACGATCCTTATCAGCGACAGTTTTAACTAATTTCTCATGTTAAGTAGAAAAGGTCACAAAAAGAAAGTTTCTCCGGAAAAAATGAGTTTGGCTTGTTATAACCCAAGACACTGATACTGTAATTGACGTGTTAATGTCGCTGTAAACAAACGGGTTTTTTTCAACAGGATGTGCTTATTAGTTTTGACACAGAGACTAATACTGCTCGGTGTCGTGTGCCTACATTTTATATCTTTTTTTCCAAAAAGTTAAAAGAAAAACGTAACGAAAATATTGTTTTTATAAATAATATTACTAAGTTGTTATTATCAATGAGAGACGATAATACTGCTCAAGTCGTATTGATTTCATTTGTTAGATATATTTTGTTGACTTTGTATTCGTACACATGATCAATTTCGTTCATAGGAGTGAACTCAAATGCCCAATTCTCATGATTCACATACTGATTAAAAAAACATCTTTTTGAACGATGTTGGGTAATTCATATTGCATTTGTGAAAATTACGAAAACATTTAGACTGTAGGTAGCTATTTCACTGTCATTTTCATTTTGGTATGAATATGAAATAAGCTTAATGCCTACAAAATATACATACCCATGTTCTGTGAACGTGAACCGATTTTCTATTCACGGCACTTGAACATAAGCACACAGGAGAAAAGAATAAACACAACTCTCTTAATTCTTTGCGTTTTAGTGTCAACCGTTTTCGTGGACGCCGTGACTAGCTTCATGTTGTTTCCGCTTTTGCCTCTGATTATTTTCGGGAATTACCTCCAGGGAACTTTGAAAGGAAAAAAACCCACAGACCCTGTAGATGTGACAGTAATATATTTCTGTTGTCATCAATTTCCGTCATTTACATTTGTCTGGAGATTCGAGATTGTATATTTCAGATTCATTGCTTTACCATTCCGTCTTTTAACACGACACAGCATTTTTTTGCAGCGAGCACTAAATCCTAAGATTGATTTTTATGCCAGGACCGTTTGTTTTCAATGCCAGCTTTTCGAATTACCAAATCTCTTTCCAAGCCTAAAAGCTATCGTTCCACAGAACACTTTGGACAACCCAGCTAAGTGGTGGAAACTGCATTCACTCGTTTCACATGTGGAAAATCAACATAAATCATACGTAACCTTATCATGATTAGTTGTTCATAGAGAACAAAACAATCACCCAATAATATGTAACAGAAATGGAAATCACATTGCTTGGTTGGATATTTTTCTAGCTATGATATTGATAAATCAGTGCAATCACACTTAAATAAATAAATAAATAGCCTTACATAGAAAACCGACCTACATGAACTTTAAATTGCATAATTTCAATACTTCAAGCATAATCCTCGGACATGAGGTCTTCAATTCTCTTGTAACAAAACAATTTTATTTTAGAACATTAACGAATTAAGTCATAATTAGTAATTTAGCTTATAACTGTCAGGCAAAAGCGATGTTTGATGGTGCCTGGACATGAAATAAACACGAAATGTTTTTTTTATTCGATGGTGATATGTATATGATACAGGTATCAAAGTTGTGTTTTGGGCACGAAGCTTGCAGTGTTTCAACGACTGTTTATAGCGTTGTAACGTTCTGATAATGTTTGTAAAACAATTTTTAAGTCCATATTTTCTTTTGACCGGCAGTTTGGTATCGAAAAAAACGATATTTTATTATTTCAATTATTACAATTTGAATTATAAAACATGTAGTATTTTCGTTGTTTTTGTGTAAAAAAAAGTGATGAGTTCCACCTGTTGAAACAAGACTACTGATAACGGTTCACAGGTGTATCGTTTGAAACTTAATCTCATTGTCACTCAATGCCAGTGAAATGGTAACATTTATTACGATGCCTTAGCAATAACTAAATAAACATTGTCAGTTTTGTGGCCTGTTTCACACATCTCGGCGTAAAGGTTCGCGATCCGGCATACCACCCAAATACTCACGTTGTCCGCTAATCCATCCTGTCGTGGAACTGGGATATATTGTCATATATCTGCTGAGGAATTTGATTGGTTGTGACACCGTAACAACGACACTGATTGGTTGATGGCTATCTAACTATGTCAAAACATCACTATGCCACTTTCAAATGTTATCGTGTTATCCAAGCGTGTCGCATTTGTTCTCACCTGTTTAGCTTATAGCTTTACAATGCCATAAATATCCTTCCAAAACTGTTAAAAATATAACGACATTTATTACCGTTCTGGACTTATGACAAACATACTAATTTCGACCTAACCTTTTTTCGACAGCGTGGGTTTTGAGCAAAGTATATGCCAAATGATTTATACACAATAAGCGGGAGTGAGTGAGTATGGTTTTACGCCGCTTTTAGCAATATTCCAGCAACATCACGGCGGGGAACACCTGAAATTGGCTTCACACATTGTTCCCATATGGGGAATCGAACCCGGGGATTCGGCGTGACGAGCGGTCGCCCTAAGCACTTGACTACTCAACCGCCTCAAAAATAAAAAGCGGTCAGTCAACACTGTGTATAACAAAATCCTTTAAAACCAGTGTCTTTTATACGAAATTTGCAAAAAAAACACAGATAAGTTATTATCCTGACTTAATTAGTGTTAATTCGTTTTAGCCGACATTTCGTGCTATCCGATATGGTATAGCTGTATCTGTTTGCCTAAGGCTATTAAATCGTGACGTTCGCAACGATATTTGTGTTAAAAAACCTTGATATACATTCTGCAAAATTCCGTTCAAGCAGTTGGTGTGTGTATAAGATGTAAAATAAATGTATTGCTTTGCTACCTTGACCTGGATATGGTACGCATTGATGTACAGCTGAACGTTTTCTTTCAAAATACCCTAGTCTATAAATATATAATATCCACTGAAAGGGTAACCAGTCTCGGTTATCTGCTGAAACGGATCCACGGAGATATAATATATGTTCCTCCAAATGTAAACTCAGATACAGTGTATTTCCAGAAACCATTTACACTTTGTCCTATTGTACTTTACAACACTACAATCTACAAGGTACAACTTCTCGTATTATTAAATTCTTCTTTAATCCTCACTTGAATTTATTCAGAACATGGTATCACTTTGAGCCGTTAAAATATACCCTAGCCTGATGTACCATTAGAATACAACAAAGGCTGATCGCTATAATACAACGAAATTTGTACCGTTAGAACAAGTCTGTCTTACAGACCCTGAAACAAATATATATCAAATACAGCCCATGCAAGTCTATGATGTTTGGCAAGTCTAGATTACTGCAGTATCGGAAAATGAAGAGAGTCAATGGGCTCCCTTTTATTATATTTTTATTAAGATAACTGAACAACTGTTTTTTTCTGTACGATATGTTCATTGCAGAGACTAGATATTAGTCTACGTTAGAACACGCGACTTGATTAACTTGGTTGTGTGTTTTGAAATATGTACCATTTGAAAATAGGAAAGCAGTTTTCTGTTGTTCTGCTGTGATGTTCTATGCACCGTACTGAAACAAATATTTGACGGGGTATCTCGAAAGTAAGAACGTATGTTTCTTATGCAGTCCGCCCCAGTTTGAATCCACTGGCAGCACTTGAGTAATCTTCTGTTCATGGTGTTTCGACAGCTGATGTTGGCGACTTGTCGTTTGATGTGCATTCGGGGATATTCTAATTACAAATCAAAGAGTGAGTGAGTGAGTGAGTGAGTATGGTTTTACGCCACTTTTAGCAATATTCAAGCAATATCATGGCGGGGGATATGTGTGGGTTCACCCCAATGTCAATGTTGATTTTGTTGATGGTTTTGTACTTCTGGACGCTACAGAAATGGGTGTCAACCAAGCAAAGTTCCACATCAAATCGGCCCAGTTTGTCAAGGAGAACCGATGTGAGCGACGAATGCATCGACTTTATGTTCAGTATGTTGAGAGGGTTAGCAACCTTGTAGAGTACTTCACTTGGGTGAAGTCGGCTGGCCTGAAAAGTGAAACAGAAGGCTTTATGTTTGCTATTCAGGACCAGTCACTTCCCACTCGACAACGTCAATGTGTGATTTTGCATCAACATATAAATATGAAATGTCGATTATGCAAGGAATCTGGTGAGACTGTCGACCACATTGTCAGTGGATGCCCAGCTTTTGCACAAACTCAGTATTTTAAGCGATATGATAGAGTGGCTCGATCATTTTATTTCCGTCTTCGCAATGCTTGTGGTTTTAACACAGAGGTCCATACATGATACGACCAAGAATATGTAGTAGGCGTCATGGAAAATGATAAAAATTCTTTGGAAGAGGCCCGTATACAGCCTCAGACCTATCCAGGCCAACAAACCTGATCTTGTCCATTTTGATAAATCCAATGAAAACATTTATATCATTGACATTGCTGTCCATTTTGTCACTAATGTGATTTGCAAGCGTCATGAAAAACATGGCAAAGACGCAGACCTCGCCTTCGAAATCTCACGCTTGCATCCCAAGTACCAAGTTGTCCGATTCCCCATTCTTCTCGGTGCCTTAGGTTTGGTACATCCCAATCTGTTGACTGAGAGTACACGTTTTTGCTGCCAGGAATACAGCCTTTCTGACAATGTGGGTAATGCAGAAGGCGGCAGTGTTGGGAGGTATTCACATTCTCCGAAACTTTCTTGGTGGGTTCGACTAGGCAACGTTTCCTAGTAGAAGTCCCATTCGCTGTGTGGGCTGCGTGTAGAGGGGACAAGGGCCCTGAGTTGGTGATTAACCTAACCAGCCTGACTGTGCCAGGGTCACCCAAATCCCTTTTGCTACATTTATTTATTTTAATCTGTAAATAATGATAATAATAATAAGAAGAAGGAGACGAAGAAGAATGCCTTCATATACAACCCCACGTTTATATACTTTTCTATAGAGATACATACTTTTAACCTATTTTAGCATGTGATGCAGCTGTAAATTAGTTAGTTCCATAGTGAATAGTGAATGCTATTTGTATGACAACACCCCCCATGTACCCCGTTAATTCAGTTCAGTTCCCTCCCGAAAGTCAGACTTTCCCTATCACAACTTGAGGAGTATATTATCTTCTGATTATGTTTGTTCATAAGTTGGTGACCCTGAAATCGTTAACGTTTGAAGTTGTTAGAGCTCAATGAATGATGAACATGCAAGGATGACAAATTTATGCATTGGTGCTGTTGTCAATGAATAACAGTCTCTACCTATCGACAAAACACCGAAAATACATACATCTGAACAAAACATGAACAGTGTTCTCTTAGCCAGGTCGTTTGATATTTGATGTGCACCCAAGTTCTGTCATGCAAAACGCTTCAGGCAATGTATGAGGCAGAATAGTGCTTGTGTTGAGATCGTGTTTGCCTATCAGCAATATTCCGTCATTGTCTGGGCAGGGGACATCAGAAATGGGCTTCAAAGATTGTACCCATGTAGAAAATCGAACCCGACCTTTGCAAGCTTTAACCACAAAGCTATCCCGCCTTCCTTCCAGACATGGACAAAGGACATTATATGAAAACAAACACGTTCGGATCATTAATCAAATTGTTGGTATCGTTTTCATGGTTCGCTAAGACAGCGTGTTACAAGTGTTGCGTTTCTAATTATGCTGAGTATAGTAGCAGCGAAGTATTTTTTTTCTGCACCGTGCCACAGATTTGTGACGTCATGCCCTATCGATTACAGGGTTCAATTCCCAAACGTGTAAATTTATCCTTATGAATTGATTCATTTTCGTTGAGTGATTTGACCCATCGTAATAAACAGCAGTCTCTGGTGTTGGATGTGATGCACGGTGAACTGTGTGATAGCCTCAGCACAGGAAAGCAGCAACACTGACATTCAGCTTTTAAAATCATCTCCAAAGAGGTTTCGTGGTCATTCTAACCTGTGGCATAACCCACTATATATTGTCCATAAATCACTTTTACAATACTGCATTTCCATAGTAACCTGAAGCCAATTTTTATTCAAGAATAAACCTTTACAAATTTGTGACATGAGACATTTTGTTAAAAGCGTATGGTTTTAAATTTTAATAAGGTCTCTAATGTGTGTGCTTCCCGAAGTCGTTCGCAAGCTGCAGAAACGTGTTAACAGATTAAAACAAATACGAAAATGATTTTTAAAAAGCATCTGAATGAAGACACATATGTTCACTGGAAACAAAAAAAAATCAAAATCCATACAGAGATTGGGGGATTAATTAAATTAGTCATAATAATTGCCGTTCAGCGCGGCAAGGATATTCATCAAAAATGAATTTGTTGAAACACATGACCTTGCGAAACAGCAAATGGAAGATAGCAACAGAATTCTCGCAGGGTATCCATTGCATATTATCAGCTGTTTATCAAACCCTTATGGAGCGCTTGGTACCCGTTGACTCAGACGGAAGTCGAACCGTATTTCCAAGAGGAAATTACAGGCAGAAATGCGATACAGATGCATATTCACTAAATGTGATGTCTAATCACTGCTTCTGAGGTAATGTCATGTAAGAGCTCTTGACAAGACCTGAGGTTGATGTGAATAATTCATGAAATCGACAACCACGAGAATCACATGGAAATCGATCACAGTTGCTTATTGCTGCGGACTTTCAATGTTACACAGTTTACGTTTAATCTCTGATTCCTTCTTGTAACTTCGAGCTCCTGGTCACACGGCTAATTACTCGCGCGCGTGCCTTGCAGTGGATCTTTTAAAGGTATTAAAAGGTATAGGTATTAGGTATTGATATCCAGGGAGGACACAATTGTGTATATTTCATAATTGCGATGATGTATGTATTCTGGTGAAGATTGTGTGATTGATTTACGTCTGTTTTATGATGAATGATTGATTTTGGATTGAACGTTGCAGTTTGGTGGTGATGTTGCACAAAATTAGATACAATTATATTCTATATAGCAAATACGTGAATACTTTCAAAAAATGTCATTTTGATAATTTTACCATTCTTATAAATTATTCATCTTCCTGTTACATAAAGAACATTGTTATTTTATAACATTCACTTTACAGTTTCGTTTGCACGTGTAAGTACACATGTATTACTTTTTAACAAGACTTTTAGCACTTTTGCTCAGAAACCAGCAATAATAAGCACAGGAACATCAGTGCCCGAACTTCGTCACATTAACTGCATGTCCCCTTCAGCAACATTCCGTCCTTTGTGGTGGGAATTGCTCTTGAGGTTCATTTTGCAAATAAGTCAACAAAAAAGCATGATTCTTGTTTTGTTAACGATTTACCAGATTTATGCAAACATTCCTAAATCACGTTTTACATTTTCTCAAAGCTATTTCTCATTCTAAGATGGGGCCCGCTTTCTTTCAAACATAAACTGTCTTCGTGTGCAAGTCCACAGCAACTGTTGGTAACTTGATTCCACCCAAATATGTTTGATGTACATTTCTTTTTGTCCTGTCAATCATTCTATTCGTCCAGTATTACATCCATTAGCTTGCTTTTCTTTGCGCCTGAATATAAAGGTTACTCCGGCAAAAGAGCATACTTACCGATGTCTTTCAACAGCTTCACAAATACACTCATTGCTTTAAATATCCAGATGTAGTTTGTTCGCTGGTCCAGTGTTGTTTGATTCTGTCATTCGTATTTTGTCATAGCCATGTATCTTGTACCATTTCGTTTACTTCACACAGTCAAATATATATCTTGTTGTTATCTTTTGTTTATTACTGGTCTAAATAGCTCGCCCAGTCGTCAAACAGTCGTGGACGATCGATGTGAAATTATGAAATAATTAAAACGGAATCCGAGTTAATGTCTCGTGTACGTTGGGTTATGATGATGATATTATTTAGCTCAATAATCACGAAACTGATAAACTCTACTCTGTAAATCAGTTCTCAATTGTAGAAAAATAAAACACTATGACAGGTTAAGTGAAATTAATTTTATTCTTTTGTTCGCAACATACTCACATGATACATCCTTTCTCAGCACTGATATCTGAAAAGGTAAATGCATGGATTTGTAATAAACACGACTATACAAAAAACAAACATACGTCAGTTGATATGAATATACATTTACAAATAAATAAATAAATGAATAAATAAATAAATAAATAAATAAATAAATAAATAAATAAATAAATAAATAAATAAAATAAATAGATAAATAGATAGATAGATAGATAGATAGATAAATAAATAAATAAATAAATAAATAAATAAATAAACTTTTGCCAAAGTTAATAAATCCCAGCAAAATATTATTATTCTTTTCATCAAAGCCGAGTTTTGTGCTAAATTAGCGACCGGAGCTGTTCATTGCGTCACGAAAAATCGCTACGCGGTAGACACAATTTATAGCCTAGAAACCCCTTTAGTTCATAAGGTTAAGTGACGGGTGCCAAAGGGATAAAATGATTGGTGGGAAGTGGTCACGTGATCTGTGTTTATGCTCTCAGCCGGGAAAGCAGTTCTTATGGGGGTAAGTTAGCCTCTTAAATCCTTCCACAGATGTTCTCGTTTTTATTGCAATATTCTTGAAAAATGTTTTTGCTTATGATGTAAACACAGGGGATCTTTCTTGCTCATGAAAGGATGTCAGTCACATTGACGCACCGTTGTCGATAACAAACGTGTTAAAGCGAATCGATTTCGATAACGTTAGATTTATACTTTTCTGGCATGTTAGGTGAGATTATGTGATCTCGTTGATTACTTAACAGCATTTGGGGAATTCGTGATCAGTGCGTGCTTCCATTGTTTTGAACGTTTAGCGTTAGGTACCAGATGGCCAAACAGTGAGATCTCATTTGAAATTGACTTCTTTATGTACACTACGACAGAACTGACTACACGTGTGTATTTCGCTAATGGATTACTGAGATTTGTTTACACGTGATTTGCATCACTTATAAGCTTTTGAAATGTCATTTGTAGAAATTCCTTTAAAATATCAACACCTACAAATATGACAAATGATTCATATGATTATTATGATTTTGTAAACATGTAATTTTTTTGGAGTAAGTATTTAAGTTTATTATGTTAATACGACGATTATCCTTTGTTATTTCCACTGCAAAGAATGAAAAACAAATCATTTTTACGTAACATACAAATGTTAGATGTTAGATGTTTCTTCAAAGAGAAACGTGAAAATACGTAAAAATAAGCGGTTCATTTCTGATATTTCACACATGAATATCGTAAAATAACAGTGTTAAATAAAAGCTGAAATGTTCAAGATATTGAACAGAATATTCACCAAGAAACCAGTCCCTATGCTCTGTATCCTTGACGGAAGCTTGTGAGTAAACAAGCCATGTATGCTTGGTCGAAAGGCGAGAGATTTATTACGCTGTGTCGATAGTAAATCAGCGCTGGTTTATGTTCTCTGTAATTAACCTGCGAATCACAAATTTATCTATCACTCACTATGTGTTTGTAAATCATCCATACCAATCAAAAATTTCATAGCTACTTGTAAGGCTTATAAATTTTCTGCCTTTTGCCACGGTATGGTTTGTGGCGAGTGTTTATGATCGGTTGACGGGCAAATCGTTTTTCAAATGAAATGATTTTTTATGATCTAATAATGTACCTTCTATGCTACAGGAACGAGTTTCCGTATATTAAATGACTGTGCGAGAATGCACAGCGAATTAACGACTGCTCGGGAAAGTCTCAAAGGTTTTAAGCTTGGGAGAGAAGTCATAACTATCTTATTGTCACTTTATTTGCAGCTTACCAAATCAAGCAGGGATCCTTCGTGCTCTTTCGCGTTATGGGCCGAGATTTTATTCTGACATTCTGCAAAGCATTTAACAGTGAAAATCAAGCGTAAAAAATTACACGAAAGGCGAATTTGAATTTTAAACCACTTAAACGACAAGAAGTTTAAATATTCAATTCCAATTTATTCGATTTGTGAACCCTGCATTTGAACCATGGAATGGGCTTTAGTCACGGAAAAATAGTATTTGGCAACGTAAAAAAGTTTTAAGATAATTCACCTGGCAAACCCTTGGATTGCTGCATTGTCTGATAATAATTGAAATAGTTGGCGAAGATCAGAAGTGTCAAAACAATTATAACACGCTGTTTTAAAACGGTTGATACTGTTAAATTTATTGCTTTAATTCGGTCTAATTACAAGTTGAATTTTCTACGTCATAAATAATATTAATATGGGGTTAGTGTTTTCTCAAGAATTATGAGATGCAATGTCATAGGTTAATGGAAATTTTATCAAATTAATTTAGAATATAATTGTTGTTTTTATCATTGATGTTTTATAGTAAAAAGTTTTCCGAAAGGGCTGTCCTATAAATGACTTATCATATTTAGCATTTTTATCATCTCACATTGTGATTTTTCGTCAAGACAGAATACACATTTTGACATATAAAACAAAAGTATGTTTAGGCCAGGAAAAAGGTGTTTCACGCATCAGTACGTAATTTGTTAAATGCATGTAAGAGACAATGATCCGGTCAATGATATCATAAAACTCGTAGTTTCGAATCTTGTTCATTACATGTTTTAACCATAGTCCTTTTGGTTTAATTAATATTTCGTTAAAATCAGACAACGGCTGTGACTTGAATAGTACGATAGCTGAAAAAAAGACATATTTTCACTCTTCAAAAATCTGGTTCATAAATACAGATATTACACATGACATTGCATCTTGACAAAAATACATTTGCCCACCACGTTGAAAATAATACATAATAGATATTGAACTAAACGACAATACAAATTTTATTGAAAACATATGCTGGGATGAAAATCTCATCTACCTACCAACTACCGATGTGCTAAGCGATATGGCGTATAGCTGGAGTAGCTAGGCGCTATGCTTGAATCGTTACATGATTTATGCGTTTTCTTTTAACGTTTTATATGCTTAAACGACGGGGGAGAGAAAGAAATAGGCCTTTGATCTTTTGCCGCGTTTAGAACGGATCCTGACTTTGAATAGACGTCTACCAAAGTTCTCAGGTGGCTTTGCTATCAAAGCCTTCACGAATGGGTTTTGACGCCTGTCTTCATGCTTTGCATACACATATTCGGAGTTTCTAGTCCCGGGCATTGAGCAAAAAAAAAGAAGCAAAATGCGTGTGTGAGACGCATAGCCCAAACATCTGAAATCCCGCTGCGAGGATTTCAAAATATCATTGCTAAATAGATCGAAAGACGACGGGATGGTTTTAGGGTGTCTAAAACTATAACCGGGAATCGAGACGAAACGAAACAATCCGATGGTATGCTTTATTCAAAGTATGATTATTTCGAGAAAGTCATTGCTTAATAGGTCGAAATGAAAGCAAATGTTTCTTGTGTGTAAAACTATAACTGGGCATCGAGACGAAACGAAACATTAACAGACATTCTTTTATCCCCCCGTCGTGTTTCAATGGGTACAATTTATTGGGTCATTTTCTCATCACTTTATGGAGTAAGGGTGATTGCCAATGTCGGCTAATCAATTTAAGGTGTTGGTGATTTTTCAGACTAGTTTATCGATCTGATGGGCTAAAGTGACCTTAATGTTGATGAAGGCTTGTAAACGTTATATCGATTAAAGATATTAGCTGTTTCGTGCAATAAACAGCCACCGGATTGATTTTTACAACTACCTGAGGGCCTGGGCGTTGTAACGAAAAGCCCTAAACATCCTACAGGTCTTGCCGAGGAGTAGTTAACGTGGAATTAAAGGAACTATGTTGTACACTTAACTGTGTAAATAGAGAAATTAAACCTAACAGAATAATTATTTTGTTCATATTTCAATTATCCAAACAGGTCACTTAACACATTGTGATACTTTACTTACATTAACAAAGTGTTGAAATAGTAAACTTAATTCAACAACTGAAACCAGTATGTTTTTAAAATCAGATCTCTCTTTTTGTCAGTCCCATAAGACGTGTCAATAAGCCATCGATTAACAAAGTGATATGTTTATAACAATATCACGTTTTATTAGGGAAGCCGCATATGCGAATGCCTGCATATTATGCATATAAAACTAGTATGAATTATTCATATAAATATTCACTATTCAATATTTACTGAATACATGTCACATACATTTCTAGTATTTGTTTCTTAAAAGGAATTATTCTGTATTTTATGTTTTTAACATAAAATGCCTTTTATTGCGTTTGTTAAACGAAAGGAAATGCTTAAATACAACACACCAATCTATTGTTTTCGATAGAAGTGTTTCGACAATTTTCTGTCTGACAATAAAGAAATATTATTAATTTTTCCTTAATGTATCCCTAAATACATTTTACTGTTAAGTGATACAAAAGCTATTAATATGAGTTACAAATTAATTTCTTTGAAAGCAATTAAATGGCATGGATGTCGATCGTACTTTCTATTGTATTCACATTACTATCGGAAACTACAATTGTCCTGTCGTCAAACTTATGTTAACATAGCCCCACTTGTCAGTTACATGTATATTTCATGTTTACCACATGTATATTTCATAGAAGTCGGTCTTGACAAGGGTATTCCGTTTTGTTCATTGTTAAGGTACAGTGAAATGTCTCATGCGTTATGGAATTTATCACTGCTATCATTCATGAATAGCAGGCTGTGTATTTATTTATCAACAGTAACGACCATTGCGTGTGCTTTATATAGGTATATAGGAAAGTGAAAATCGCCAAGTCAGTAGATTAAAAAAAATATTTTCCGCGATCAGAAAGAATTCATCTGATAAATATGATATATTCATTCATGAAAATATATTCAATTATGTATCTAAGAAATGAGATATTCGAGATTAATAACAAATTGTTATAAATAAACCCAAATAATTGCATGCCATTTCTTTTTAGTATATAAACTTTTTTTAAAAACTAATTGATTAATATAAGGTTTAGTCTATTAATCAAAGTCAAAATTCTTAAAGTTTAAATCCCAGGTCAATTCGAAATTTATTATTTATATTCGATAAACAAAAAAGATAGGATATTATAAATCTCTAATAATATAACAGCGTCAAACTTTACTAACATCGAGGGGGTTTGGTAAAGTAAGATTAAAATTGGCGACAATTTTTTACGGAATGTCGTTAATTGAGACACTTGGTCATGTCGAGTCACAAGCTTGTCTCTTTTCATCAAATTTGTCTGTTTAGCTCGACGAACAAATGATAAATGTACAATCTACCGCCACAGTTATATTTAAACAAAATGGCCGGAAAACCCGCAAAATGGCGTCGACTAGGATACCAGCTTGCCAGAAAGATTGATTTTTTACACTCAACAAGAACGGGCGAGTTTTCTCTCCCGTTTCCGCCAAACAATAGCTAAAGAGCTCTAGCAGGAGTTGGTAATATAGGGAAATGACCAGTAATGGACAACGATGACCAATTCAGTAAGTGTTTCTTGTACAATTCAACACGGTCAAGTAGCATTTACAATCTCTGCTTTCAGGGAATATTAGCAGCGATTTGTTTACGTTTTGTCAATGCTGTTCATGCTTTGATGAAACGAGTTTATTGAATTTTCGATGATCTGAGCTTGTTGGTGTTTCATGTTCATAGTTGTATTTATGATTGATACTATTTCCGTACTATATGTTTGTTTATTGTTTTGATTATGATCATTGAATGATTTTCGTTTAATTTATTTTGATAATAACTAAACATATGAGCTAAATATTTTGTTATCACCATCACCTGTAAGTTTGGTGTGAACATTTTGTAACGTTAGATGAAATAAGAATGCAATTCAATTAAAACAAAATTAATCAATTCATAAGCAAATTTTTGCCGCAGAATAATGGAAATATATAGCAAATTATAACCTTTGAAATATATATTTCTGTATTGTAGAATTCCTCCTGTACATGTATACATATCCTGGAATATTTGTCCTGTGCCCATGTAGATATTACATTACTCTTTCGTGCATGACTGACGAAGGACACATGTTATGTATTATGTTCACCAGAGCCTTATGATTATACATAGTGTCCATAGTCTTTAACGAAACACTTTTAACAGTGACTGCATTTAGAACAACTGTGTTTCACAAGCCGATATTATACTATTTGGCTTGACTTTCAACGCGGCAAAGTAAGGTAAAGTCTACATCAGACACCGACACAGAAAGCCAACGAAATGGTGTCTTATCGAGCAACCACGACGATATTTTCTTACCTCCAAGTTTTAAAATCCAGGCTGCGTGTATAAAGGTTCGGTGTCCTGTGTTGCTCCGGCCCAAATGTGAACGTGGCTCTACGCTCCTTTGATGTCACCTCACTATTGTGGGTCGGGGGCTGATTTACGACGCTAGTCCTACGACCGTTTCTCGGAAGCTAGAATGGATAACAAAATATTCCCCATGTAAAATAAGTGTTATCGGTGTAGGTGATTTATGATAAAATCAAAGAAATCTCCTCCGCGAATACTATAGGTGCATTAAGGCACCCCTTCACTTCGCGGAGGTTTTTTTGTCAATCGTTAAACTTCAATGAAATCGCTTTGGATACTTCGGTAAACTGCAAAGCGCTTTATCTATCCGTGTCTCCTTCAGATGAAATTTATTTAACTGGAAATAGATTTGGGAGGGTGGGATGCTGGCGTACAGGTTTTATTACCAGGGGCCGGGCATTGTTCAACGGTCCCCTAAAGAGATTTAAAGACGGGGTGTAAACCTTTGCAAATAATGATAATGTACGGTCACTAAACCACATACTCTATTCTTGTGCAGATATTTTAACATTGTTTTCTTCTGTCTGAAGATCATGCATGATTGTGTCGTTGAGGGTTTTATTTCCATCGTAAAGCCAGTTTCAAAAGACATGGGTAATTTCCAATAAAGCCGCTTATTGTTGATTTTCTCTGTATATTTTCAGGTCTGCAGAGCTGACGAAATTAATTAGTATTTGCGAAGACTGGCGGGCGGTAAACGCTGCCTGAAGGCTTTTGAA
Source organism: Haliotis cracherodii (assembly GCF_022045235.1). NCBI lineage: Eukaryota > Metazoa > Mollusca > Gastropoda > Lepetellida > Haliotidae > Haliotis > Haliotis cracherodii. The sequence goes on along the minus strand of NW_027266271.1, from coordinate 19,700,583 downwards.
GTTGTGTTGGGCTGAAGCTGCTTGTTCGTTGTCAAGGATGGAGGGCCCGACTATGAGTTCCTATATTCCTAATTCCTATAACTCTAGCCTCGAACCAACATCGCTCGGTTCGTGCAATGGCGGGCAGATTCACATGACGCCGAACTCTAGTTATCCTTCAGTTCGGCAGCTACAGAACTATTCCTATTCTTCTTATAATACTCAGTCAATGTACCCTCGTTTCCCATCATACGACAGACTTGATGTCCGCTCTATGGGGGGCCACGTCCAATCAAATGACTTTTATCGTACACACGAGAACAGTAATCCCAACAGCGAAAACTGTCGCCAGTTCGTCGAACGAATACCGGAAACGGACGTCCCAGAATTCAATAGCTGCAAACTTAATGGCGGACACGGGTACAGTGAAAAAGACACAGTTTCTGACTTGCCGCAGTCCGACTCCCCCAGCCCATCACCCCAGGGGTCAGACGGTTATCCTGCGGGGTGCCCAAATGAACCGGGTGGCGACACCGGAAGTGACAGCAACTCTACCTCAACACTTCCGGTTTACCCATGGATGAGGAGTCAGTATGGTGAGGCTTCTACCAAGAATAAACCGGAAAAAAATAACAAAACAGTTTTTCCTCCTAAAAGGAAGACAACAACAAAACAGAAATATAAGAAAAACAAATAAACAAACAAGCAAAAGAGACATTAATAAGAGATGATTACTATTACGTGCAAGGAGTATTCTAATTGGGTAAGGATATGGATGGGGAAGAATGAATATATTTTGGGTTCTTGAAAAACAAAAGGCTTGCGCAAGCCTTTTCTTGTTGACAGTTGTAGTGTAAATACCAACATTTTAACATCAATGGAAGACTGACCAAATTTCCCAAACACAAAATGTTATTACATTTATGAATATCCAAGCAGCCATACACTAGCAAAAATACAATTAAATTACTATCGACAGGTAGGAATGTATCGTAGACATCAAATTATCTACAAAAAACATTTCAAGTTTGTTTGAACATGCGTATTTCGATAAACAGACATAAAAGAAATTGTATCAAGTGTTTCTTCTATCTTTAGCACAGGTGTGAAGTGATTGTAGCAATCTTGATTTTTCGTCTGACGTTTGATAGAAATGTGCCCAGTCTTTGTCGCCATAACCCCAGCATTTAAGTGATGACTGTCACGCAATATACAAATATTTTATCATGCTTCAGACTTCAAAGGAAAGACTAGTCTCGTTCGCATGATCGCATAACATCGATAACCCGACAATGACCTGTCATAACAGTCGTGCACCATCGAGTACTAAAATTCCCTTCAGGTGGATTAAAAGACTAACAGAGTCGCTTCCCTTTAGTTGTATATTTAGACATGTGTACAACAGCGTTGTTCAATTTGCAAATAGTAAAAAGTTGTCCATAAAGACAAATGGATGAACAAATATCGAAGAAAAAGCCATTTACTTTCTTTTTGGAAATATCAATTAATGAATACATACGTTCTCGCCCAACTTATCTCTACCCTCTCTGAATTCCATATACGGTATTATCGGACAGAATATGTCATGTCATTATATACTTACTTTTCTTAAAAATATCATTTATTGTCAAATTCAATATGACCTCTCCAATTGTGCAAAATTTCGATAACTTTGTAACGCATTTGAAAAGTGTTTAACTTTTCAAATATGAGGAAATCTTACCACATATGTGAACATCTTGGCATAGTATACTTTTGTAAAAATGTCGAGTTAACAAACTTGAGAATTAACATTAAGCACTTATGAAACTAACGAAATATATTACTTACAATAATTTGGCCGCAACACCTTGTGTCTTCCAGTTCACAAAGATCTATAAATCAGACATATATTTATTAGTAGCAAATGAAATAATGCTTGCTAGTTTCATTTATGTCAACAAAGAAAACAATCATCTAAAACTGAATAAATAACTGGAATATGGACTACTTTTCAAATTTCAAGGCAAGTTTACGAAAGTTAAATTATTGTATCTAAACTCATCAGATATTTTTAGTTTTATAGTTTTACATACATAAATATTCAGAAAATAAATATAACACAATATTTTGTTTCAATGGAAAGGCAAATAATATCAGAATCTAACTCCAAAATGATACCAGTTTCGGTGTAGATACTCTTCACGTGGATAGGAAGATTTAATTATAATCACCCAAACCAAAAGATACATGTGAGTGATTAGCTCATAGAATAAAGAGAATGTTAAAGAACTAATTGGCAACAGTACACCGGTGCTAATGAAATTAAAACCCAACTCCTAAATGTAATCATTTTTGACATAGATGATTTTACGAAGCGGCCAACAGTTTTTGCAGCTGAGCGAATGAAAATAGTCCAGCCAAGTACCTGCTGCGCTAGTTTGTTTTTAGTGTAAGGGAGACAACTCCAGACACTCTTGCCTCAGCATTCTCCATAGGGGGTGTAAAATATCTGCTCGCTTTCTACTTTGTTTGTTTATACATATTAGCCATATATCTCGTTTCCCTAAACATTCATTACCGTAAGCCTGATCGTATAAACATGGCGAGGAACCTGGCATCCTTCACAGGTTGAATTACAGTACGCTCCATGACTTCGATACATGTACGGTTAAGATATTATTATCATTTTATCAAATTTTACCATTTACATATTTCATAATTTTACAAACTAAATATGATGTCTCATAAAACCGTCATTGATACCCGATGTCAAGAAACATAACAATTCCGATAATGTTAACGTGTTTTCGCTTCAATTTAATATTTTTGTAATTGTTATCTATCAAATTTTCATTTAATCTGCAGTAATTGTCAAGTCACAACCGTTCTGTCCATATATGATATTAATCAACTGATTATTTGTTAAATTTCAATCCAATAAATGTCAAAGATATCTAGATTTCGTTATATAAATTTTCTACAAATCTGAAAGTTGAATTTTTACATTAATCAACGCTAACCTTATCATTTCTATCTTTGCAGGACCAAACAGAAAGCGTGGCCGACAAACATACACTCGATACCAGACCTTGGAACTTGAAAAGGAATTCCATTTTAACAGATATCTCACGCGCAGACGCAGAATAGAAATCGCGCATGCGTTGTGCTTGACAGAAAGACAGATAAAAATCTGGTTCCAAAACAGACGGATGAAATGGAAGAAAGAGAGCAAGCAGATCGATCAACCAGGTGGTGACGGACGGGATTCCGATAAAGAAAAATAAGCCATCATTACACAACTGGCAGCGACAGACTGATAGGGTTGGAAGTTCGACAGATGCCACCGAATTAGGCCACGCCCACCGCATGCTGATTGGTGGCTTGGTGTTGCGTGACAGTCATGTGACGTAACTTGTCATAGTTAATGGTACTATGCATACAGTTGCTAGAAAGGCAGTCAGCCTTGATATCTACACGAGAAAATGCCTTGCGGAGAATTGATGGATTGGTCAGTTTATATCAATTTCTTCAATGCGAATGATTATTGCAATGTGCGCGTCGCCTTTGAATATATTTATCACCCTATTTAATTCATAATATAACATTTGGAAACAAAATTAATTTGTTGAACATTTTGTGGGCATAATTGTTCACAAGAATTTGAATTAGTCCTGTTGTAAAGTTATGCAAAATGGATGTAAGCATTTTTCGTTTTTTTATGATTATTATGACAATGAAATATTGTTAGACATCTCCTCTTTATCCAGACACTCTGGGGAGTCTGCATTTACTTCGTTCATTGAAAATTAGCAGTCTAAACCTTGAATGCTGGTGGAAAAAATAACAATAATTTACTTTGAGATGTTAAACTTTTGTACGAAAATATGAAATTTAATATAGTATAAAATGTCAACGCCAGAGAGTAACCAGTCTCGGTTATACGAAAATATCAGAAAATATTTTCATGTAAGCAGATTTTTAAATAGCTGGCCGTTCAACGATAATGTGCAAATGAATCGTGCGATAAATTAAGTTAAAAATTTCTTGGGTTGAATCATTCTTATAAATAGTTCATTCTTTAGTATTTTGAAAAAACAACTTTTTCCACCAAGTCACATAGCTATTCAACATTCCATTAACAAGAACAGAGGCAAGTGATATTGCATCATTTGCTTTAGTGAGCCTTGAATTGTGTTCTCATCAAAGCATTGCATGGATAAATTAACTCACTCTATAATTCAAGATTTGACAATTAAATTTTAATTTGATTCCTAATTTAAAAGTACCACACGTACCTCAAATTCTTTGATCTTCCATGGAAAATGTCGTCTAACGCCCGCAGAGATGACACTTGAATTCTAAAACCAAAGATTAAATTTCAGGTTGATTTATTTTATAAAAAATGTCGGTTGCATTCCATTTATAAATTCACAATCCATCATTTCTAACGTAAGCGAAACTACATACCAAAGACAAGGGACTATTTTTTCTAGTATTTCTACGCGGTTGAAAGGGTACTCGTCTCGGTCTTAAAAAGGGTATATAGTAAATGTTATGTTTTAAGTAATTCATTTTATTGTTGTTATTGTACTGCATTTCATATGAATGTTTATTATTGTTATTGTAATTGTGTATATGTTTGTCAAGATGTATGTGTGTTGTGTCTTGTCTGTATTCATGAATCCATTGCCTAAATATCCACAATCACAAATCATATCACTTAGCTATTTTGCCAGATTTTCACGAATTAATTAATTAATGTATGTATGTTTTATTGTTAAACACTTTAAACCACATACTGTAAACATTACAATGCATCGGGTCAACAATTTCGTTATTTTCCGTTTTTAAGTTTAAGATTTATGAAATTAAAAACAAGATATTTTACATGTAAAAACCCCACCGATTTTACTTCCAGGTGAGATTATGTGAGTCCATGCTTTACTTAGTTATCTGAAATTAATTAATTTTAATATCATCTAATTTAATAAATTTCACAATTATACGGACAATTGTAGAAGTTAATCGGTCAATCTTATAAATATATAACCTGTGCTCAATTTACTTAAATATATCAATTTATCACATAAACGCTGAATATTACGAAATGTTGAACGGAATCTTGAATTCTACTGCGTATACAGGAACGTACTGTACAGCAAACAAACTTACTATACCACAAAGAAACAGGTATGCATCTATATGTGCAACACATGTCTAGAAAGTAATAGAGGTAGATGTAGTTTCATAATGTCACAATTGCAAGAGAATTGCGAGAAATGCAATTCCACGTTACCTTCAAAACGAGAATGTTGTTACGATATTATAAATATACCAAATCGCTTGGGCGAAATAGAATATGATTTAAGCACTGTTGGCTTCTTGTAAATAAGCGACATTAAACCTGCTTAGGAGTAGCTTCACTGGCTTGACCAATATCGCTTCCGTATACACGAATTGTGGCTTAAATCTTCATGTTTTTAATGGAATAGCTACAGCCAAAGAACGATTAAGTGCCATAGTTTATGACTGAGAACTATATTATTGTAGACGTTTAGCTTGAAAGTGCTACAACTTGGCTACATTTGGTCACCTCAGGGGATACTATTATAGCATTTGTTTGTGTATGAATAATTCAAACGCACCACGCATTATTTACAGCCTTACCCAAACCGGCATTCTGCGACTGGTAAAGCCACGCATTTTATTCTTGAGATATACTTAAGATACTTTTTTACCGGTTTCAATCATTTGCAGATTATATAGATTTTCAACGAATAAATTCTTTTATCACTCATTTTTCTCGTGCATTTTGGCTGCGATTGGTCTTCCAAATAATAGTTTGTCAAACGTCATTTGAACTGAAATAATTCAATTGTAATGTTTGTAGTCGACACAAACATAAATATGTATTCTGAAACAAACATTAATTGATAAACAAATGCTTTTATTTTATTTTTCATTTATTTCTGTTTCGGTTCTTATTTAGTTTACACAAGTTATCAAAAATTAGATAGACAGAGGAATCTGGTTCTTTTTGTGTTAAACACTGCCATGCCGCTGTAGGCAAACCACGGGCAATATGTCTGGCTAGATGGGTTATTAAGTTGGACCTAGTGTTGTATCTTATTCTGTGATAGTTTTTGCTTGGCATTCTCAAATTCATCATGCATGTCTTACAATAGCAATTCGCTCTTGTCACTTATTGTTTATATATGCAATTGCATATATTATTTGCTACAGAATAAACTATGAAATAGAAACACGTGTTTGTTATTTGTGTTTATGTGCACATTTTAAACACATTTTTAATACACAACACATAGTTTCTGAGAAAATGTTCTTTTTAAAGCATTAAAACAGTGTTCCTATTTTTTACACTATTTATCGGAAATATTTATAGTTAATATATATTGTTAAAAATATGATAAGTGATGACATATTTTATTTAAATGCAAACTTATAATCGATGCGAGACTTTAAAAAACCGTCATGTCAATCGATGATAAAATCGTGTTGTTATTATTATACGAAATCCTCATTATAGTATAGAATCCAAACTGTATGACAATAGAAAGTATACCTATTTGAGGGCATCAAATGCCACAAACACGATACGTTTATTTGACGGTGATGTATTTGATACAGAGATCATAGTTTTGTTTTGGATTTTACGTTTCAGTGTTTCCGCGTTTGTTTTGAACCTAGTAAGATTGTCGTTTTTTATTGTTTGGTCAAATCCACTTTTCAGGTATACACTTATTTTGCCAGGCAGTTTTTAACTGTATTGATCACGATCAAAATAACGCTGTTAATTGGGTATTGGACACACAGATAAACAAAGAATATTTTTCTTATGAACATTTACGGCTCATGAATTCGTTCAGAGTGTAAACATTTTGTATTTAAATAAAATAAGTTTGATATCGTTGAAAACGATATACTTCTTACTTATTTCAAAAGAATTTGTTTGGAAAATATAGATCAGTTTGGAAACATTGAAGTGAAACAGGATGCGAAGGAATACGATCGTCTAACCATTACAGAATTAGGCGCCGGTGTATGAGAATAAATGATATGTAAATCCGAGAAGATATATCGAAAACATTATCACCCTTGAAAACTTAATCAGGTACTTTTCCATCTTATCTAGATAACTGTGCCACATGGTTACAAAAAATGCATGAGTAAACAGGTGAACGTTTAACTATCATATATAAACAGTTTGTGTTTTGAGTGTTAGAACTACAAAATTTAACTAAATTAAATAAGGGACCGTAAAATAATTAATGTTATTTTATGGTCCCCGATTATGTATTGCAAATTATGCATAAATTAAACAAACTATTTATATGTTTTGTTTAACTTACGGGTTAATCATATATTGCAATGTATAACGTTTGGCGGTTAATTATGTTACCTCTCAACCGACAATATCTGTGATTCTTGTTCAATGAAAAGCAAAACTGGAAATGCTCCTATAATTCGCTGTTGTTATCTGTTATTTATTTTGGTTGTACATCCAACAAATAGATGAAGATGGAGGTAGTATTGTGCAACACCCAAACGAACAGTCACCCAAGCAGGCCAACAGGGTCTGTCGTCATCGTGATGACGGAATTCAAATCTTTTGTCACAATGAAATATGTCCATCACTTTTCCATAAATAACCACGCATTATTTGCGATAGCCCGCGCGACGCACCGCTGACGTTGAAATAAATTTCTTCTAAATCTGACAACCCCAAAGCTTTAATCATTCTCGCACGAGATCTTAATCGATGCTAATCATTCGATTACATTTTAAATCCAATGTTATTTATCAGAATGTGAGTGCCCTGTCTGCGGGCGAAGTCTCGCGAGACTTGACAGCCTGGTCAAACCTCGGTCACGTGGTGTTTCAGAGGTTCGACCAGCATGAATCTATGAGATACAATTGCGGTATTATTCGTCATAACGATTCAGCCTGCTAATTTCTTGTCTCATATTCCTACTATTGAAAGGCAGTCGACCTGAATTTATGGGCAAGTTGGGACAAGGGTCAATCGCCATTGTAATAGACATCTGAATGGTAAATGACAGTGCCGTCAAACGAATCCTGCAATCTGTGGTCAGAATCCAGAAAGGTTCCTCAATGTTTGATTTGAAGTACTTTTCAAAGACGAAAATAATAACCAAATATAACTTATTTTTTTTATCTTGATTTAATACCAAACGAAATATACAAGAGGACATATTTTTTATTACCCTCAACGCTGAAATCCTGCCCTCTTCCGTCACGCCGTGGTGCCTTTGCAATGTACAACAGCTATATATCAGAACATGTCAATTAGGGAACCGTAAAAGTCCATTAACTGCGTTGAATTACGCTCCGACATTTAGCCAATATCTCAACACAGTTATGTGCCCCTTGTGAGCTCTTTAGCCTCAGAAGTCTCCTTGTGCTTCGTGAATCGTGACAGCGCCACCTCGCGGCACTTACGTAATCAAAAGCCAGCCAATGGACATTAAGCTTACAAATTACGTAATTAATGGCCGGCCATAAGGGAAATCCCCCATTATGACGTCGATACGGGGGGTGTTGTCTTCCTAGAGACCTGTCTGTTCGATTCTTACACAACATTTTCTCTTATCAACCACATGGTGATTGTTCCGATGGATGGTCATGCACATGTCACTCTGTCCGATTGTGATCACGTATAATTGATTACTTGAATAACTATTCAAAATCGAAGATGTTAAGTGTAAGCTCTGGCATTACTCTTGATTATCCATAATCGTTTACTTCCATTTGTTCGTTAAAATGTCTGTCCGGTCGCGTCAAGAAAACAATGGTTCAAACTCACAATGTTGTTGGCGCTAGCTGACTAACTGATGCTGTCTGGAAGAAAACCTTGAACAAATACATTGAGAAATGGAAGCAATAACGACGAAAACCTAACGAAACTGGTAAAAATAAAATAGTTGTCATCATAATGAAATGAACGAGTGAATTTGATTTGACACTACTTTCGAAATTAGTTGAGCCGATCTTTAAAGGAAACCATGGATAATGTCCACACATGGAAGCCATATGGGGATCGAACACGGCCAAAGCGTCAAAGCAGCAGATCGTACTTGTTAAACGTGACAAATCGACGTCGTACCAGCTGGTTCAGTCCACTGGAAACCATTGGGTTTTATGAGACGTGTGAATTTCATTAAATGTGTGATGAAAAGAGGACTTGTATAAAGATCGGTATATTTACAAGAATACGTTGGACATCCCACCCGCTGCCTCCGATTCTTACATAATTCGTGCACATAAGTTATTACTTTTATAGAACGAAAGGTCGTCGGGGCTAAAATATAGCTAAAATTCGAGACAAGCGGAGTGTATATATCCTGTCAAAAAGCAACTTTCGGCTATACGATACATCGTCATAAATGATATATCGAGAAAGACATTTTTGAGTTAACAATGTTTCGTGTCTATTTCAAAGTGCATTGACCGAGAGAAGGTCGACATCTAGAGTGACAGAGATAAATGCAAACTGAATCTTTGATATAGATATACTAGCATTAATGTACATATAATCTTCATCCCACAAGTGCCATGTCATCTCCATCTAAGATGCTCATTTCAAAATGTGACTTTATTTGTCATCGTGCTTTTTAAAATGGTAATATACGTGTTTATTGTCACCGACAGTGCTTGAATATGAATGACATAAGCCTACATATAAGCACATATACTACATCAAGACAAGTTCTAATGTTGATGTCAGAAAGATGCAAGTATATTTGAAAAACAAAACATCCGTCATCTGTCACTTGCAGCAAGCTTCGTGCCGTTTGATGTATACATGTACGCGAGGTTGGCGTCAAGGGGAGGTAAATACTGTCTACTTCATACATCATACACAACACCGCTAAAAAACACATCTCCTTAAAAAAATAACATATTGTTTTTTCCAACGCCTACAGCAGATTGAAATATGTACTAAAGAAAACCGTTACATTTCGTAGGCGAAGGTGGTGTTTTAAACTAAATTAGCGATGAATGTCAAGCGGGGAAGGAACGAAGCGACCCTTTACAGCTGATTCATGTGGTTTGAAATAAATACTACATTTACCTTGATGACACAGAGGGTTAGAGCCAAAACTGGAGTAATGCAGTTCTTTTATAATAATAGCTATGCACCTATATAAACTTGGAAACCCACAAATACAAATATCAATATGGACCGAAGCAAAGAAAAATATCGATCCCTTCAACAGAAAAGCCACAAGTTTGTATGTGTGAGATTTGCTGACAGCGCACGTAAAAGGCCTTTAATAACAGCGCCACAGCGAGGACATGGTGTGGACAGAAATTTAACCCTGAACGAAAAAACAATACCCATATATATTGCACACTGGACCCATTTCCTAAAATCCAGATCATATATTGTGAATAAACTTTAATAAATAGCATTTAGATATACTGAATCCAAAATTCGTGTCGAGTGGTAGAAGAGAATATATTTATGCATACAGGAGACAAAGTAAATTACTTTAAAAGGGCGTGAAACCCAAGTCCTTATATCAGACCCACGGGAAAGAAACGGCGGCGAGCAGAACAGCATTGCTGAAGAGGTTTATTGATGTTTTACGGTTAGATGTCATTCCAATCAGTTTAAATGCTATGTCTGTCTCGATGCTGATGTCACCTCATCATCTTTTTATTAACATCTCTCTTCTCACTCAGTTCGCCGTTTCGGATCCTCAAATCTCGCCTTTGGTCGACAATGACTAAAAGCATATTATCACAAGACCAGCAGGGTGCATTCTTTCTCGGAGTAGTTTATCCCCTTTAAACCTACCCTCCCGGATCATTATATACAGGGCGTAAAAGCGCCCGAGACGTCATGGTATGATCGGGCTGTTAAACTTGAGATGGAATTCAGTATCCGCTGTGAGTACAGCCCTGGTTCCCTGTCTAAAAACACGGGAACTGAGCGTCAACGAAGGCAAGCTCAATCAGAAATAAAAGCCACCTCTACCAGCATTACAGGGCTGCTTATACATACAGCTACTCTCGTAGGCCGTGGTCGTAAAAAGGGTGTAAAGTCCTCGCGCTGTTTAATTCCGAGCATAGTTCTCGTATTATCCCGTCCCCTGACAGCTAACACCTGTGAAAAAAAAGAACGAAGGTAGATTGACATTTCGTACCTTTTGTACGTTCTGTAGGGAGGGATGTCACAATTTAAGCTTGAACGTGTGACCCTTCTGAGAAGGAAACTGCCAACTTGATGAGATTTGGATGTAAGAAGCTTTATTTTTTTTACAGTCCAAAGATATAACACGATGGCTGAGAAAAAAACGTGTGGCAATGGTGGCTGGGATATCTTTTATGTGTGTATTATCAGAGGATGCCGATAATCTGAAAATAAAGTTTTCATTTATATCATTGGGAAGTTAGTCAGATGGGTTTAGCGTCGATTTGAACAGTGTTCCAGTTCATTTTTATCACGGCTTGTGTGATTACGTTTGGTTTTAAGACCAGCGAGACTAGTATGCAGGAGTGTAACAAACGATAACGACAGATCAAGGATCATAAACGGAGCGGAGCTGACATTGGAACTCACATCAAGCGGATCCTGGTGACGTAATGGAGGTATCTCTGTATACAAAATTAGACCATCGTGCTATTCAGGTCATACTTCAATGTGACCCCCACGACACGTGACGCCTCAGACTAAGACAACAGAGCCGCCCTTGTCCACGTCATAATGTAATGTGAACCTTTAGACCAATGATCTGCTCTGTCCATGTCATAGTCAAATGTGACGTCTTGGAGCTCTAGACCACCATTGTCCACGTCATAGTGAAATTTGAAGCTTACCACATTATGCTGCTCTCGTACACGTCAGGGCGAAATGTGACGTCTTTAGACCTTTGGGCCACCCGTGTCCACGTCACAGTGAAATATGACTCAAAGACCACTGGACCACTCGAGTTCATGTCACGATGATATGACGTCTTAGACTCATTGGCCACTCGTGCCGACGACAAAGTGAAATATGACGTCTGAGACTCATTGGCCACTCGTGCCGACGACAAAGTGAAATATGACGTCTTAGACTCATTGGCCACTCGTGCCGACGACAAAGTGAAATATGACGTCTTAGACTCATTGGCCACTCGTGTCACTGCCACAGTAAAATATGACGTATTAGCCCAATGGGCCACTCTCATCTGGGTCTGCGTGATAAATGTGACGTCTTAGATTCATGGGCCACTCGTGTTCACGTCACAGAGAAATATGACGTCTTAGACTCATTGGCCACTCGTGCCGACGTCAAAGTGAAATATGACGTCTTAGACTCATGGACCACTCGTGTCATATGCATGTCGCAGTGAAATATGTCATCTTCGGCCAATGGGCCACTCGTATCCAAATCACTTTGAAATATAACGTCTGGGCCATATGTGTCGACGTTAAAGTGAAATGTGACGTCTTAGACCAACTGGGCCAGTCGTGTCCACGTCAAGGTTAAATATGACATCTTAGAAAGGTCTGCCACTCGGGTTAATGGAATATCGTCTCCCGTGCATGGCGATGGGTAGCCTAGTGGTTAAAGCGTTCGTTCGTTACGCCGAAGGCCCGGATTCTCTTCCCCACATGGGTACGATGTGTGAAGCCCATTTATGGTGTCCCCCGAGGGGATATTGCTGGAATATTGCTAAAAGCGACGTAAAACCACACTCACTCACTCTGCCCCCCTGCACACTTTTATTTTTCGAGCCAGTCAGTTGTATTACATCTGCATCACAGCGAACAGACAATACGAAGTCGAGCTCTGAGAAAGGTATGGTTGATAGCCGTGCGACGATCCACACCGACTTTCCATGACAAACAATCAGCTACCGCACAAATTATAACCATCCAATGCCCAATGTGGTCAAGCCGGGTTACTCAAGACCTGTACTGACCCAGAATCGCAATATTGATCAGATCAGAATTGTCACTACCATGATTACCGATTTTTTCGTGTTTTCGCTCGTATATGTTGTCGTAAGTCGAACTTCGTGTATATCGAAGGGACAATAAGCTGTTTGAAACTGCATTTTAAATGATCTCGTTTTTGATGAACCACGACAAATCAAATTATAGAATTTGCATTGGAATACATTATTGCTGTATTTAACAGTAAAGCATATTCGAGTATTGCTTAATGTTAATGAAAGAAGGCAATTTAGCGTACCCCCCCCCCCCACCTACCACTCCCCCCCCCCCCCCCCCCCACACACACCAACCACCCACCCACCCCACCCCACCCCACCCCACCACACACCACACGTTCACACACGTACACGCACGTCGTTATATAAGTGCAATAATCTTGGACGCGACGTTAAACCCAATTTCACCTCATCTTTCCATTGGGCGTAAAAGGCAAAATAGTGAAAGGATGACTGGAAATCAGTGATGACACTGGAGTTCCCGAAATGTCGTGCCCTACCGGTAGTACATATTCAACCAAATCCAGTTCCTCAAGGTATGATATGCATTGCACAAAAGAAAGGTTTATCCTCCAGAAACATTCAAAACGATTTATCAGAAGTCAAGATCTATTTGAGCCAGAGACACTTTTCAATATTCTTTAACAATATGATACTGAGGACCAGGAATGGAATCGAACCTGAATCTTGATCGCGACAACCGAACGCCTAAACAACAAGACCACCCGTCGCCTCAAGGATTATTAGAGATTGTATTTCATACGATGTGAATGATAACAGTCAATATTTTGTATGTACTTACATTAATGTTTTATAAACATACTCTCTCTCTGCATGTCTACTCCCAAACAAATAACATCAAGGATAATGGTTTATTTGTGCCAGACACGATGCCACAAGCGTGTTTCTTCTAACTGGTCTGTACGATTATGAGCAAGCAGAATGGATCGAACTAAATACACGTAAAGGTGATCGCGTTCACCACACACTAAGTCGACATCGTTTCGATAATAGTTTATATTGCCCGGTGGCAAGTGAAAAACAATTGGTCTTGTTGAGTGTTTTTATTGATACGAAAACAAAAAAATGCATATCAACGGCAGACTTCCGGGACCGAGCATGGGTTGTCTGTTGTTTTAGGAAAGTAGTTCTGAGTAGCAATTGTAGTAGAACGATAATCGGAATTAAAAATTCGATATAAGTGTATCCTGACACTGACCCCGTTACGTGCAAATTTAAGTGACCATATAAAGTCTTCTCGAGCCATCCTCAGCAAAAACTCCATCCAAGGCCTTAACGCTATCGTAGGACTATCAGTAATCTTTGTAAACGTATGGGAGTTAAAGACAGTCATCGACCCATACCAAATGGCTTGAAAACCTGAAAAAAAGGCATGACCTGATCATTTCACAGTGCAATGCCTATTCTGCACCTGATAGCAGTACAACATTTTAATTTAACATGTTCAGCAAAACAAGCAACCCATTCCTCCAAAAACACAAAGCCTGTATGTAAGCATTGTTGGAAATGAGCGGGAGATTTTAAGATATTCATGATTCTAAAATTGGGACACCTTTCCAAAAACCGAACTTAGCACTAAGGTGATCTTAATTTTAATATACATTAACATAGGTTACTAGAAACCATAGGAGTTACAGTGGCTGTTATGCTAACATCTCTTTATCACAGCGTGGATTTCGTTTCGTTTCATTTCGTTTTACGCCTCTAGCCATATTCTAGCCATAACAAAGCAGGGTACACTTTTCGAGGAACCGACACTGGGTTTTTGAAATGATACGTAACGCTTTAACCACTAGGATAGAAGTTTCGACAATGATCGAGCTATCAAATAAAATCAAGATGCGGCACACACAAGGCTTTGTTATTGCCGACTTTGAAATAAAAGTAACTTAATTTGACATTCGATCACTCTTTAGGGAAGGATTTCAAGTGCCTGGAGTTAAATTCACATTACTTCTTTTAGAAAATCACACATGAAACACATGTATGAAGGTCGTTTAGCTTGATATTTGCTAATATACCTGTTCATACAGTCTGTCTGGAGAGGATCTGCGTGAGGAACTTTTACGAGTTGAATCCATGAGAATGACAATGTTGGCTTTGTACGTCATAATCGGCCGATATTAAAATCCCCGCATGGAGTGAATAATTGTACATGTCTTTGTTTCCCAGAAGCAAGTTCCGACAACAACACGACACTACTCTAAACGGTTAAATTAAAACTGAGGTAATGCTTTCTGTGGCATGGACAATAACAGCTCAAGTTCGGATTAACAGATATGCATTCCTTAGTCTGGTGACACTTTTGTTGCCGAGGCTAACAGGAGGTAGTCAATTTTAATGGTGGAAGACATGTGACCTATTACGATATGTCACAGAGGGAAATGGACAAGAACAGCGTTGGAATAAACCTGAAGTAAAACGAAAGCGTATCTCCTGGTAGTAAGATCTCCATTTTATGTTTCTACCCCGGGAGATCATGGGGGGAAGTGTCCTTTTATTTCTGGGGTTGATCATCCAACAGGCGCGTAAAGCATAAACAGACAAGAAAACATCATGACATATTTCCCTGGTATTGCAAGGAAACATTCTTAGTCCTTCGTTTTTCATAGCAACGGCGGAAAACCACAGGGCGCGTTGCTACGGGAACAACTCCCAGTGTCAAGCAACAAGTAAGCCTTTCCGACTATTATATGGATTAAAACGTATATCACCCTAGGGATTCCATTCCATATACACGAGAAGGTTGTTTATGTTTTTGGAGCCATGCCTTTCTGACATATGTGTGTCACATGACAAATACATTTGTTTTCAAATTTGTACCAGTTTGTTTTATTGGTCCAGAACTAATATAAATATTTGAATTAGTAGACCCAAATATGCTTGTAATTTATCTGAACATTATTTCCCCCTTTTGTAACATTAATACTGTTAAAGATTGTCATACACAGAATATGTCCCAGTTTTATACACGGACTTCGTTCAATTAACCATTCCTTTTATCTCCAACCAGTTTATCAAATAACTACGGTTCTATCAACTGATGCGAATCTTCAAATAAAGACCAAGGTTTAATAAGCTGGCATATATTGCATTGCCATCCAACTAGTAAATGTGGATATCTTATATATTCACTGGTTGATATAGAGCCGATATTTCTGATATTTGTATGACCCTTTTATATGGATCAGAGCCCGACATGCGGCCCAAATGAAATACATCTATTAGTGATGATAAGCTAATCTAAAGCTGACCGATGTTGAAAAGGACTCACTATAGTAACGAGCCGACAGCTTCATGCATACTTCGGATTAATATGTTCGCTAATTGGGTGCATTCTTCCGTAAACAAGAGAGCAGTAATAATCCTAAAGTTCAAATAAAACAAGTAATATTTTCCGGAAAAATCAATTTCCGCACTGGTTTTGCCGGTATTATTGAAGACATGTAAATACCATCGAGTCGCGAATATGAGCCAGGTCTATGAAGCACACTAGATAGATTTACATATTGTTAATTTACAGCAGCAGCGCCTTGTAAATTATTGTTTAGCCTTCGGGGTCAATGTTTATCAGAACTTAAATATTTACTTAATCATCGACACTGTTTAGCTCATCGGAATTGTTTCCTTAACATCATTCTTTTTTCTTTTTATAGCCCGAACATTTTGCTGATCGTTATTAATAGTTGCAAGTTGGAATGAATCACCAAACACGAGAGAACATAATTTTACGTTTAAGAGCGCCTGAATGGTGTTAAATAAGAGGTGGTTTAATGCAACGAGAACTTATTTGTTCAGAATGCACAAATATTGTACCTTTTTAGAATTAGTCGAATAATGAATTTGAGATTATGTCCTTTATTCGATTCAAATTTTAGTTTCAGTCAAGATAATGAAAATTGATTTTTTTCAAAATTTGGTTTCATTGTGTGGAAAATTCATATTCAATGTTAACAGAGTTTTCTGACGTCTTCAGACCCTGATGAGTTAACAGCAAATATCAATCCATCAATTAATTGAAAACGGGAATGAGTGAGTAAATTTGGTTTGGCACGCTTGGCGAGTATTTCAGTCATATCCTTGCGTGTTAGCAAGTTGGTGTCAGATGTGTGAGGAAATCGACAAGTGAGGTTTAACATTTTGGTGAAACGAATGCGGTGCTGACGAACCAGGGAAACATAATTCGGGAGAAGCCAACCTCTGATCATAGGATCATGGGATGCCTAAGGGACGCAACTCCACACAATGAATTGCAGCACCTTATATGCCAGGGCCATCCGTTTCCAATTGTTTACAAATGGAGGCATGGAGCGCTGTTGCCACGTTTATGCAAAACTGGCGAATTAACGATTTAGTAACGTCTCTGGTAACGACTTAAAGCTGTTCGTTAGTTCGTCTCCCAGTTTCATGAAACGATTATCTTCAATAAACTTCGTCATTTGGAGTTTTCTCATTCATAAATGGGCGGCGGACTAGCCAAGTGGCTCAGGCGTTGGCTCGTTACGCTGCAGGTCCGAGTTCTTTTCATGAGAGTACAATGTGTGAAATCTCGGTTCCTTGATGTAATATTGGTGAACTGTTGCTAAAAGCGGCTAAAA
This sequence comes from Haliotis cracherodii, assembly GCF_022045235.1. Taxonomy (NCBI): domain Eukaryota; kingdom Metazoa; phylum Mollusca; class Gastropoda; order Lepetellida; family Haliotidae; genus Haliotis; species Haliotis cracherodii. The sequence continues at coordinate 19,683,017 of NW_027266271.1, read as the reverse complement.
TAATACACACTGACTCATTCACCATACGAAGAGATCCTTTCAAAGACTTAAAGAGACATTCGGTTCACTCCTCACTCACTCACTCACTCACTCGAACCCCCACACACACTAACTCATTCAGACCCACATACTCACACACCCATTCACTCACTCACTCACCAACAGTTGTAATTGCAATAGCTCACACAACACTCTTTTCTGTTTGTTTGTTGTTTAACGCCGTACTCAGTAATATTCCAGCTCTATGACGGCGGTCTGTAAATCAAATCAGGATGTGAAACCAACGAAAACGAGGACGGCGACGACAAAACAAGGATCATAACCAGGATGTGTAACACACGAGCACGAATATGGTGAAGAGGAAAGAAGAATCAAAATCAGGATATGAAACCAACGAAAACGAGTACGGCGACGACAAAACAAGGATCATAACCAGGATGTGAAACACAGGAGCACGAATATGGTGAAGACAAAAGTATGATCGAAATCAGGATATGATTTGTTTGTTTGTTGTTTAAAGCCGCACTCAACAATATTCCAGCTATATGACGGCGGTCTGTAAATAATCGAGTCTGGACCAGGCAATGCAGTGATTGATGTCATGAGTATAGATCGACGCAATTTGGATACGATGACATGAATCAACCAAGTCAGTGAGCCTGACCACCCGATCTTGTTAGTCGCCTCTTACGACAAGCATAGTCACCTTTCACGGCAAGCCTGAGTTGCTGAAGACCTATTTTAGCACGGATCTTCAGGGGTCCAACACTCTTTTCAAAGCCACACTTATGTGATAGTAGAGGAAGCACATTTCGTAACGTGATGCATCTAAACGACATAACGCCCTGATAACCAAGGTATCAAACCAAGGCATTGTCGATGTTTAGTCATTTCACTTCAAACCACGATGATATAACCTTAAACAAAAGCTACAAAGCGATAGAAACACCATGTTCGTTTTTTCGTAGGGTCGTTTTTGTCAATCGTGTCTCTGCACACAAAAAGCATTTACTATAAAATGCATGCTCAGACAAATGTATTGCAGACTAGTGTCTTTGGACAAGGCCTCTACTGTTCAGCGCATCTGTGTTCTCGGTGTGTCCTTGTACAAAGCATTACAGACGAAAATACGAGCTCAGGCAACTGTAGTCGATCAATACACACTGGCTCCATGGCGTTCCCGCTGTTGGGAAACACGGAGACCCGCAAAGGGGATCTGGCTTGTCTTTGAAGGAACTTATTTGATTGTGATCATAGGATGTGTATTCAATTTGTAAATTGGCTTTGACAAAAATGAATGTTTTGTTGTAAGATTAGACAATACAACAGACAAAATCATTTATATTAGTATCTTAGTTTTCGCCGTTCTTTGTTATATCCGTTGTTTGTTATATCCGTGTTATGTGTAAGCATGTATTATATCATAAAATAGAGCGTTAAGACTAGGGTGGATCTGGAGATAAAGTCGTTATATAAGTAATTGTTATGTGTCATATCGTAATATAGAGCGCTAAAGAATGGGATTTGGTGTTCCTTTTATCCGCGTCATGTACGAACATATAGTATATCACAGCATTGCGCGTTAAAGAACAAGATTTGGAGATGGGTTCGTTTGATCCGTGATATTTCCGACCATATTTACTATATCATAACCTTGTGCGATAAAGAACAAGATTTGGAGATGACTTCGTTATATCAGTATTTTATGAATATGGTATATCATTATATGGAAGGTTATCGAACGGAATTTGGAGATCGTTTTATCCGTGTTACTTGAACATATACTGTACCATAATATTGAGCATTGAAGAACAGAGCTTTAAAGGAAGATGTTTGTTTTAGTTGTGTTGTGTTTAGGCTTACGTTGCTGAAACCCTGCCGGAATCACAAATACACTCAAAAATGCATGGACATTACATGGACAGTATATAAACTGACTAAAAGGATAATACTCTCCAAAATGAAAATAATGAATTTTGAAAAAAATCGACATGTGCCATAAACAATGACTACTTCACTCAAGAGTTGACGCCAGATCAGTGATTATTTCTGGTTGTTTAACAACAATAACATGCATAAAATAATCTTCATCAAATTAGGGGATATGATTATTGCAGCATCAACAGAACCAGCCATAAATCTTATGCAAATTAATTGAAACGGCAGAAAAATTATCTTAATTTTTAAAGACAACATGTTTAATTTGGTTTATTGCCTTCAGAAGAAGCTTAAAGCTGTAGTGACTTTACGCCCGTATCATTACACAGTTCGGTTGTTCATGTTTGGAAAATTTATGTCTTGTGGGCGATTGCGATTCTCAATTTCAAACAACACGTGCATGTAGTGTGTCCACACTCCCTCGCAATCCTTTGATTCAAATGATTCCCAAATTAAGTTACTTGCAATTCTGCCATGTTTTCAGTTCCCACGAAATTAGTCCGAACCGCGACACTCGACGTCGTGTAATGCCCTGATACACACACCACTAGATTTGGAATTGAATTAAGGGAGGACGCCCATATATTACCATTTAGTGAATCGAAACATGCTTCATTCGGGCTTTTATCCTACGAGAAATTAAAGCACTGACGCATACTGCCCAGGCGCTTCGGACAATCCGGGGTTAGGTATCCGGAGAATGGATGACCAGTGGTCAAGAGCTTCACGAACATCGACACATGTTGACCCATGATTTACTACACAGACAGCAGCACTAAATGACATTATGTCCTACGCTCGATTCGCTTTAGCAGTTGCCTTACAGAGGCAATCTACCATCGACATCTGTACCCAGGCGTAATCGAATGTTAAATCCGGAGCCCATCTTCGAGGAACACTTTTAGTAATTCCGTATCATGTAAAATTGCCCCTGGGTTTCGGAAACGAAATACGATCGATCAGGGATGAGCAACTCTATTATTGTTCCTGCAATTAGAGATTATTTGCCCGTTATAATGTGAGATTTCTTTACAGGTCTTTTAAACTGCTTTTTAAACAGTTGTCTCGAATGTCCTCAGACTAAAAGTCGAATGTCTCCAAATGTGTTCGAATTTGACGTTTTGCGCATAAATATTGGGGTATAGGCTGGATCATACTGTATTCTACATTTTGGAAAGATTAACCTACAAGTAAAAGAGTTTTTGAGTTTTAAGACGTTCACAAGACAGAAATAATACTAACAGCCAACTCATAATTAAATTCATTTTTCGGAATTCTCATTGACGATCACTGGTACAGCTTGTAAAACTTGTTTAGTATTTCAGTCTTTCGGAAAAAATAAATGATTAATGAAAAAATGCTCTCCTCGTCTGTTGCGCAAATGACAGTTAATCCTCCAGATTTCGCATTATCTTTGATGGTGTGCCCTATCAAAATGTACAAGTATATCACACTGGTTCTTAAAAACGTCTCAATCTGAAATGATACAAGGGGGATCACTTCCAACAAAGCGTCTACAATATGTTATTTAAAACATAAATCCGCAACCACAAGAAAAAAATAATGTCAAAACATGTATCAAATTTAAGACTTTACATAAAAAGATAGCTCCGTTTCCTAAAGCGATTTTAGTTAGCTGTATCTAGTTACCAAATAAACTAGCTTGCTTGAGTTGTTATGTATAGCTAACAGCTTGATAAATACATCTTAATGTTTATGCAATGCCGTGGGTTGTGCCGCTCAAACCACGAAAGTAACCTTCAATTAGTGTCCATTATGTTAAACTTGATGTCAGATGCAGTATGGAAGTTAAGTCAACATAACAGCTATTATCAGTGTCATATAGCCCTAGCACTTTCAAAACAAGCCACGGTACTATTTTTTGTCAAAGAATAAAACACTGAATAGTTTTATTATCCTAGCGTCTGCAAATATTTTAGCCAATACGTTCCTTGATGAACGTTTTATTCCACATCGCTTTTATCCTCGCGTTTCAGAATTGGCGTCAAAACAATACTCCTCAGGTATAGAATCTTTAATTTAAACGGTGCCTTTGATATTCAATTCCTTGCATAAATCATAGAATGTATTATCATGGACATAATTGCACCCCGGATAATTTATGACCGAGGGTTAATTTCTGTCTGTCCCCTGTCGTTTTAACTTGTTACATCAGCAAAACAGAGAAGATCTTTGTTCTACGAAACATTTAACCAACTTTGTGAACTACTTTTGTATACAATATCCCCTGCGACTAAGGTTTGAATCTGCAAGATGAATTACCTTCCTAATTATACTCAATAAAGTCACTAAGCTTGCTTTTCTAATAATAAAGCGAAAAGAGTGTCGCCTTGGCGAACTCCTCTTTCAGCATTTCACCAACATTTCATCTGAAGTCAATTCATGTACCCCTGCATGTATAATAGCTTTTGATAAAATTTGCAAGGCTTTGGACTACCAGCTGAGAAGGATAGCCATTTATTTCAAGATTGGGCACCGTTGAGTTAACATCATAATCGTTAGGGATGGCGGATTGGGCTACAAGTCTTTAAATCTACCGACTGAAATAATCCGAGGAAACGTTTTCAGACAACACGGCGATGTGTCTTTTACGCCAATTTTGGCGAGTCGCCATGGATATAATTACTTTTAGAAATCATGATATAGTCTGGTGATTTTCAAATAAGAATATGCGATGTTGAGAGAGTTGTGTGTATAGTATATGATGTATGAAAAAGACTGAACACATAAAAGAATCCTTGCCGAACATTTAATCTTTGGTCGACGCCTGTCCCCAGTGACACTGATAGTGTGTGCCTAATTCTCCCTTCATAACCTGACCCGTGTGTCGTTGTATATCCTTCCAAAGGCACAGCTTCATTTTTTTTCAAGCTTTATAAAATCTCAGCAGGTGAATGAAGTTGTGCCGAAATTATAAATTTCATTAAACGTGGGTTTTTTAATCGGATTCCAAAGAAACTTGCTTACTTGAGTTTTCGAGACTTGAAACGTGCGGAGACATACAATGGGACAAAACCTGCGTTTGTCAGTTCATAGCAGAGCATTTTCTGCTACGCTGTTTCATAACGCTTCACGTAACAATTATGTGCTGATACACATAAGGAGAAAAAAAATCCCTCATAACAGCCTGGTGATTTGTTTTGAGGTAGAAAAATGTAATCTGGTAAAGAACGTGGCCTTCATGTTATCCTATTGGTATTGTTCACCTATAAGTATCTTTTAGCTTGATCCCCCCCCCCCCCCCATTTTCTGGCACAATATATCTTCCTAAATATGACAGTAATGTACATGTTAATGCTATACATCAGCTGTGCTAAACGCAATGTGAACAAATGTCTGTTGTCTCGAGGTTACAAAATGCAAAAGTAACTTGCTTATCTCGAACTCATCCCAGCCACGTATTTTAGATTAGTAGAAGTATCTTTATGGCAAAGTCAATTTTGTTCAAGTCTGTGTCGATTTATTGAATAATAGCACAAACTATATGTCAATTTTAAACAAAACGAATACATCGACCATTTAAAAACTGCTCGTGATATCCGAATTTGTTTGTCTACTTGAACAATGCAGTTAGCCGCATCGTCGAAGACTTAAACAAATTTTAGTTTGACCTATCAACTGTTATATCATTTTCTATAATAACTACTTTGTTAATGTTGTTGGCGGTATCAATATGTGTCTTCGAGATAACCATTAACATCTATAATATATTTATCTGGTAAGTAACTATATATACCAAAAACTATAGTGATTATTTATATATCTTCTTTCAATCAATTGCACGGTAAACTGAATGCATTGAATGCGGTAATATTTACATTCACTGCTTAAAACGAGAAAAATGCTAAAACCATCATTATTGCTTTTTTCTATTGTCATAGGGAATTTTTAACTGTTAGTTATAACATTAGTGCAATATGCAGAGGTAATCTCATTGTGACGTATTTCGGTCATGCGTTACTTTAGGTCTTCCAGCCTTTGGATATCGCTCGATGGTTTTCGTTAACTACCCATACCCATGTTATACCCATGCTCCGTGGTAAACGTCTCCCACATCAAGCTGACACGCCGTGACATGATTGGAATATTGTGAAATGAAGCGTTAAAGCCAACTCACTCACTCTTCAACTATATAGTCGGACACGAGCCCATCTAGGTGACATCACTCTAGGAGACTGTCACAATGTCATTGTCAAGTTTACCATAGTACGACTGGTACCGTATGTCGGATGTACCCATTACACTTGGGCTTAATGTTAAATACGAATATATTAATACGCAATATTTCTTGGTACTTGAAGGGGAGGTATGTGTGTGTGTGTGTGTGTGTGTGTGTGGGGGGGGGGGGGGGGGGGGGGGGCTTGAAAAAATAAAATGCTTCAGTTTGTTGAAAAATAGAGGTTCTCAGCCAAAAAAATTGCATTGTTGCACCGTGTAATGATATAATGTTATACTGTATCATGACTTTCCGTGAATTAATGTAATAAATCGTGTAATGACATGCGGTATAATGAAATACCATGAAGTGATATACTGTTCAATGTTTGTTTGTTTGTTTGTTGTTTGACACCGCACTCAGCCATATTCCAGCTACATGACGGCGGTCTGTAAATAGTAGAGTCTGGACTAGGCAATTCTGTGTTTGACATCATGAGCATCGATCCACGCAACTGGGGTACGATGATATGCACCAACTAAGTCAGCGAGCCTGACCCCCCAATTCCTTTAGTCGCCTCTTACGACAAGCATAGTCGCCTTTTAGGGCAAGCATGGGTTGCTGAAGACCTATTCTAGCCCGGATCTTCGCGTCCATTGCACGATTCTGACCACATCATGAGCATGTGTTTATGGATCACTATCAAACAGTGCCGATACCAGGTGTTCGCGAAAAGGTCAATCTGGCCTGCGCCACCGGTGGCAAACACATGCAAAGGCAAGTCAAATGTTCACACGGGAACATATGGTAAGTCAACATAGGGAATTCCATCGGATATACTTTTTATCACTGAATTCAGATATGTTCACCACGTGTCTACCATAAAATATTTAAGAGCTTTACAGAGGCCTTTAACTTTGATCAAACAGCTTCTGAGAAAGAGTTGTATGGCGCTCTTCGAAATCGTGGTAGAAAGAAACATGCTCGACTGTACCGCAAAAGTTGTAAAATGTAGGGCTGAAGCGGCAGGAATATTGCTCGACATAAGGGAAAGTTAACTACAGGAAAGTGGAAGTCATCCCTCTTGCAAGGGCGGTTCCAGCATTTTAAAAAAGGGAGGGGCGCAAAATATCAAATATCAAAATCCTTTCTCCAGATACTTTTTATTTTACTGCCTACAACATACTATATGTAACTGTTTTTTGCTCTTTTGTTTTTTTGTTGTTGTTTTTTTGTTTGTTTTTTTTTTTTTTTGGGGGGGGGGGGGGGGGGGGCACCTGGACCCACATCCCTTTCCCCCAACACACTCGCCCCTCTGGATACGTCTATGCCTCTTGTCATACAGTCTTGTGGGGAGTGTTTTGTCACTCTTAATCTTTATGCACAGATCTAAATACGGAACAGATGAAGTGAAATGGTAGTAGCGTGTATTTAAATATCATCTCTCAGGCGTGAAAGGAGTCCTGGACAAGACAAACTTATAGATTGGAGTGTGATATACACAATATTTGTTTTTACTTCTGACGAATGGCGATGCATCACTGCACTTGTCAATTATTTGCTATCTTAGGCCATACTCAATCTTGCAGGGGAAAACAAATTATACATTTGTAAATTAAAAATTAAAAATTTGAATATTTGACATAAAATTACAATCATGATAAAATCGTTAATAGGCAGAAAACATGTCACCGAACATTTTAAGGGACAAAGCAGGACTTGTTGGTTTGGAGCAGCCACGTGCAGCAGTTGAAAATCGCAAAACAACTTTTTTCGGGGGTTCACTAAAAATGCACGTGCTTGGTATAAAATGTGATGGTTCGTTGCCAAAATATCTCAGGTAATGAAAAAGCACAAAAGATATGCCACGTTTAACTGAACAACTGAGGGAGACGGCCGTCGGAATGAGGCCAATGGGTGCCAACCACATCCAGATTGCACGACACTTCCCTTGTACACGTGCAACCATCATCAGACTGTTTGAACGTTACAGACAGAACACGGGACAGGGCAGGATCAGACAGACCACGCGTGACGACGCCACAGGATGACTGAGGGACAATTGGCAACGGATTCCCAATCTCATCATCAGGTGGCTGACAACGGTGATGAAACGGCGAATCTGGACGTGCATTGGCGCTCGTGGGTCATATTCGCTATTGAGAATGTTTGGTGTCTGTGAACGAACATAAACTGATCAGAGTGAGTGAGTGATTTGGGTTTAACGTCGCTTTTAACACTATTACAGTTATATCACGACGTGTCAGCTTAATGGGGGAGGAAAGCCCGAAGTGATTCAGGTCTCAGACGTTTACCACTTCGGTGAAACTCACGAGCACGGGTATGGTGCTGACAAACCTAGAAACATAATCGGGGCGAACCGGGATTCGAAACCACAATCATAGGTTTCTGGCGTGCCCAAGGGACGCAACTCTGCACAGGGAATCGCGGTGCCTTAGACGACTGGGCCACCCGTGCCCCCTAAACTGATCAGAACAATACCTGCTTCACTCTGTTCATTACAGCGTACGGTAGTATTAGGACTCCGTCATGTTCCTTGAGACGTCATGGGCAGCTCATCCTTAATTGGTCTGGCGTTATAGGCTTTAGGCTTTAAGTTTAGTGAAACAGTCAAATTTGCTGAATGTTAATCACATTAGTCTCCCTTCCAGTAATTGAAAAGAGAGATCTGTAGCTTCTCTAAATTATGAAGAAATAGTTCTATGATGCTTCAACTTTATAACAGCGACAAACCTCTTAAGTGAGTCAAATCAAAATTGGTGCAATCGATTCATAACATCGTTTACGACACTGGTTGAAGCCTTGACTAAATTTGAATGTTCTCTAAGTGAAAGTAGTACCTGAAAAAAAATCAAAATATGAAAAAAATGCATTAAATGTTATTCCCATACTACATACTTCAAATATCATAAAGATACACGACAAAATGGACAACATGACGAGTAATGTGCAAAAATTAGATTTTCAACATGGCTGCCTCGGCGGCCATGTTTATAATCGGATCGTGATTCTCTGAGGAGAGTTTAGACACACCGCAATTTGGGTCATTCATGTAAAGTATCAGAAGAGATAGCACAAGTTAACGAAAGACGGACGGATGGACAGACGGACGTACGTGCGACGGACAACTCGCCACGAATAATCGAACATGACTTTCCGTATAAAGGGTTAATCATCTGTTGCTGGTACCAATCACACAAACGACCAACAAACAAAAGGATTTTCGTGGTGTCGTTTAGATGCCAAACTCTCAAGAGCCATTTAAATACAAACCCCGCTAGGCTCGTTGCCTTTTGGACGTATTTACAATAGGACACCAAGCAAAGGAGAGCTCCTGTCTTGCCGCAACAGATACGGATGGGTTGCCTCCCTTTGTTAAACGTTCTGCGCTTAAAATAGCTTTATTCGTATGACAGAATTATACAATTACGCCCTGGTTTGTCGAGGTAAGGGTAGCAAGAAATTCTTATTCATTCAAGCATTAACCTTATATAACTGTCTCCCGTCTGTCACATAGTCAGAACCGTCGTACAAGGGGCAATAAAAAAGCGAGATTCGGCCCATAAATTGGTTGTGCTTAGGGTAATATTATCCATAAAGGAAAGCAGTTACGCAGCAAAGGAGTTAGAATATCACCGAAAAGGTGTTTTACAAAACTTGGAATGGCCCACGGACCATAAAATACTCATCGAGTAATATTATCAGAAAATTACAATGCATTATGTGATTTTCTGAGAGGTATGATAAAATCGATATTAGCTTACGATGAAGTGTTTAATATGAGAGGATACAGAGTGCAGAGTCATATATGAAGATCGCATTGTCGGCTTTCCCGCCATTACTTTTATTACACCTCATGAATGAGAGTAATTGAACTTGGCACATATCTTGATGTACACGGTATATAAATATGGTCTTGTCTAAAGGCACTCTAAGCAGGCTTTTGATCGTGGTCAAAATAACGAGGACTATCTTTTAACGAATGTTTAACAGTGACCAAAAGTTATATTTGAATTTAATATTGAAATAAAATATATTGTAGTGTTATTATGTAAGATCTTGTAAATTTTTACCCTTTGTCGTTTTTGGAAGTTTTTTTTATTCCTTTTGGCTTTTATATTGAATATTGTAAACATAATGTGAACTATGATAAGCTTGTCCTTAACCCATTTCGATATGCGGTGTAAATATGATTGGAGTGCACGTCCCCTTACCGTTAGGGATAAAATGGCGGACTCCCACAGAAGAAAAACATGAAACAATATCGTATCAATATCCATGTTATTTCATAGGGATTTCGAGGGGCACGGGTGGCCCAGTGGTCTAAGGCACCGCAATTCCATGTGCAGAGTTGCGTCCCTTGGGCACGCCAGAAACCTATGATTGTTGGTTTGAATCCCGGTTATCCCTGATTATGTTTCTAGGTTTGTCAGCACCATACCCGTGCTCGTGGGTTTCACCGAAGTGGTATACGTCTGAGACCTGAATCAATTCGGCCTTTCCTCACACATTAAGCTGACACGCCGTGATAAAACTGGAATACTGTTAAAAGTATCTCTGATTACTCTTTTGTATAATTTTCACCAAACGTTTGAAGAAGAGCTAATGTTAAAGATTCTACCGGCAACAGACAGCGGATCCTGACACTGATAAGGGAACCTACACCTCTGGTCCATCCTGAAAACAAAGATACACCACAGGGAAATATAAAAAAACCAATACCTAGAGACACTAAACATGAATATAGTCGATGTGGTATAGATGGTCAACGTCGAGATAAACAAGTTTCTAGATAACCGGTTCTGGGGTAACGAGAGAATGCTGTTTAAAAAACAGATATCGCAAAATACAAGAGTACGGTTGCAATCTTCAAGAAGATCAGGTAGGGACAATTATATACGGGCAATATCACAGGGATTAAAGAGGTTTTACTTGAATTATGAATGGTGTGTACTTGAAATAAATTTAAGCTGTAAAGCTATATTTATATTTAACTATTTAATCTTTTAAACCCAAACGAAACGCTCCTGACAATATATAAGAGAAACATGGTTTATTATGTGTCAACCAGGATTTTAGGATTTTCAACTTATTATAAACTGTTTCATAGTATGCTAATGATGAAAAGATTCTATTATATATTCTGGAAACAAAACCCATTAAAACATGATGAAATTACGTGTTTGATAAATGTATTGGGACACTCTGTATTATAACAAACACGATGCTCAAGCCATTATATTTCATATTTCCCCTTAGGTCATGTATTAAAACGTCATATTAAATATTATATATCACCACGCCATGTCAAACACATTAAGGAGAAATGAATAAGGTTATTATTTCATTAAAATTCCCTATACCGTTATGACAGATAACCCAATTGTACCAACTGTATTCTAAATTATCAGTTCTTTCACCATTTTAAAAAATCTTTTTCTAAACATTTCTGAACAACTTCAAACGACGAACACATAGTTCATGTTAGTTAAGATTTCTTTCGTTCACAACGATTTACGCAGATTCCAATTAATATTCAGAAAATATCACGTTCGTATCGCGCTTAGTCGGAGCAGTATTGTAAACAAAATATTCTGTTTCGACATTGCTTTTTGAACAGCTAATAAATATCAAGTCTTTGAAAGGCATTTAGAAGCGATACGCATAACTGGGAGGATAATTTGTGTGTGTGTGTGTGTGTGTGTGTGTGTGCGTGCGTGCGTGCGTGCGTGCGTGCGTGCGTGCGCGCGTGTGTGTGTGTATGTAAGAAATGCTAAACATGTGTTTTAAAGTTAGAGGTAATGATGTGTTTTGCAGCGATCCATTCCTCTACTGTTCCTACACCGTAGCCTTGCTCCAAGGCTATACTGAAAAATAAGTCTATTGATGTGTAGTAATTCTATCCTCCTAATAGGCAAGTCTAGATAAGTGGAGAGTGCATGTAAGGACGCCTTCTTATTTATATAATCTAGGAAATATGATCTTAACCAATATTTGTTGTCTGAGAGACTTGTGCAAGTCTATTTGCACAGCGTTTTTGCCTTTTGCGGCAATGGAATCTGTATCAACTGATAATCGAGACTGGTTATTCTCTGGCGTTGACGTTTCATGTTTACACTGTACACTGTTACGTTGAACTCCCCATGTCAATCCTGATGACTTATTTGCATTCTTATTTATTTCATGAATTGGATTTATATACAATTTGTTTATATTTTCTGTTGTTTTTGTTGTTTAAAGCCGCACTCAACACTATTCCAGCTATATGACGTCGGTCTGTGTAAATAATCGAGTCTGGACCAGACAATCCAGTGTTTGATATCATGAGCATCGATCCATGCAATTGGGATACGATGATATGCATCAACCAAGTCAGCGAGCCTGACCCATCGATCCCGTCGTCTCTTAAGACATGTGTTGGTTGCTGAAAACCAATTCTATCCCGGATCTTTAAGGGGGTGAGTCAATTGATATTAACGCCGCTTTGAACAGTATTGAAGTGATATCACGGCTTGGGAGAAAATCCCTAAATGATGTTAGTTTAAAATCCGTACGAAGAGAAATATATTGCTATGTCCAGGACAATAACCGCTTCGACCATACCTACCATGACACCTGTTTCTTTATGCACATATAATGCAAAACAGACGAGTAATATGTCTACGAGATGAGTTTTCATATACCCCGTCGTCCAACTGATAAAGACTCTTTTGCAAGGGTTTAGATCAAAAGGTAAGTATGAATACACAGATGGCCTCGAACCCATACCTCTTGCGTGACAAGCCATCGCTACCCACTGCGCTAACCATGGGCGTTTATTATCATCGATTTCTTACTAACGGTAAAATATGTTTAATGTGTTTGTGTAAATTGCACTGAGCAGAAACGAGAGGGTGGAAATAATATATATATACTGATTGACAAAACAAAGGCAACGGTTACATAGCGAATGATGTGGTTAGTTTGTCCCGAATGTATCTTTGAGTGAGTAAGTTAGGTACCTCTTTATCCAGATAAGTCAACTATGCGCACTGCGCGCACGATATCGATCAGTTATATATTTAATTGCCACGGACGATTTTTTATTGAAAACGGAATATAAAATTATTCGAAAATATCGACAAGTATTTCAGTACTAACCGCCATTATACAATCTGTCAAATGTTTCTACATGCCACATACACAAAGAGTTGAATGTTATGCCCCTTATAAGACGAAACTTGTCATTATTCCTTTGTCCATTTTTTCACATGTGTCATTAACATAACCGATTGCCTCGGGGAAGCTAATTGTAGATGCTATTCTGACAATTTTCTATATTCAGATAATGAGTGCCATTGCACGTTTGTTAATTTGCAACAAAACACATCTATGAAAAACGTATATTTTTTTAAAACCTTACCACAAATATCAATTGGAATATACAGCCACAATCTACTTTAGTGCAAACTATACTGTGTTTCAAAATGGAGCTAAGTTACCTATAAATGTATTGCCACAGGTACATCCATATTTATAACATAAATAATATTAGACTTCGCAGAGATGCGGTCTTCAAATCCTGTGTTTATTTTACAGGTGGTTATTTTGATTTGAACCCTCTGGTTAACCAATGAATAACTAATAATGTTCCAAATTCACGACATAATGATAACAAGTTCTCCATGTACAAGATAGCACTTTTGAAATATGCATGGTCAAGTAACAAACTAACTAACATTGATATCATTCTAAATTTCCATGATATCTTGTCGCATCTATTTTCTTAGCGTCGTTTATGGTGTTCGATTTACGAAATTAATAATCCATCCCACAGTGTTTTGTAATTAATTGATTAAAATCAACAATATCATACACCTACTTAACTCGATTGACATAAAATATAAGAATCTGTGGACTTAGGTGATGTATTCGATATTCGATATATCAAACAATTCAAAATGTAACATAAACATAATTTTGAATAATTCATCTTTAATAAACACGGCATTTTCAAAGAATTAAGACTTTCGAAACTGACTATAACCCTTTAATTTAACGCAATATTTGAAATATGTGTATAACAAAGTTATTGGTAGGTAACATATGCGGGACTCATATATGTCATTGTAAAAACGCCTGGTGCATGTAAATTAACTTGTAGTATGTACTAGAATGATTTTAATCTAAATGAAGAAATATATTCATAACCTGACATAATTAAAGCTCAACTGGCGAATCATAATTATATATTTGAATTGAAATATGTGTTCTATTCGTAACAGAAATGGGAGTGTTGTTCGAAACATTTGTTATAACTAACTTTGTTTTATTCTTGGAAATATCTGATTTGCAAAGCTCAATGTTTATCTGCCACTTATGAATGAAATGCAACGGCTACAAATGTTTCGTCTTGTGGTGAAATGTGCATGTTAGACTTTAAGTATTTGGAATAAAATGTATCAGTCGTTTTGAAATATTACGTGGATTAAAATTGGAGTCGACAGTGTGTTGAAAAAATGTTGTCATAATATATGCAATGTATGAATTACAACTAAACCGCAGTGCTCTTTTTCTTACGTTTCACAAACATGATTGGAAAAAGCTCCCCAAAACTTCAAGTTTGTTTGAAAGTGTTGATACGTTATAATATTGGCGTGAAGAGACGAAATCAACATGAAATCGACATGAAGTCAACTAAGATCAGATCGGTATTGACAATGTGTCGTATGTGGGCAAATATTATCATAACTGTGCGCATTAAAATGTATGCTATTGGGGCGTTAGTAATATATCAACGAATGAAATATATTTTCAAAAGCAAGACACATTTACCTTTTAGAAGATATGAATATTCAATCAAGGACCATTAGGTATAAGTTATGCACAGCCAGTAACACACAACCATGAAAACAACGTCCTCAGGAGATCGACAAGCGTTTAATATATCGTCGTATATTGTCATATATTTCATTACACCGTTGAACCATTGCAATATATATATATGGAATAAACAATCGTACGATAACATAAATAATACAATATTGCGCTTATCGGCCTGAAAACAATACTTTGTAAAAATTCCGAGAGTTGTATTATCAAAATAGTGAAGAAATATTTAAAAAAGTGTTGTTTTAAATTCTATGTTAATACGTAAATTGAATATTCTGTGAGTAGCAGTTTCCTTTTTTGTCTGTGGTTAAATGATTCTATTAACGAATTAATGTCCATATGAATAGGAAATACATTGCAATAGGTATGTATCTTAAACTCTGCTATCTATCATATAGTCATTTCTGTAAACATGCGCTGCAAACATATCACCACGGTAATATGTATAAATCACATAATTACGTGAATACGAAACGGGGAATGTTAAAACAATCGCCCTACCTGAAAAAGACGTCACTGCGTTCAGCTGGTGAAATCGACATCCCAGAACAAATGTACCGATATAGACATACAGTATCCCTGGAAATGTACATTTCTACCGATGACAGCTAATTCAAACGTCTGGCTTGTCCACAATACATACAAACGTGCACATTGTTACATTTGGTGCCATTTCCCTCGTAAAACTGACTGGCAGAATAAAACACCATTGACATGTATATCCGACTGACAATGATGCAAAATGGGCGGGACCTGTTTCCATCCCCAGGCGATTTAATTTCATTATTAAGAGTCAAATTCAACAGATGACAAAAGATACATGTCTATTGCACTTGCGACGTAGCAAGTGACGAGTTTATGGGATCTTTATCTGTCAATTATCGATGTTGCAATAAACAACCCTGATCACGTCGATTGCACGGGTTAACAACGGACCTCAAGTGCTAAATAATTGTCATGCATATTTCATGTCATAAACATTTTTGGATGTGAATTGGATTAAGTTAAAACGAAATAAAATATTTTCATTATATTTATGATACATGTCTGGTCTGCGTGTATATATTTGATTGACTGAGAGTAAACAAATAAATAAATTCTTAAATATGTATATTTATGTCTCTGTTTACGTTCGTGAGATACTGTCCTATTTTGATATTTATTCATGAGAGAACGTGAATAAAAACTCGTATTTATCAGAAATGATCTATATAGGGCGAATAGCTTTTTAACATCGACAACAGATATATTGAAAATGTGTTACACAGAAATATAGTCGATGACGTGTTTAATTGTTTATTTTGTTACATAATCAAACATAAAGAAACAAGACTCCTCATACAGTGTGGTATAGTTGCAGATTATTATTTGGTCTATAGTTCTATATAGGTGTATTCTTATTTTTTTCGTGATATAAAGTCATTACGAAACATTCATTATCAGCTTTAGCAACGCCTTTTACATTCAACATACTCTAGATACCACGCGTAATTTAATAGCTACAGCGTCAAATATTTCTTCGCCAATCAAATATTTCTCCGTCAATGCCGGTTATACAATTATACATTCTTACCACTTAACATAAATTTCCCAATGTCTAGAGGGGCTGGCATAGGTTATAATTAGGCCATATATTTCAAACCCTGAACATTTCGCTTGTCAAATGCAATGCAGGTGTAATCAATTTCATTTCAGCGAGGCTCTGACAGTTCGTCAAGTGTGCGCCCCTTTCAAATTCAGCACTGCATATTTCACAAACCGTCGCCAGTCAGATACGTCCAAAGGCAACAATTATCACGATTAAAAAACGACAGGAACTTCAAATATTGTAAAACGCGTGTTTTGCAAATAATACTAATTACCATCTCCAGTATTTCATGGTTTTTGATTTCCAATAGCCTCTGTTCTTGACAAGTGGGCGAAACGGCATCCGATTCTAATGATGTGTTGTGTTAGAGTGGTTAACGTTGAAATAGAAAGGGGTTGGCGTTTCCAAGGATTTTACTGTAATAACGATAATAGTAATGACTATTGACATCTAGCCCAAGTAACATCAATTTCAAACCCGATACCACCTCAGCATCCCCTTGGTAATTGTGAATTACCCGTAAATCTGTGCAATTATTCAGGGTTGAGTTTTTTTTGAGGATGTGAGAAACGAAATGTCCTTTTCATAACGTTATATGCAATTGCCATCAACAAAATATGGATGCACGAAATCGTATCGGGTATGTCATACATACAATAAGTTGTCAGTGAAAACTATGAATAATATATACCGAAAACGAAACGTATAAATTATGAGGCTGACAGGAAAGCGGTATAAAATTTCTATGTACCCTTTTGACGAATATCACTGTTAGGAAGTGAATATATGGATGTCAACCTCTTTATTATGAGGAACACAACGTTTCGGAGTATATGTTTACTCGTAAGCATATACTCCAAAACGTTGTGTTCCTCATAATAAGGAAGTTGACATGCATATATTCTCTTCCTTTTGTGTATCACTTCTAAATGCCTTTCAAAGACCTAATATCACAGTTGTTGTATATAATTTTAAACAGACATATATACAAAAATACACAATATCAAAGACACAATATAATTGAAGACAGGATTTGTATTTGGTTATAATTATCAGGAGCATCACTCCATCTCTTGATAGTATTTGAGTTACTTTAACTTC
This sequence comes from Haliotis cracherodii, assembly GCF_022045235.1. Classification (NCBI taxonomy): domain Eukaryota; kingdom Metazoa; phylum Mollusca; class Gastropoda; order Lepetellida; family Haliotidae; genus Haliotis; species Haliotis cracherodii. The sequence continues at coordinate 19,665,321 of NW_027266271.1, read as the reverse complement.
AAACAACATAATTTAAAACAATCGATGAAAAATAAATAGAGAAAAAAAACGTCGGCGAAAGTGCACTAGGTGCATCAATATCAGGCAAAGGCAGCTGATGTTATGTTTTGTTATCAGCACCAAAAACGCTGGATTCTATTCTAGTGCGTTCACAGAAAAGAGGAAAAAGATATTAATGCTTTGAGACTCGACGGGGTAGCTATAAAACCGTTGGGGGTCCCTTCTTATAATGAAGATGTAGAGAGCGACACGCCGCCTTCCAAACGCGAACATGACACGGAATATTGTTTTTAATATTAAATTTCATAAATTTGTCCAATTCACATGGAAGCTTTTGTTGAGCGTTTAACCGACCAAGCAGTTGTTTTGGGCTGGGGAATTGGAGGGCTATTGTGTGGAGCTGTTGAAAAGTTGTAGCATAAATTTGGATGATCTTGATCAGTTATACAAAGCATGGATTTCTGGGATTATGGTCAGCTTAAGGGCACAGTTGACATTTTTATATTAAGCATATATTAATATAGTTATAGATATATATTACATGATATCGTTGCCGCCCATTCTCTCGGTTCAGCGACAAATAACGGAAAAAAGACAAATGGCTTTCTCAAAGGTACAAGTGAAAAAATCTGCAATGGCTGATATTGGGTTTCAATGTAATAGCTGACTGAATGAACAAGTTAACCTAAAGACACTTTCATTCCATGTTATGTTTAATTATTAAAAGATCCATTTCAGATGTTTACATTTTGACCTTTTTGTAGAAACATGTTTGTAGTCGCAATGGGATATTCGGATTGTGCTACAAATTTGAACAAGATTCACAGACGAAACAAATATGTGACGGAAAGTCGAATACTAATGTATAATAAATGTCTTTCTCTGCCGAAGAGGTATTAATGATATCGAAGGAAACCATGAGGTAGAAATAGTTTTAGCAAAATGTGATGTAGAAATAGTTTCAGGAATATGTGATGTAGAAATAGTTGCAGGGAAACGGTATGTTGGCATAGTTGCAGGAAAACGTGAAGTAGAAATAGTTGCAGGCAAACGATAGCACAAACAGTAGCAGGCAAGCGTGATGCAGAAAAAGTTGCAGGAACACGTGATGTAAAAAATGGTGCAGAAAACTGTATGTAGAAATAGTTGCAGGAAAAGATGATGTAGAAATACTTGCAGGAAAACGGTATGTAGAAAAAAGATGCAGGAACACGTGATGTAGAAACAGTTGCAGGGACACGTGATGTAGAAACAGTTGCAAGCAAACGATAGCACCAATAGTTGCAGGAAAGCGTGACGTAGAAATAGTTGCAGGAAAACGGTGTGTACAAAACGTTGTATGAAAACGGTATGTAGAAATAGTTGTAGGAAAACGGTATGTATAAATAGTTGTAGGAAAACGGTGTGTACAAAACGTTGTATGAAAACGGTGTGTAGAAATAGTTGAAGGAAAACGGTATGTAGAAATAGTTGAAGGAAAACGGTATGTAGAAATAGTTGTAGGAAAACGGTATGTAGAAATAGTTGTAGGAAAACGGTATGTAGAAATAGTTGTAGGAAAACGGTATGTAGAAATAGTTGCAGGTGCACAAGATGGTTCCCTTCTCTAAAATGTAATTTATGCACAAACAAACCAGACCATGACAGAATACAAATCGGGACAATGTCGACGAGTGACTTCTACCTCACCCACAAATTGTAAACAAATATCTCGCTCATGAGCTTCAGCTGTATTGTGTGCAAATCAAAAGTAGCAATCTATGCAGGAGCAGGCATGCGGATCATATGTCGTTCCAGTATTAATTCGACTTGAATGTTATCTGATCTCACTTCATTTGTCCATATGATGTTATGTTTTGTAGTGAGCAAGTGAGTTTTTAACAGTATTCCAGTTATATCGCGGAGTGTCAGCTTAATGGGAGAGGAAAGCTCGAAGTGATGCAGGTCTAAGACGTTTACCAGTTCGGTGAAACCAACGAGCACGGATATGGTGCTGACAAACCTAGAAACCTAGAAACAAAATCGGGGCAAACCGGGATTCGAACCCACAATCACAGATTTCTGGGGTTCCAAGGGACGCAACTCTGCACAGCGAATCGCGGCGCCTTAGACGACTGGGCCACCCTCATGTACTGTACAACACAGTGGAGTTGATAAGGGATTCACAATAAGGAAATGAAAAAAAGCTCAAATAACCAAAATAACCCGTAGTCAAACTTGTAAAACAGATTTATGTCAAATAAATGTAACGGGTCTGTCATGTGTTAATACATGTTAATGTGCTTCAATCGCGATATGGCTGCAATATTGCCTATGCGATGTAAAATTATAACTCACTCACTCACTAATGTGTTTCATGTTTCAATTGAATGTGTGTGGTGTGTCAAATATATGTAAATGTGTTTCGTGTTTCATTTGGCTGTGAATGTTTCTCGTGTGTTAAATAAATGTGTGTGATGTTTCCATAAGATGTGAATGTGTGTCACATTTAAAATGAATGTGAATGTGTGTCACGTTTACATTGGATTTGAATGTTTCTCTTTTGTTAAATAAATGTGTTATGTTTCAATTGAATGTCAACGTGTGTTGGATGTTAAATTGGTGTGATGTGTCTTGTGTCAATTGAATGTGAATGTTTGTTTAGTGTTAAATTAATGTAAATGTGTATCATGTTAAATGAATGTCAATGTGTCATGTTTCAGTTGAATGTAAATATGCATCATGTTTCAGTTTAAAGTGAATGTATGTCATGTTTAAGTTGAATGTGAATGTGTGTCATGTTTCAGTTGAATGTAAATATGCATCATGTTTCAGTTGAAAGTGAATGTATGTCATGTTTAAGTTGAATGTGAATGTGTGTCATGTTTCAGTCGAATGTGAATGTGTGTCATGTGTCAGATTGAGTGTTACCGTCTGTAATTCGAATTAATAACCAAAATTATTTATCTCATGTGAGACGAAGCAAGACAAGTATTAATAGGTCAAAATGTTAACTTCATAAAAATGGTTATGCTACTGGCGGGTTAACATGTCCTTCTGGTTTACAACAGTTTGCAAGTTTTCATGAATGAATCTGTGATTTATCACCATCATGCGTCTGCAACAATATATTTTGACATACTCCACTAATTATAGTCCTTTCAAAATTGATTACGTGTTGAGAATGTTCATAGCTACACTGTCCGTAAACGCACCTTGTCAATGTCTTATTGAAATGTTTACTTATAGAAATGGATGGTGTGTACACGTTGCATTTAAAGCAAAGGGTAATACTATTTTGATTTAACAAGTATCATCCCAGCAGCAATGTAACAGGGAAATGGAAATCACGATATATACGTCCTCTATGTGCCTGATGGTGCTTATGTGGGAGAGTTAAAGAGTTCTATCCTCGCACCGAGGACCATGGTTCGACTCCCTATATGGGTAAAACTTGTGTTCACCACGGTGAAAACATTGGAATATTGCTAAAGGCGGTGTGTACGTATCATGCTGTGTACGTAAATACAAATACAGTAGAGGGGTTTCGAATGGGTTGGGTGGGTAGGCTCATCGTCAGCTCAGAGCCCTTGCCCCCACGTACCAGTGTACAACAAAGCGCTGCCAAAATGAACCTATCAGTATATTCGCGGAGAATGTGGCTACTCCCCAACACGGCACCTTCTGCATTACCCATATCGACAGACGGGTTGTACTCCCAGTACAAAAATCCGAGCACGTTCCTGAAGTGCGCTCAGAGGTCAGGAGGTACCAAACCGAGGGCACTGACAACAATAAGGAGTCGGACGACTGTATATGGTGGGTGCAAGCGAGACATTTACAAAAAGAATCCTTATACTATTCCTGGATCTTGCCAATCATGTTGCTGTCAAAGGGGGCAGAATATTAAACTGCATACATAATTTCATCTCGTTATAAAGATGACAAGAGCGGGTTTATTGATAGGCATTCTTGTTATTAAAGCAAAAAACTCTCTTCAGAATCATAATCATTTTTTTGGTCCACTGTGCGATTCTAAAGATGTAAGCAATCACTATCAACGGGTGGTGATACCAGGTCTTCGCGAACAGGTGACGTAGCGTATCCTGGTACACCGGTGAAACGTCACAAACGCATGCAAAGACAAGTCAAGTGTTCAACTGAAACAAAACAGGAACACATGGTATAAGTCAAATAAGGGAATTGCATCAGACATATTCACGTTTATCGCTGTCACAATTTGATTCTATATCCTTAGTAAGTCCTCCAATTGTCTGTCATAAAACAATTTGAAAGCTTTCCCAGGGCATTGAATGATGTTGCCACCCTGAATAACTTTTCAACAAGTCCAATGGCGCTCTGTGAAATCTTTGTGAGAGAGTTTGCTCGATTGTACCTCAAAAGTTTTGAAATGTTAACACCAAAGACTGGAGCTGCTAGAACATCGACACAAAGAGAAATTTGACCGTTGCATAGTCCAGTCTGACTCTTTATGCATACAACGAAATATGTACCAGACTTTTCGGTGCTTCGGAAAAAGTTTCGGAATGTATTTCGACTTTAATCCCGGGAAGATTTTACCGGGACGAGACGAATTATGTCGCAATGATAGAATTGAAAAGAGTCAACGAAGTTTCGAGTAGGCCAATATAGTTTTTGTTGACTTTAGCGTTGTCAAAATTAAAACAAGATAACATCAAAATAACTAACGAAGCTAGCTACAGTTTCACGTTTGCTTCATACATGTGGTTAACAAGGCATTTTAAATTCTTGCGTGAACTGATTCTTTTAACCGCCCGATCATTTAATATTGGGATTTGTGTGTGGCTAACACTGCCTTCGCATCATACAGAAGCCAAATTAATTTATAATTATTTCAATCATAAAAAGAAGTATTTACAGATGAAAGCAATCTTCAACTTTTCATTTGTTATAAATGAAGACAACCGATATCTCAATGTGTTAGTCCAACCAATATGTTAAACATTCTGAAAACATAATCCTTACGTACTGATTCCCAACATAAAACCATCAGGTAAGATATTACGTGAACAGTTGGCGCTATTGTGTCGCCTTCTCCGTCATATCCAGACACAATGGGTGGCCGTTTTTGCGAAGTCTACGACTTTATAATCTCTTTCCCAGCCAACCCGTGCATGTCTTTATACTAATGGGCATTTCTAAGTACTGACAAGTCCCTTCAAATATTAAAAAAATCCAGCCCTTTAGAAACCACCTTCTCCAGGACGCTACAACAGAATCTGTTTAGCATATTATTGTCTTAGGATTAGTAGGAGAAGATATACGTGTGGGTGCGGTTCCAAGACAAGACTTTGAAAGCTTTGATACCTTGACACAACAATGGATATAAGTCGGATATTTGTTGCAGAGGAAACTTCAAGGTTGCAGTTCGCAACAAAGTTCCAGTATGAGAAGATACCTAGTTGCTTGAGGGACAATCGAATTTATTTCGAATTAACAGTAATTCAAACATCGAGTAAGAGTACTAGGTCATACAACCGATAATGAGTTTGCTGGGACAATAAAATTAGATCGTTTCAAACGATGTATCGAGATAAGGGTGTTCGACATAATTATAACACAAATGTTCGTACCTAAGTCTTATCAAATGAGGTCTCCCGTTTCTGTAATATATAGCTTGTTTAATATCTTTATAAGTTAGTCTTTATTAAACTAATCAGTGAAATTGATATGAGAATGGACGAGAATAATTAAGTAAACGTGATTGACAGGGACATTATCCCTTTTACCTGAACAAAAAGGCTCGTGTTGATATCATTATAAAGCTGTAGATTCGGCCATGCACACCGAAGAGCAGTTGGTATTGTCTCCTCGATTATTTGGCTTCGCATCCAAATCTATAAACGTTTGTGAATATGCTTGCACCCCGTGAATAAAAGCTTTTAGGTATGACGGGTAACGCTAATAAATCAGGGACGGTACTTTACAGATCGTCACACCCTGAGCCGGGGATAAACAGGGAGTAGATTGACCACTGGCGATCGTGAACTTCACACCTGGACTGTCCACCTGGATGAAGTTTATGACCATGGCACAATGACCCCACCCTGATCTCATCACACTCATAGCACCAGCTCTCGCCTTGGCAACCTCCCCAGCGCTACACACATCACACCAACGGCGACGATCACATGCGTTGTGTTTATGTTGGCAGTAATGGCTATTGTTGAAGACAGATGTATGGCACGGCTAACAGAGGGCACTTACATTTTGGACAAAAGGAGTCTACCTGTCCCTTTTGGAAAAGAACTCTGTTAAATGTGTTTTACAAGCTGTTTCAGTCGTACCGCACGCTTCGCAGTAGGGGCTGTGTACAGCGTTATGTCAAAGCAGTTTAATATACTATTCAGCGTTTCGTATGGCGATAGAGGATCTATGCACATGCGCCTGAGACTCTCAAGTCCTGATCAACACGATAAGGCGGCATTTCGCTTCAGATGCTTCCAACGACGACATTCTGGAAACGAAATCCGCCTGTGTAACACGTCACACATCAGACAGTTCCATGACTTACTTCAAAGAAAGACAAGATGTAAATTTTTGTCAAAAAAGTTAGACTGTGACGCATGACTGATATTTAATGTTGTCTTTGATCATTTATTTAATACACATGCTGAAACTGTCATCAACTGGTAATCGGCGCTGTGGCTGTAAACTTGCTGATAGGCGTAACGCAATATTCATTCATTCTATCATGCTGTGTCATGATGATGTGGTTATTGAACAGTTGCGTTTGCATTTGTTAATTTACTCAACATTCTTTCCATTTCGCTGGACTTTCTTTCATAAGCTAATAAATAATAATCCCGTATATAATAAGTCAACTTCCACTCACAGTGAATGCAACACTATCATTACCAAGGTCAATGCATGCAAGTTCACTCGGTTTTCATTCTTATGTTGTGGGGTGTATACGTCCCGAGCTGCCTGTGTGTTTCATGTTGGTTGCAAATCTCAGGAAACTGCCTTTGAAATCTAAACGTAGCCACAATGCATCACTTCCACAACATTATTGGGGGCACGGGTGGCCCAGTCGTCTAAGGCGCCGCGATTCGCGAGTTGCGTCCCTTGGGCACGCCAGAAACCTATGATTGTGGGTTCGAATCCCGGTTCGCCCCAATTATGTTTGTAGGTTTGTCAGCACCATACCCGTGCTCGTGGGTTTCACCGAAGTGGTAAACGTCTGAGACCTGCATCACTTCGGGCTTTCCTCCCACATTAAGGGGACACGCCGTGATATAACTGGAATACTGTTAAAAGCGGCGCTGAACCCAACTCACTGACTCCACAACATTATTAAATCAAATTCAAAACGTCAACGCCACTTAAGAATGTGGAATATCTGCCCAAACAAATTCCACAGGTTGTACAAGGAAAAATAGTACTGAGAATTATATGACTGGATCACAGAAAGTCAATGATAACAGCAAGTTTTTTGCCAAAAGTGTAAGCATGTCCTGCTCTACCGGTAGAACCCTCAATTAATCCTCAATCTCAAACATTCCCAAGCCATGTCACCATCCTTTCCAATTTGGAATGGTACGATTATCCCTGTGCAATGTTGAGTATTGTATAACATATACATATACATATACATGTATTATATTTTTAGGTATTTCGTTTAACTTAAAAGCCTTGGCAAGTCTAGATCAAACTTACCAAGTTGAGTTTGCTTGACAACAGCAGTAGAGGAAAGGTTCCTTTGAAGAAAAAATAAATTATCTTATACTAACTTATCTACAGAATGTGTTTTTGAAAAACAAAATAAACATAAATATATGCACGTTGATATACATGTATGTGTCGAGTAACTCAAGATATTTCACTGTTTAAACCAGATTGCATCAAACATGCATTTTATAAGACTAGCAGTTATTGCCAGGCATATAGTTATTCTATTTAAACCTATTTATTTACAAAACAAATATGTAAAATCATAGTTGAGCCCAGAACAATGCTTAATTTGTGGATTTTTTACAGCTGAGGCATTCTAAACTCAACTTGTTTTAGATTTACTTTTGATTTGTTCACTACGGTCTGCTGTGAGACAAACTAGCAATGAATGTATGTACCAAATCTAACAAAGGAACTACAAGAATTATTTGTGAAAATGAAATGTGAATATTTGTTAATTGGAATATGAAGTTAAATGTTCATTAGAAACGAAATCTCGTTAATGTGGACACTCACATTAATGGATATCAATAAAAAAAACAGAACACAAACATCCGTGTACGGATTAATAGGATGTCCCTTATAACTTATACCACAAAGGACGTGAGAGTGATTGAGTATGGTTTTATTCCGCTTTCAGTAATGCTCCAACTATATCACTGAGGGGAAACAAAGAATGGGTTTCCAACATTGTACCATGGGGTGATCGAGCCGAGGTTCGAGCCAACGTTTTAACCACTAGGCTACCTGACCACTCCTCAAATCCCACTGAAGACACCACAAGGGCGGATGCGTGGCAAACTACCCCAGCCGCCATATAGTCTGACTTGTACAATTGGCCTCTGCGAATGAATGGATTTACCGATTAGCAAGTCGGACAACGATTAACATGTTCAAGCGATGGACAATGACCCACATGCTAGATCACGCTCAACCCTCGTTCATGGGGACGAGGTGTCGGTGTTTACGGGTGTTTGGTGATCCGGAAGAAATGGCCTAATACTTTTGTCGAATTGGCAAATTAGATTTAGATTTACCAATACCCATTTTGATTATGTGATTATTTCATTATCATATCATTCATTAGTTACACATATAAATCAGAAACGACGTCAAAATGACTAGCGATACACTGTCAAGGCTGAAAGATGAAGCATAAAACAAGCCATCAAATCGTACGACATACGGCGCTGATAACATGTGGCTATTTACAGAGTCTTAACACAACAAATAAATATGTAGATTGACGAGCCGAATGAAGCAACGTTCTAAACGTATTTCTCATTAATTAACAAGGCCGATAATAACGCTCCGATTAAAATTACCGCTCTAGTATGAAAAGTCAACGCCAGAGAATAACCAGTCAAGATCGTCAACAAAAAAGATTCCATTGGATGGAAAAAGGCCAAAGAGCGGCGAACATTGTTAGTTCATGGGTTTATGAGTGGATCGCTGAAATCAGTGATGACATCAGGTGTTCGCGAAATGGGCAAGCATGTCCTGCCCTACAGGCAGCACCCGGTGCAAATGCAAATATCAATTTATGAATCTTTGGTACAATTGTTTGTTGACGATTCCAACATTACGCGTATTTGGGTTTCAGGATATGTTTACGGGTATTGTTAACGGGATATTGATGTTTCACTGTTCACCGCTATCACTCGACATGGGTTTTATGACATTTTGACAACTGATACATTTTGGAATAATGATTGTTTCCGTTGAAATTGTGTCCAGGATTCGCGTTGCCATGACAGCGATCATAACGCTGTGAAGTCACTCAGTGGGCGTATTATTGCAAATGTTAATTAATCATACGCTGGACTGACAGACAAATCGACCCGTAAACACGTATATTGTTCCTGGACTAAACGTAAATATGTTTAATTGGGTTTTCGCATGATTTCAAATCATGACTTGTCAGCTTAATGTGGGAGGAGGGCCCAAAGTGATGCAAGTTATAGACGATTGAGTGTTCGAGCACGGAGAGGGTGCTGACAAGACAAGGATCATAATCGGACCGAATAAGGAATGCTATCACCACTGATCACGATTCAGAGCAGTGGTATGCAACAGTGGGTCAATATTACCCCCCTTGGAAGGAAGTTTGATACACAAGACTATTAAGTTAAATATGACTTCATTTATTCTTACTCCATCTTTAATGGCAATAACATAAATATTTAAACGTGGTTTTGAAGGAGCTTTAAAGAAGAAAGCGAGAGAGTGATTATTGGTTAACGCTCGATCAATAATTTTGCAGCTATTCGCGGCGAGAGGGAAACCATGGTTAAAATCTATTTCGAGCATCATATGCCTTAAAGGGGGGAATTAAATGGATCGGATGGTCAGGCGAACGATAGCTTGAAAATTGCTGCGGCGTTAAACTGCATGCACTCACTACGAACATAATCAAGTTATGTTAAGCGTCTAAACACAAGCGATGAAACCCATTGCATAATGATAATGAAACTGCTAAAAGCAGAGTCTATTGAACGACTACATCACCAGCATGTGTTTATGAACTACTATCAAACAGTGACGAAACCAGGTGACCAGACACAAACACATGCAAAGGAAAGTCAACACAGATTTGCATCGGACACTTTTTTGTCACTAATGCGTCAAAATTGGATACTAGTATCCTTAGTATGTCCTCCACATGTCTGTCATAAAACGTTTTGAAAACTTTCCCAAGGCCTTGAATGTTACAACCCTGAACAACAAAGTCGAATGACCCTCTGTAAAATTGTGGAAAGAGAAACTCAACTCAATGGTACCTCAAAAGTTGTGATATGGACACACAAAAAACTGTGGCTGCTTGAATATTGCTCGACACTGAGAGAAAGTCTCCTGCTGCATAGCTGAAGTCGGTTCATTGGCTTTTTGTCAAACTGATTTATTATGCATAAATCGAAATATGAACCAGAGTAAGCAGGCCTCTTTTATTTCCATGTCATGTGGGTAAATTAGTTGAAGGAAATTGGCTTTTTGACCAAGCTACTGAGATACATGAGTATTGCTCGACATGAAGGTCAAGTTGACAATTGGAAAGTTGAAGTCATCTCTCTGTCAAACAGTCGTGTGGAAAGAGACTTTGTCACTGTGAATCTTTCTACAATGGAGTACGGTTGTAACGAACTCAAAGGAACTACTAATTTTAGTTCGTTATAACCGTAGTTCGTTATAAGCATATATACAGCATAACTACAGCAAATAGTCGGGACCAGAAAAGTAAGTTCGTTATATCCGTAAGTTCGTTATAAGCGTGTTCGTTATAACCGTAGTTTACTGTATATCTAAATGTGAAACAGATGAGTTTCACTATTCTCCTGTATTTCATATTCGGGTGGGTAAACAAGAGAATGGGAAGGGAAGACGAATTGGCTACTTGACCATCACTGAAACTTGAAGCGTAAGTTAAACTTAAGTTGGCCAAAAACCCTTTTTGCTAATCCGAGCAGAATCAGATTAGCAAGGATGCGGATCACAATCGATGCCCAGAGGGATATCTACTTCGTACCCAAACACAAAGAGAGAAGTCCAGAATTTCACAGTAAATTTAAGACGCAAATTGCTTCCATTTTTATCAAATTGTCCTGAAGCTTTGACGATAGAGATGTAACTGCATGGTACTCATGGCTTCAGCTAAAAGTGAGTGAGTAATATTTAGGGATTTGGAATGAAGACCCCTAATATACAAGATTTACATGATTGCCACGAGCACGGGGATGTTACCTCCACAAGAAAAATCATAATCAGGGCGAATCAGGGATATGAACCCGCGACTACAGGATTCTGGCACACCCAAGGGAAATAACTCTGCGCGCGAATTGTGACTAAATTGATGAGCTGGTCGTCTGTGCCCCCCGGCAGACATGTTCTGTATCACGTTTCCAAGAGTCATAAGCGACAACAAACAACAAACACCAGTTATGTGTTAACAAAATTATGATTTTATAACATCTGGTTTATTTGTATCTTTACGGAAACTTCTTCTACGCTTGCTGAAAATACAATGGTGTTCTTTTCCAAATTCCATAAAAAAATTATTTGATTCCATCTAGAAAGCACACGAAAGAGTCGTCACATGTTTCGGTAGCATGTGTTAGTTAACGGTTATCTGTTTTTTTAAATAAATAATTTAATTGATTAATACCCGCATATGAATGTAGTCATATTGCACAATGTAATGTAAATTCATGGTTGATAATTGTTTTCCTGCATATTTTAAGTTTTTGGCCAGTATTTTGATGAACTATTTAAAAACAGATTTAGGCTGTGGAGACGTTTAATTGTTTGTGTTTTCGAGACAGCTGTGGTATTGATTTAAGAAAATAATTAACACATATGCATCTGTTCGGAGAGTTTCGTGCGGGGTTTGATGTCATACTGTGAATGTTTGGCAGAAAATCAATTCTACTTACCATGACAGAATGTCTACAAGACGTGTATCCGACACAACGCCGAACGACAAACATCTAATTAAAAAAGTGATTTTTGATATCTAACCACCACAGGAGAAGCTATTCAGCTTCTTTGTTTCGGATAATGTTATTATTTAAGACTTTTCTTAGGATTAGTTTTGCGATTCTTCATTATTAATTCTACCTATCAACCAGCGTTAGTTTGACATATTCTGGCAATAACTGCTTCAATAAGACAGAGGAGTGTGGTTTTACGCCGCTTTTAGCAATATCATGGCGGAACATCAGAAATTGGCTTCTCACATTGTACCCTTGTGGGGAATCGAAGTCGGGCCTTGGCGTGACGAATTAGACTTTTGAATGAATTATAACACGCCCTAGATGGTCACAACACGATTTCCATAATCGATATATTTCATATGAAATAAGTCCATTGTATTTATCATTTTTGCTGAGTGACTGTCAAATAGTGATGATACAGATGTTCGCATTATAGTGAGCGTCACAAACACACGAACAGGTAAGTCAATTGTTCACCCGAAAAACAGTCATCAAACACCATGCGGGTCATTGATTCGTCCAATTGTCCTACACATATTACAAACGTTTTGAAAGTTTCACCAAGGCTTGAATATTGCAAATAAATATGAAAATGAATCAAACTGTCTTGGTGTAGAGCGCGTGGATACAGAGAACAAGACATATGCACGTACTTTTCAGAATGCTATAAAATACCTTTGTTTCAGTCTAACCGTTGAATATGGGTACTCGAAAACCGTTCTGTTGTTTTTTTTGCAAGATTTTATATAAACAGCTGTGGTATTGATTTAAGAAAAATTGAACAATACGAATAAAAAAACAAACCTTCACATCTGTTTAAGAGCTGAAAGGAGAAGATAAAATGTTTTGATAAAAAATGTAAAAAGAGACAGACATTTCTGCATTGATGTGCACACAATATTTACAGTCTGTGTACGTGGCATTTACTTACGTTGTAGTTCAACTTGAATGCTGATGCAAGTGATGCACAGTGATGGAGAGAAGATTTATCTACATTTCTGTCACAGCGATGACATGAACATGTCACCATGACCTTACCATATCATGACTGTAAACATTATGAATATGCATGTGCATATACATCCGCCGTCTATAGCTGCGGCGTTAAAAAACAAACAAACAAGCAAACAAAGCATATACATAGTTGCTGCAGGTTCCTGTTACAAAGAAACGCGTCTTCAATTTGTTTTCGTGATTTTTCTGTCTACTTAATCGCTTAACAATAAGAGGTTTTTGTAAACGAAAACCTTACATGTTTTCGATGTTTCAAACGTTAATGCTAAAGTAATATGTTACTTAAACCGTATTTGAAGGCTTTTTTAACCATACGATCCCGTGACTTTTTCATGTTGACAAATGACTTGCTTTTGCATGTGTTTGTTGGTGGCACCGGTTGGCCAGGATACACTCACCATTTTACGAACACCTCGTATCATCGCTATTGAATAGTGATTCATAAACACATGTTCAAGATATAGTTGGAATCTTACATTGAACTTACATTTCGTGATTATTGAATTTGTCTCTTGTATTTTCATTCATAACTAATACATTAAACCGATCTTTTAATTTGTTGCTTTGTGTTGTGCGGAAACATCATTGGTCAATCATAAGACAACGCTTTTGCTTTGTGACGAGAAATAACATTGAAACAAAATTTCTGTTTGAGCTTCGCGAACGCTTTTAACTTGTTTAGTTGTAAATGAAACTTGATAGAAAGCTACTGTGAATATACAGCCAATATCCTCATCAATATCCACAAAATATTTGTGATTAATAGTTTCTTCTGAAACGAAAACAAATGGATCGGTTTACTCAAATATCAACAAGACAAACTGCAGATAAAGAGGGAATAAAACGAGAAATTAATAAAACAAAGAGATTTTCTGTCGAGACATTGCGCCCTGCAAGCCCCCGTAAACCATCCGATGTGCAAGTATTGTAGTCGTTAGTCCTATTTCTTCTTCAATGCTACAAATCAATAGCGTATGAATAAATTTCTCAGTGATAAGGAACCACATAGCTCCCTCGAGAGTCCCAAATAATCCCGCATCATAATGTAGATCCTTCTGTGGCAAAGAGAGCATAGGGGATTATGGTTTAATTTGCAGCAAACCTTGGCCATTTGGGGTCAGGTTGGCGCGTTTTTCAAGCCAGAAGATCCTATCGCGACAAGCTTGGCAAGAAAAGATATTTGTCATTTGCAAGATGTGACACGGATAAGTTGCGGCCTTCCCGCAAACTCAGATGAAAGCAAGAAAATTACAAATGTTTGATCTGTTCTCGTTTTACATGTCAAATGACAACTGTTTACAAATGATTAGCTTCACATAAAAAATACATTCAAACTTCATTTCATCTTCGCGCAAACCACAAACAGTTTGTCGACGTGGGAATAAAGCTTTGTCAACGCTAAAACGCCAATGTTTAAAATATGCATTTTTTTTAGTTTTGTCTCTACGATATTAAATTTTGTCAATAACTTTGATAAAAATGTGAAAGTATTACGAACTGTCATAGAGGATGCGATATCATTACGTATATAGTTTTTTTTAAAAGACACATAAATCAAGGACTATTAAGTTCTTTCTTATCACGGTATGATGTCACAATGTACATCCATCGGATGGTTAAATGATTTTCAAAATGGTGACGCCTTAAAATTCAAAACGTGTGCTCATCCGATATCAGTGTGTCCAACGCTCACATGACAGTCTGTACATAAAGTTATATAACCAACACGCAAATACATACAAACACGTCCGAGCAAAGGAAAGCATCCAGGCTCGACGGTGGCTTAAAATGACAGAAACAAGAAATTGTTATCAGATGGAGATGTATTTGATACGCGTATAATAGTTGTGTTTTGGACCTCAAACTTACAGTGTTTCGGTGGGTTTTTTTTGTCCAGTAACGTTTTGATAAATCTTTGCCAAATCTAATTTTCATGTGAAAACTATAAAAATGATAATGATAATCCGTATGAAATCCGGGACAACGCATGTCAATGCTGGGATTTGCAATATGGACATTATGACATTATGCAATATAAACAGTAAAAGTACGTTTATAACTAACACGCTTATAACGAACTGACGGATATAACGAACTTATTTTTGTCCTGTCCATGTGCTGTATATATGCAGAAACTATGCCTATGCCGAAATACGGTTATAACGAACTAAAATCCGTGATCTCTTTGAGTTCGTTTTTACCGTAGTGTACTGTATAAGAATGCAAATTTGGGATTACGCATACTAAATGATTTTATTGCGTTCGTCCCACAATGCTACTCTTGATTAAAAGTTGGCTACATAAAAAGAAGCATAAAAGGCATTCGTTGTAAGTTAAAAGGTGATCGTCGACACACCCGAAATACTTCCACAACTGTAAAACACGTGACACGGACATTTTATGACTGTCCTTTGTTTTGCACTCGGAGCCATGCGTGCTGTGCAAAAGAAGACATTTTGATACATACCAAAAAATAACTTAACTGGACGTCTTCTATAAACCGTGACGAGGTTGACCTTATTGTGTTTTCAAAATCAGTACAGTGTTCGCCAAATCCAGATCTGAAAATTGCTTTCTTCGTTTTTACTCAAATGACCTAATCATTTCGGAGCCCAAGAACATGTGTAAACGGCATTGTGCAGAAGGGGGAATGTCGTGTTAGGCGAGGAAATACATTAACTGGTTATTTAGTGGTTACCATGAATTTCGCGTTATGACTTGTGAGTAGATACCACCCGCCGCTAAAAATAGAGCACATAATTGAAGCCTCCTTTTGGGATAACAGCTTGGACGTCTACGGCTACCAAAAAATGATGCCAAAAAACGTGCGATATAAATTTTAGAAAAATGACATTTGATAAGTCAAAAACAGCCCAATTTCTTTGAGGGACATAACCCGTTTAGGTAGGAAAACGTATGACGTTTGTTGAAATATATTTCCCAAAAATTAGTTTTAAACATTAGATATGCATGTTACGTGTACACAGCCTAGCAATATTTATCGATGCAATTTCTAAACATTTTAAAAAGGTCTTTCTGTGCAGATGTCTATAATAATTACAGGAAACGAATAAAACCCATACATGCTATAAAGTGACTTAACATTCTGTAACATGATTTATATATATAAGTTTATAATTATCGCTGTCTCTACGGGGAACGTTTGTGCAAAAAACACAATCTTGTATAAACTGGAATAAACAAATAAATTATCGCAAAACAGACAGATACTGTGTTTTCAGATTAAATATGATGTTTTCAGATTATCAGTTAAATGGTCAAAGTAAATTAGCACAAAGAACCGATAGTATTTGCTGATTAAAGTATTACATGTGAAACGTATTGTTGCTGATTACTTGTCAATATCAAAGAAGACTCTGACATGTTCATTTCATACAACTTGTCAATTTCCAATCACTGCATTATGTTAGAAGATCAATCGGCCCCGCCTACCGTTTCTCACCGGGACTCATTATGAACAATGATAGACGTGCAATTCTAGGTGAGCAGTTCGCCTACTTCTGTAGACAAAGGTAATAAAGCAGAGCCCTCCAGTCTTAAACTGCAACGGCACAAGGCCCAAATTTGTCTCGCGGCAAAAGTCATTGCAAATTGCCGTCGGCTATGTTTTAATGTCCACGAACTGTAATCAATGTCAGTAACGAACGTAATTCACCCGCCCCGACAGACTGTCAGTGGTCAGAGATCACAGATGACCAGTCCTGCTATCAAGGACAGCCATGACGTGGCCTCCTCCACAGCCCCCGGTTAAATATTTCTCAAATTGATATTTTATTTGGGTCGTAAAACATGTATCTTTCAATTGGGTGCAAGATGTCACTTTCTGCAGTCCCCTCAATTGGTCATGGTCGATGCAGAAGGGATCTCGATGCGATAAGTGATTGAATGACCGGTCATTATAGCGTCTGGTATTATAGGGTTACGTACATTATTGCCAAAGTGGTGTTTTTGCTTCGAAAGTGCTCCTTCTGGTCTGATGCAGACACACACATGTAGGTGCATTGACACCTATCCGTTTAGCCGTCAGTATTGGCCCTGTTGTCATTAAAAAGGAGATAATAACACCGGAATTTATGAATGCAATATACAGTAAACTACGGTTATAACGAACCCAAAGAGACGACGAATTTTAGTTCGTTATAACCGAAGTTTGTTATAAGAATATATACAGCATATATACAGCCGGGACCAAAAAGACCACCTGTATCCGTCAGTTCGTTATAAGCGTGTTCGTTACAAACGTAGTTTTCTGTATTTGGTAAAAACTCGTCAGCTGGGACTAGCACCTTTATTAAGTTAAAACGTCAGAGCAAAGTCCACCTCGAATATCTGCCGAAACTGATTTAAAAAAGGCAAAATAGTGTTGGAAGTTATATGAATGGCACACTGGAAGTAAATGGCACCAGTTGGGTGGCTTTAATAAAACCATTCTACATAAAATCAGTTATATCACATAATATGGCTAGCGGACACCACAATAATCAATCTATACATATGCATACTCGTATACACACATTTTGAAGACAAACAATATTTGAAGGAATAAAGTATAGGATTGTAATAGGCTATCACCCTATAATTTCAATACCTTAATATTCTTCTATGATAAACTTACACATAATAATGACCACAAAATACATAATATGGCTAAACGTTATTTACTTCAACAAACAAAACAATTAAATACAGCGTTGGAAACCAAAATACATTTCCCGCGAAATACGTGGTGCTGTGTCGCAAAGAATATAATTTTAATCATGTCACACATAAAATTGTCCTAAAGTAATAATACTGATGACACACGTAATGTACAAAACTATTTTGCAAATTTATCCATAAACCTTAGCGCACCTGGTCAGGTCGGGGCCTTATTCCGTGCCTCCATAAATATCCGAGAAAACAATTTCGTTTCCTGTACAAAAAAATCTTTTCAGAATATGAGATGATCCTTTAATCTCAGCGAGGTTTCAAAGCCGGACAGTCAGTCGTAAAACTGTCGTGGGTCACTTTCATATAACCAGTGACCATATCGGACGGATTTTTTCGTTCTAAGCCATTCTATCCCATGTTATCCGTGTTGATATTACAAAACAGTTTGTCTTAGTCCTCTGTCCGTTTGCATCTCATAAATATAACGGATTACTGCTCAATAGAGGAATACTTTGGACGTTCGACCACAGTAGCTTGTGGCCCGGACCCAAGAGGCGAGAAATATGTTATAAAGTTGTATCTTTACTGACTGTTTATGAGATTTTTATGACTAGGAATATAAAAGTTTCTCCCTCGAGGTGTGCGAGTCCCGACGAGTTGCGTGTACGGATGTCAAGGCCTGACGGGCCTTTCTCGGCTGTCCTTCAAGCGAGGTGAGCGGTGAACAGGCAGGGATTTAACTTAATCCGAGAAGGCCCCATGACGCATACTAAGAGCTCGCTGGAGTGGTCCTGATGGCCGAGCTGACCCTAGTGAGGTGTAGCTGTGATATCCTCAAGTCATTGTCACAGACTGACGAAACCAAGTGTACTACGTCCCCGAGAAATAGAAAGGAATAGTGGCTTCATAAATCTGTATAAATTATTTTGGTTTGGAACGATTTCGATGATATTAATTCCCTGTCCGTTTTTGAAATAATATAATCGTGAAAATATTAATAATCTCGTTACGAAATGATATCTGTCGTCCTTAAAATCCATCAAACATAATGATAATTCGTAATGAATTGAGTTTCTATACGGTCAATGAGATTGTTTCGCGATAGCATACGCAACAAATACATTCAAGTCATTAATCTTATTAATGAATTGTACCTTATCAGTTTCATCGAAGTTACAGGTTCCAAGAACACCCAGATAACTGTGATACAAGAAATAGATCGTGTATCAGGATTGCCTAGGAGAATAACAATGAAGCCATGATATTTATAACTGAAGCCTTGTTTACAAAGACAATTCCGACCGGCTTACACATCTGGACACATTGGTAACGGTTACTGAGTGTCGGTGGTACATATGTATATTTTACTAATAGAAATGGTCAAATGAAAAGGGTTTCCAGACAAGAGAAGTCACTGTATTCATCCACATATGCTTTTAGATATTCATGTTTCACGGAAATGGTAACGTTATTGAGGTGAAGACGATTAAGCAGTTAAATAGTTATATAGTAAACTACGGTTATAACGAACTTAAAGGGATCACTAATTTTGATTTGTTATAACCGAAGTTCGTTATAAACAAATGTACGGAATATATAAAGCAAATAGACAGGACCTAAAATATAGTTCGTTATATCCGTCAATTCGTTATAAGCGTGTTCGTTATAACCGTAGTTGACTGCATCATGATGTGTCAGCTTTGTGTAGGAGGAGCGCCCAAGTGAGGTTTTTTACTATTCAACGAGGACGGTTACGATGCTTTCAAAACAAGAATCATAACGAGGATGTGAAACACCCGAGCACGAATATGGTAAAGACAAAAGAAGAATCAAAATCAGGATATGAAACCAACGGAAACGAGTACTGCGAAGACAAAACAAGAATCATAACGAGGATGTGAAACACCCGAGCACGAATATGGTAAAGACAAAAGAAGAATCAAAATCAGGATATGAAACCAACGGAAACGAGTACGGCGAAGACAAAACAAGAATCATAACGAGGATGTGAAACACCCGAGCACGAATATGGTAAAGACAAAAGAAGAATCAAAATCAGGATGTGAAACCAACGGAAACGAGTACGGCGAAGACAAAACAAGAATCACAACGAGGATGTGAAACACCCGAGTACGAATATGGTAAAGACAAAAGAAGAATCAGTGAGTGAGTGAGTGAGTGAGTTGGGTTTCACGCCGCTTTTAACAGCATTCCAGTTATATCACGGCGTGTCAGCTTAATGTGGGAGGAGAGCCCGAAGTGATGCAGGTCTCAGACGTTTACCACTTCGGTGAAACCCACGAGCACGGGTATGGTGCTGGCAACTTAAGAAACATAATCGGGGCGAACCGGGATTCGAACCCACAATCATAGGTTCACAGCGAATCGCGGCGCCTTAGACTACTGGGTCACCCGTGTCCCCAAACAAAAACTAGAATCAGAACGTTTTGGTGCTGTCGAGTCAAGAATCATTAACAGGATATATTTGGAATGGAAATCAATGATAACGGGATTCTGGCACGCGTAAGGGGCGCAACTCCGCACGGCGAATTGCTGCGCCTTCGGGGACCTGGTCCTTCATTCTCTCCTTGATAATAGCGGTGATATGAAGAGAATAATCAGTTTGGATTAAATAGTGGTGCAAGTTATCTGAAAGGATCAATAAACATCATTGATGACACCAGGTGTTCCCGAAAAATGATTAGAAATGTTATACAGAATTTTTAGTAGATTCCCTTGTGTTGTCATCAATTATCCTGAGTAGGCTGAAGGTTGAGAACAACAGGTTCGTATTGCACTTATATTGTGTTGAAACGTACTGTTGGCAAGAGACAGGGAATTCAGCAGAAACAAGGTTATACAAAAACGTTAGCCTTGCTTAAAGGCTCTACTGAATGACAATATTCCATGGAAGTGTAGTAATTCTATCGCTGAAAATCAGTGATGACACAAGGTGTTCGCGAAAAGGGTAAGAATGTCCTGATTACGCCTCTCACAAAATTTGCATTAAAAGTGCTTTTTGTTTTACATATTTACATGAATGAATCGCTGAAAATCAGTGACGACAGTAGATTTTTGTTGATATTTTCAACGATGTTTTGTGTAAGGTTATAAACAAAATGCCCCATTTATATCGCCGAATAAACATCCTTTGAAAACACTTGATCACTAGAGGAGAGGAACCTAGAAGTGAGGCTGTCAGATCAGCTGATGTAGGATGCAAATATCTGTATCTCAAAATACCACGTAAGTAGCATGTGCTTGATTCACAACTTACGACACAAATTTGCAAGCAAGAACTCTTGTATTTGACATCATTATGCATGTTGTAAAAGGCGACTAACGGGATCAGGTGGTCAGGCTCACTGACTTGGTTGATGCATGTCATCTTATCCCAATTGCGTGGATCGATGTTTATGATGTCAATCACTGGATTGTCCGGTCCAGACTCGATTATTTACAGACCGCCGTCATATAGCTTGAATATTGCTGAGTGTGGCTTTAAACAACAAACAAACAAACAAACTTCAATTTTCTAGCATAAGAAAACAGCACAAAATGTTACATTTCGTCATTCACCTTTAATAGCGTTGTGTTCAGTCGCGATGCATTACGCCCATGTGATAAGATATATCTTCGACACGCCTTTCGTTTGCGAACTAAGTACCATAAATCCAGCGCGAACCGTGTCAATTCTCATTAAAAGAAACCAAACACAATGTACATTACACGTGTACATATTGTTTCAACTTGCATTTGTGTATATGGTAAAGGGTGTCAATTTCAGATGCCAATCTCCCAGGTATAAAGACACATGTTGATCTCTTTCTTTCGTGTCAATAGCAGCACTTCTTCCAGATAGGAACGCTGTTATGACTACATTTATCAATACAATAAAAATCTTTTCCTCGTAAGTAATACCGCTAAACACTCGTTACTACGATGGAGGTCAAGATAAAACTCAGTCCCTCCTCCCGACACCGATAACGCTATAGAAATGAGGTACAGGCTCATTTGCAAATCTATGTATTATTATATTTATAGTTCTGTGTTTCCTCGACGAAAAACGCGACTCTATTGTTTGAAGGATTAATTGTGTTCCTGCATGATGCTAGCCACAAAAGTAACGAGATATTTAAAATGGAAAGAGTAAATGTGACCCCGTGAATTATCATTCCACATGCTAGGGCGGGTGTATGTTCCTATGATATTTATATAGTTATTGCATGCACAGGCAGTCGATTTAACCGTTAAAGAC
Organism: Haliotis cracherodii; assembly: GCF_022045235.1. Lineage (NCBI taxonomy): Eukaryota > Metazoa > Mollusca > Gastropoda > Lepetellida > Haliotidae > Haliotis > Haliotis cracherodii. The sequence continues at coordinate 19,643,196 of NW_027266271.1, read as the reverse complement.
GTTTTATATCTTGTCTAAGGGACATTAAATCTATGTTTATTAGCTCTGGTGTAATTTGAATCTCCAAGCAAAAGACAAGGATATGTTAGTTTGTTTTTTCTTGAATTCGATAGTATCTCAATGTGTATTGAATGGTGAACTTAGTTTGTTTTTTATTTGTTTCCAGATTTTATCTACCTTGTGTTGACTTGCAAATGTTCGTCTGATTGTGTTGGCATCACTGTGTTCGTCGTTTCAAAAAAGGAGGCAACTCACAATTTTACGGCTCAAAATATTTTCTCTCTCTTTCAATTTAAGTACTGATAAGGCGGAGTTAATGAAACAATATGCAATCATATCTGATATATACTCAACTTCAGTTCATCCGAATGGTTGAACACACTGTTCATTCGTCCAGAATACGAACTGTTCGGATTATATACGTGAAAGCTTTGGGTGTGCTCTCCCTTGTATGTATATATCCATGCCTATATATTGTTACATATTTATGCACTTTAAAACGTTTCCCACCCTAAAAAAGGTTTCACAGTATACATTGTTAATAATAGCTTGAAACATAATTTATTCTACATTGCATTTCGTTAGGAAACACTTTGAAATAGATTCCAGCTTGGTGTAAAGGTAGATTTATTCAAATCGATGTGATTTAAAAAGGTCTTGGCGAACTATAACTCTCAATAATATGAATTAAATGAGAATATTGTCTTTGATCAGACCTCATGCTGATCTCAAGAAGCCATGATGTATCCATGGAAACAATACCAAGAAGAGTTGAGATTCTTATGATTATGTGTTTGCGCTTTTATTGGATATTGCAGGAAGGAAGACATGGGGTTCGACTGTGCTTACAAGTGGCACGGTTGCAACTGAGTGAGAGAGCAAATGATAATTTCATTCCTGCCAGAGATCCCTACTGGTTTAACTGCAACAGAGATGTTACTTTCAGAATAAAAGTCAGCACAGTCCCCACAGAAAATGAGTACGAAAGTGAGTTGGATTCAAAATCACTTTGGACAACATTTCAATTGCATGACGGATGTGTTTACGTAAAATAAATATGGGGATGATATTTTCAGATATGTATGGATGGACTTATTTCGGATATACATGAGGGATACTTCATAAACACAGAGATGCTCTGCCTTTACCTAGAGACGTTAATATGTTGCTTTCAGATATACACGATTATGATGCCTTCAGATATGCATGGATATGTCACATATATACATGGATGCTTGATGATTTCTGTCGATATATGCATGTATATGTTGTGTTCAGTATATGTGCATTTGTTACCTCCAAATATCACGGGGATGTCATAGAGTTGAATCCTTTACACGTATCTGGATCCACTGAAACTGTAATCCGGACGTCATTACAACATACACAGGTGATGTCCTTCCACATACACATGCGTATGACACTTGCTCATATACAAAGTTAGGCGACTTCCACATATACGTGTATCTGGTTCTCCCACACTCACATGGTGTTTGTTCCACATGTATATGACACTTCCCCATCTACATGTCCTTTTCATTTCCACATATACATGTATCTGGTACTTCGACATATACAGGCTTATGTTACTATCACATATACATGGTGGTGTTACTTCCACATACACATGGAAATGTTTCTTTGATACAAACATGGAGATGTCACTTCCCCATATACGTGGCCATTTCATTTCCACATATACATTGAGACAACATTTGAGCAAGTCGTATGACGCTCTTTGAAAAAAAATATATGAAAGGAGGATCATGAATATCTGAAACGAAAACATATGCATCTTGAAAACATATTGATGGATACGTATAAGTGACAATATATCCATGTAGTTATATATCTACATGGACATGTTACTTCCAGATTTACATGGACACATTACTTCCAGGTCTACATGGACATATTACTTCCAGATCTACATGGGCATATTACTTCCAGGTCTACATGGACATATTACTTCCAGGACTACATGGACATATTACTTCCAGGTCTACATGGGCATATTACTTCCAGGTCTACATGGACATATTACATCCAGATCTACATGGACATATTACTTCCACATCTACATGGACATATTACTTCCACATCTACATGGACATATTACTTCCCAATCTGCATGGACATATTACTTCCGGGACTACATGGACATATTACATCACCGTCTGCATGGACATATTACTTCCAGATCTACATGGACATGTTACTTCGAGATAGATATTACAAAACGAAATTGACGTTAACTGTTCCGTATCACAGCGAATTGATGCTGCGGTGAATATCAGTCCATCATACATCTATGTGTTCAGCAGGCTTAAGATAGCCGTTGATGCCAGGCCATAATATGGCATAGCACCCGCGTTGGCAAGCAAATCTGACAGATTCGACGAATATCATCTAAAGCTTTGAGGGTGTGCCAGGGCTTTCCTCAGAGCAATATCAGAACACTGATGCATCCAAGGCGGTGTGTTGATAGGGAAGATGTTGGGAAGAAGTGTGTTGCCTTTCAACATATGATCAATTTAAAAAACTTTGATTTCCGAGATAGCTTGCATCAAAACATGATATTTTATCAAATATATTACTGTGAAGAAGATTGTAGAAATTGGGAGCAAGAAAGATGTGAAGGTCAAAGAATAGCGTGGATCTGCACACCATCACCATCTTCAACACCAACATCAGCTGATTGTACACCACCAAGTGTCTGTTTGACAGAGATGTGTGGTACCCTTGCACATAATATAATCCTTTCCTACAGATGGATGTTTCAAACAAATCAATATATAGAGATTGAAACATCAATATCATAGCCAACGGTAGAAAGTGTGCAGTTCTCTATATTTATGCTGATGTCAGCATCGTCAGATTTGCTGGTTGAGCTTTGTAGGAAAGCAGGATATATTCCAGAGGTTCATAAGACTAGCTAGCGTTTCATCTATTCTCTAATACGTCTTCCAATTTCTTTGTTTATTGGTTGAGTTTTTAACGAAATGAGCAGACACTATGAAACGATGTGAGTCCTTTCATCATTAGCCCAAGGGGGCGGTCGGGTAGCCTAGTGATTAAAGCGTTCGCTCGTCACGCCGACGACCCGGGTTCGTTTCCCAACATGGGTATACTGTGTGAAGCCCATTTCGGGTGTCCCCCGCCGTGATATTGCTAGAATAATGCTAAAAGCGGCGTAAAACCTTACTCACTCACTAGTATCCCAAGACAACCCAAATCAGAAATGGCTGTGGGATATGGAGAAAGTCTCGTATAATATACCTTTTGTGGTCCTTCCATGTGCATTTTAAGCACTTAAACTGCTGGTAGAGGTACCAAGATTACTAAAATTTGGACTGCATTTAAACCTTAACGTCTAAATCGTAAGCAATCCAATGCTCGTCTAAGGCTTGCATCACCGTGGGCTATAATTGAATATATAAAAGGTCCCTGGTAAAGTCCCTGACTGATACTGCTGTACTTTGTATCAATATTCCATCTAGGTGACGGTGGCCATTAAATGATCGAGTCTGGACAAGACAGGACAGTGATTGATATTATGAGCAACGATCAACGTCATCGGAGTACGGTGGCATACAATCAACCAGTTCACTCAGTCTACAACGCGGCCCAAAAAGTCGCTTCTTACGATTGACTAAGGTTGCTTGGGGCCTATTTTAACACGGCATTTCGGCGATTGTAGGATCCCTTGACCACAATTCAGAACAAAGTTTGTGCACGGAAACAACATGAAACACTCCTTGACACACTTTCGAAAAGGAACCAAACCGACATTCAATGATGTCAAATTAATTCCGTTGCTCCGCGTGCACAGTATGCCAATGGGATGATTAAAGGTATGGTTAAAAGTATGGTTTTATGCTGATTGTATCAACTGTCAGCATCATCATGAGTGGGGGCATAAAAAATATGCAACATAAATTCTACTAATATTGGGAATCGAACCCGGGTCTTCAGCAAGAAAAGCCATTAATTTAACCTCTGGGCTACAAATATCTGTATCATTTAATTGCACTTTAGAATATCCACTTATACACAAGATAAAACAAAACTGGACTACCCAATTCTTTCATATTACCCAAGTTATTGTCATGCCAGGACAGATTAACTATAGAAATATGAAAGAATCGAGGGTCCTTAACTTCTTTTGAGTAGTATATGAGTAACGTTATGCATTTGTTATACTTCAAAGAGGGACATGTTGGTGAAGGAGTGGTTGTTCGGGGAGTGTTTCGTTACCTATGTCAAACAACCCCTTTAAGACAATACAGTTGCTCTCTCGCCTTGACAAACGCGAAGCAAGATGTTTTCTCAACCAAGGTGACAAAATGATTAATGATACAAGCTACACAACACAAGCTCACATCTAAGAGACACTGTTTAGTGTACCGGTGTCTCTGTCTGCTACTCGCTCATGTTTTAGCTTATAATAAATGCCTCTATTCATCCATCACGCTCTGTCTATCCTATTGGTGTGGCAGGAGAAATTCCAGCACACCTTCAAACGCGGCGTGAGCGCGTGGCTGCAACACTACCAATTAATATTCCTGGCAATGGAAGAGTCTTGATCTTCAAGCTTTCTGTGATTCTGCCAGTAGAGATATTTGCAGTGTTTATGTTTTGAATTTTCGCACGTTTGTACCGACGGCATGGGATGAGTTGTAGATTTGTTTTGACGTCATAAAAAACACGTGAGCTTGTCGTGCGTAACATGTGCGTGAATAACGATGATGACCCACGTATATGATTAAATGGCTTAAAAGTGATAATGCATTTGACCGCGAGGTCTTCCCTCTTTTTACTTAGCACAGGTGTTAAAATGAATTGTCCGAGAGTAATCTACATGGCATTTTATGTTGGTGTGTGTTAATTGCTGAAATAGCTTTTTTATGATGAAAAGTGTATACGAGTTCGGGTAGGACGCCATTTTGAACAATATTTTAGCATAACGGTGTATTAGATAAATGTCGTGGACGCATGTCATACGCATGTCGTGGGTGTGTCATGAGCGTTATTATCAGTGAAGTCGTATTATGTTTGCAGACCAATGATCGTTACCGGATGAATGTGAAATTGGAACCCAATCTCATGGGATCGTGGTTGTTGAGACACCAAAATGCGGTAACCTATCTTGGCATATTCTACTTTAAACCACAGTCAAGAATTTTACAGCGAAATCATAGCGGCCAGTTATTAATCGAGTCTGGACAACACAAATCTCTGTGCGGAGAACATCACGATGGGAATATGTTAGCTCCGTAAGTTGTTGATATCAGTCCCATTGTTCATAGAAACTTGCAATATTTGTAAAATAACATGCCTTGAAATTCATTTATTACCTTCGGAATGGTTCAGGGGTCAGTGGTCGACGGCCAGGAAGAGTTGGTTTAGAAAGAAGTTGCGTCCCACAGCAGCGATTGCGTTGGCTGATCGTGGATTCGACACGACACGACCTAAGTAGGATTCTTGAACAATATACACCCGTGCTCGTGGGTTTCTAGAAAGTGATCAGCAGTCTCTTTCTGTCACCTTGGGCTTTCTGGATCTGACGCGCTCTGATGTCAGAGAGATTCTGCTCTGAGGGAAAGTAAAGACATCCCCGCCCACAGCAGTAAAATACTGAAAGAAATATACCTCATACATTTGGGTTATCTACTATAACTGAGTGTGACACACACCGACATGCACAAATATGCGCGTGCGCACATGCAAACACACATGCACACACACATGCACACACACACATGTACACATGCACACACACATGCGCACACACACACATGCACACACACATGTACACATGCACACACATGCACACAAACACATGCACTCACACATATGCACACACACATGTACACATGCACACACACATGCACACACACACACATGCACACACACCTAAAAACATCACGCGTACCATATAATTTGTCTTGGCATCCAGTTCAATAACTCGTCAGGCATATCAGTCTAAACAGCTGGTACAGGTAATTACTGGGTTTTGATATAGAATGCATGACCATGCGTGCTAAATATTTAATTTAGTTGTCACTCGTTGCAAGAAATAAATGAAAAATAAAATAAATTTCAACAATGAACAATTGGCATTGGCGTTCCAGATAAACATTTCATCCGTAATACCCCTTAAGGGATCAGCCTATATAGTGCCAAATGTTGATGTTGTGGGAAACGTCAGCGATTGCATTAATTCTTAAAACATGTTCAGTTAGACAATACGTTTATAGGCGTTTTTAAAATCCAATTGCCACACAAATACTTAACACTGATTATGAATACACATCATATTCGAAGTGCATGTTTTTATCCGAAGCTAATTGAAACCTATCAGTACATTAAAACTACACCCCAGTGCATTTCATCATCCTAGTTTAATAAATTACTATTTGTCAAAATGCATTCACCAGAATTTGAAATTACAAGCCCTGGGAGGAAGATATATTTAGTATCGTCTAGAATGTAGCGTTCTGGTACGAGAGCCACGTGTTGGCGGGCATGGGATGTCTTTAACACACTTGTCATTCCTCTTCCACATGGAACAATGTCAATGATTGACACATGCTATAGACACCGCCGCGACGTCTATGTCTATTTTATATCTGCCCGTTACGCGCGTTAGAGCCTTAGCGTACACCTCCGCTATTAAGTTTTAAAATCTTAATTTAAAACACTTTCTGGCTACAGATACGGACGTTTGGCAGGTTGGCCTCATGTGAATGAACGCTAAACTAGTGCAAAATAAACATTGCGTGATCGACAAGAAACTCAAATGAGCTGAATGAGTGTGGTTTGGGGGCGTTTAGCAGTTAACAACTGGATGTAACATAATAGGGCTTCGAACCCGGATCTTAGGTTTTACGAATTTTGTCTCTAGGTTACCACACAGATGTAAATGTTATTCTGTTCTGTGTAATCGTACGGATTATGATAATTTATCCGTTTGCGCCGTTCACCTTAAACATATGTATTTCTTGCATATATTTATCCAATAGTTATATATTAATATAGTCAATATTTAAGTCTGCAAGGGGGCTTGTTTTAAGATACGCCTATCTCGAAGATAGAAAAAACACGACTAGCCTTCAAAAGCTGTACGCTTGTATTAAGGAAGTTAGTATTATGTTTTCTATACTTTCAGTACTTTCAGAGAGTGATCTGTATGTGATGCATAAACACGTCCTTATGACGGAGTACAGCGGACTCTGCTTGTCGCAAACAATTTTTATGATTATGGAATGGTTTTGTCGCTTTAGTCATAATATATATTGACATCGTTACCATAAAAAAATATATATTTAGATAGCAAGAACCACGGTGCGATCGCGAATGTACAACGATAAACAGGATTTCTTTCAACCTCATCTTTATTTCCTAAAGTATTTATTTCCTGCTATAATAACAATATTCAAGATCTCTGTCTTGCCCAACCTAAAAAATCGGTTCCACAAAAGTTCTGATAATCATATGCATACGTTGATGAGGTTGTGAGGACTCCAGGTGTTCGTAGATAGGTCGGCGTATCCGGAACAATCCGTTAGCGCTCGTCACAAAACACATGCAAAGGTAAGCCAATTGTTCACCTGAAACAACACGGGAACATTATGGTACAAGTCGAAATAAGGAATTGCATCTGACACATTTTTGTCACTGATGCGTCAAATTTGGAAATGTCCTCCATATGTCTACCATTAAACGTTTCGAACGCTGGTAACCTTGATCAAGCAACTTCTGAGCATGAGTCGTATGACGCTCTTTGAAATCTTTGAAGAAGGAACATGCTCGACTGTACCTCAGAAGTTGTTAAATAAAGACACTAACGGGTGGAGCTGTATTTTTTGGCATTTGTGTATGATCAATGACCTACCACTAAACAGTGACATCAGTGGGTACTCAAATCAACACTTGTAAATGATCAATGACTTAAACATATTTTTTCGAGGATCTATTTCTACAGTATATAAGTTATATTGGACGAATAAGTGGGTGACTTTTGTTTATCGTCGCTTTGAACAGTGATAATAAATAGCAATAACAATAACAATAATAATAATAACAACAACAATAATAATAATAAAGTCCAACACATTGTCAGTGGATGCCTAGCTTTTGCACAAATATAGTATCTTAAGCGACATGATAGAGTGGCTCGATCCTTTTATTACCGTCTTCGCCATGCTTGTGGTTTTGACGCAGAGGTCCATCCATGGTACGACCCGGAATATGTAGAGGGCGTCATGGAAAATGATAAATACAAAATCCTTTGGAACAGGCCCGTTTACAGCCTCAGACGTATCCAGGCCAACAAACCTGATCTTGTCCGTTTTTGATAAATCCAATTAAATCATTCATATCATTGACTTTTCTGTCCCTTTTGACACTAAGGTGATTGACATGATTGAAGAAAAACATGTCAAATATGCGGACCTCGCTTTCGAAATGTCACGCTTGCATCCCAAGTATCAAGTTGTTCGACTCCCCATTGTTTTCGGTGCCTTAGGTTTGGTACCTCCCAATCTGTTGATTGACATTGTGAAAGTGCCCGGGTTTACAACCAGGAGTGTTGGGGAGTTTTCACATTCTCCGAAAAGTTCTCGGTGGGTTCGACTCGGTGGCACTTCCTGGGAATCTTCCAGGTAAGCGTATTCTGCCCCATCGGTGACACCCGTCACAAACACATGCAAAGGCAAGTCAAATGTTCACACGGGAACATATGGTGGAAGTCCTAATAGAGAATTGCATCTGACATCATTTTTGTCACAGATGCGTCAAATTTGGAAATGTCCTCCACATGTATGCCATAAAACTGTTTGAAAACTTTACTGTGGCCTTGAATGTCGATCAAACAACTTCTGAGCAAGAGTTGCATGACACTCTTTGAAATCTTGGTAGAAAGAGCATGCTCGATTGTATCTAAAAAAATGTTAAATGTAAACACCAAAGGCTTGAGCTGCTGGAATATTGCCCGACGTGAAGGGAAAAAGGACTATTGGAAAGTTGAAGTCATCCCTCTTGTCATACAGACTTGTGAAGACTGTTTTGTCACTCTGAATCCTCTGATTCATAAGAAATGTCTGCCAAAATTAGAATTAATTTACGTTTTCGACTCTATCATGAGCATTTGTTTATGATTCACTGGCAAATAGTGCTAACATCAGGTTTCCACGAATAGATGAGCCGGTAGCACCTGCCAAAGTTACAACCGTCACAAACACATTCAAAGGCAAGTCAATTATTATTGAGTTTATATCTCTCTGTATTTTATAACTGGAGTTTATGGTCTTTTCACCGGCACCATGTGGATTTTTATCGCGATGTTTAAGTCCACTTTATCTCTTTACATATATATTAATAAACTTGTTCTCATCATTTACGCTAGGAATCATATTTAGTCAAAATACCCAGCAAATATAATACGGTCTAATAATTTTGAATCAGAATGCGCCCATTCGACCTCACAAGAATGGTTAAATGGTCTAAATTGCGCGAATACGAAATCAGTCTTTATGGCACAAATAACCATCGGTAACTAGACTTTAGACGTTATAATCTTACGACCAACCGCTTTGGCCAAAACCGCCGATTACTGAAATTATAGAACCAAAGCAGTAATTAACGACGGCGCTGAAAAATGGGATCTACTTTTGAAATTGGGTATGCACGGCATGACCCAAGTGAATTTTAACCCATTCCTAAATTGAATAATTGGCGTCCAATTAACGACTCGCAAACCTTTCCACAAAAATTAGCGTATTTGTAGTGTGTTTGTTGTCGATGGCTAAAGAGCGCATTGGTTATTAATCGCTCAATGATTGATGCTGCTATCATTTTTATTGCATCCTCATCTTCCTGAAATCTTTTCGGTTTATATCAAAGTACGAATTTTTCTCCGGAAGAGGATTCGGATTTGTTGACCTAACAACCATTACCTTTTTCGCATGACAGCGCAACAGGAAAATAAAGACACGTGTTAAATTGAAATTGTCCTTTTTGATAAAAATGTCATTTTTGATTGGTATGTCCTTTCCGAAATTTTCGGGCATATATCCTTCCATACGTTTAGCCATTCCCTCTTTCTGAAATAACTTCCTATTCCGCACTGCACTGGTAATTTTCGTGCAACATGTAAAAGAAATATGATGCTTATCGATTTATCTGTGATATAAACGCAAGTAGTAGCCTTATTGTTTCCCTAGCTAACAGAAAGTAAATTTCACCTCGTTAGAACAACAACACTCGCTCGCCAATGCGGAGCCGACAGCACGTCACGCTCCACCAATCAAAATTTCAGCCAATCAAATCGTTAGTTATGAGTTATAATTTGTTTTTATTGCTTCCGAAATCCCGCTAGAGATTGTTTAATGCGCGCTAAATAGAGAAACACATCCTAGGCAAGTTTGGACTTCAAAAGAAATTAATGAAGTCTTTAGCAAGAAAATTGTGTTGTTGTATCAAATTTTGCACTTGCTTTTTGTGCTCTGGTTCAGAATCAAATCAGAACCATAATTGTTTGAAAACAAGATTTTCCCCATTTTCATGGAATTTGTTTTCGTTTAAGTCGAGGCTTCGTTGCACTTCATGACAACCTTTGGGCTACACAGGGATTTGAAATGGTTTATAGTAAACAAGTGTTATCACTTCCAACGTTAACAAACATCCATTGTCTCCCGTGCACCATCGAGTGCACTTTACTGTTGTATGTATTCTGTACCCAGCTTTATGCACAAGGACAGAATAATAAGTTTGCCTAAGTTTTAAATGGAATCAAATACAGGTGTACATATTACAGACGGTTGAACGGTACTAAGGGCAACACAGGAACACAGGGCCAGTTTCAACTTTGTCATTTGACGCCAACACAACGAAAAATGGTTTATCCCGAAAGTGAGAATATTTAATCGTATGGAGAAAGAAGAAACATCGACAATTCGTTTGTCACAAACTCTAAATTGAATATGATTATAAATATATACAAGAGCATTCTCGAATTATCAGTTGCATTGCTGCCAACATAATATTTAGGGATTTTAGGGAAAAAAACGAGTGTTCGGTTGGGAATGACAATAAAGATTGTACTGTTATCAAATCAGTTCACCCGCTCGTCAGAATCCGTCATCTTTCAGATGAATATCAGCTTCAGTAGATTCTTTACTACCTGTTCGAAATCCTGAAAATCTGGACAATTTGATTAATCGGATTTTTTTGGAAAACTTATATATATGATTACAATACATATTCTATCACACATATGTCTTTCATGTCTACATTAAAAAAATAATATCTGAACTCGAGTTCGAGATGGGACCATGGTTCCGGTAGAAATCGTTTAACGATACTCCGCTTGTCTCGAACTAGTGGAGGTTCTCCGGGAGTTACACATTTACACATGACAATTTAACCAAATTGGGAGGGGTGAACAACAGAAAGTAAACAAAATTCACGGTTAAAAGAAAGAACCGAGACACATAAATTGAGTACATGCATTTGTCTCCCTTACGCTCAGACTGAGCTTTAGCCTGATATCATCCCGTAAATACCTCAACCCAGATTTGTCTGACCCTATCTGCATATTTCGTGAGTTGAATTGACGTGGGTACATGCATGTGTTAGCCCCAGTAGAGTTTACACAGGAGCAACTTCAACTCTGACCCATGTCTGTTCCCGTCTGAGGGTCGGACCCTTAACATTGTCACAACAACAAGGGGTTGGGTCGAGGTCGTTTAAAAGACATGGGCGAAAGTGATTTGAATAATTTCCAAAACTGATGCACAACAAAAGATGTGAGATTTGCTTGCGAAGTCTCTTTTTGTCCGATTTATTTTAAATGTATATTTTTTATGTTTAACGTATTCTATTTATTTAATTAATTTAGTTTGATAAACATTGTAGAACAGAGAGAATTCTTTCAAACGATTGTTTTGTAAGAAATATGCTGTCGTTTATCAACTGAGCTTGAGTGAATATGGTTTAATAGGGGCGTGAGGGCCTTGTTGTCGGGGCCGCGCCGCAGTGCGCTGTTCAGATTTGCGTCTCTTCGGTGTGCCAGAAACATATGATTGTAGGTTCGAATCCCGGTTTAGCCATGCCTATGTCTTTAGATTTGCTACCATATCCGTGTTCGTGGGTTTCTCCAGAGTCTAAGGGACCTGCCATTGGATACTCTTGGGGAGGCCTATGACCCTGCTCTTTTAAAAGAAAAACACCTGCAAAAGGCCATTGACGTATGGTGCTGACAAACATACAACCCCATGACGTATGGTCTTGACAAACCCAGAAAAGTATGACGTATGGTCTTTACAATCCGAGAAACCTATGACGTATGGTCTTTACAATCCGAGAAATCTATGACGTATGGTCTTTACAATCCGAGAAATAAATGACGTATGGTGCTGGCAAACCCAGAAACCAATCAGGGCGAATCCGAATTGCATTTATAAAGGGATTATCTGAAACATCACAAACAAGAATCTTCGTTTGCTTAATTATTGTCTTGGTAATGTATGTACATATTTAATAATGATATCTTTCTACACATGTGAGTGAACGAGTGACTTCACACTTAACGTCGTACTGGCAATACCTCAGTCACTTAGTGGTGATTTAGTATCAGTTTATTCGGAATAACATCAACATCACTTCATAAACCATAGCGTCTACAAAATACAGCAGCCAGAACGTCACCAGGACGCCCAAGCAACAACCATGCACACCAATCCTCAAGCAACTTCATTGACACACTGCTTCCTGCAGGATAACGTTCAAGATTTGTTCCACACATACCTCTGCATTTACACAGACGCTACACATGCATATCTTTAGTGACTAGGTCAGCCTCACAAATCAAACAGAGTACTGCGTTCAGAAGAGACCGGCCTTCCGCAAAAGTCCCAGTGCAAAACAACTAAATGTGAACGTATCTTCATATGTGCAGCAGTGACGCTGTGAAACGTCCTTCCAGGACACATCAGATCATCAGAAACACCAGCATCATGTCGAAGAGAGTTGAAACCTTACCTGTTTCAAATTGCTTGTGACATCCTGTAGCAATTACATCTAAATAAACAGTCAGTGTATATGATGTGTATGTATATATGTTGTATGTAAAACGCGTTTGAACAGGTAAACTGAAACATCAGCGCTATGTATAGAGATTAGATTAGATTAGTTGTACTAGTAGTGGAAGTAGTAGTATTATAGAAGTAGTTATAGTAGTAGTATAGTAGTAGTAGTATAGTAGTAGTAGAATAGCAGTAGTAGTAGTTGTGGTAGTAGTTATCGTTGTTGTAGTAGTTGTTGTAGTGAGTGACATAGTTGGGTTTAACGCCGTTTTTAACAGTATTACAGTTACATCACGGCTTAATGGGGAGGAAAGCCCGAAGTGATGAAGGTCTCAGACGTTTACCACTTCGGTGAAACCCACGAGCACGGGCATGGTGCTGACAAACCTAGAAACATAATCGGGGCGAACCGGGATTCGAACCCACAATCATAGGTTTCTGGCGTGTCCAAGGGACGCAACTCTGCACTGCGAATCGCGGGCACCTTAGACGACTGGGCCACCCGTGCCCTCCCAGTAGTAGTGGTAGTAGTAGTAGTAGTAGTAGTAGTACAGTAGTAGTAGTTGTAGTAGTAGTTGTAGTAATGATAGTAGTAGTAGTAGTAGTAGTAGTAGCAGCAGCAGCAGCAGCAGTAGTAGTAGTAGTAGTTGTAGCAGCAGCAGTAATAGTAGTAGTATGATATATCAAGTTAATGTCATGTTAATATGATATTCATAACACCATGGTTCAATCTTGTTCAAATCACTTCGACTGATGTACGGACCAAATAATACCTTATTCTCTGGGTCAGGAAACTGATCCATGAAGGTACACACTCTTACCGCTATTGTGTCTTATCCAGACGTGACATTAGAAACAGGACCATTTGCAACATCACAGTAGGTTTTACATAACACATCACATTGGCGATTGCTGGTATATAAATCAATACGTACAAGGAACCACCAATGTGAACAACACACGTTGGACACAGAGCATACCAGCTTTAAGTTGTAAATTATACCATAAATTGCCATGAAATTCCACATGGATTGATTCCATGCAAAAATACCAATCCCCTCACCTTCAAAGGACTTGCAGTCGACACCTATCTTTGAAGAAATCCCAGGAATATCCTTGAGACATTTAATCAAAGACAAGCTCCTATGTGCCGTACCGATGTCCTAAAGATGGCCACATCTAAAACAAATTAATCAAACCACACTACCTCGTTTTTCAATTGACGAACAAGTATATACGCCAAAACATAAGGAGATCTATTGGAAATACTGCCCTTACGCTATTGTTGGACATCTTGAAAGGGGCCGCAAGGTCAAGCAACAAAGTTTTCCTTTTCATCAAATTCACATTTACAAGGTGTGATAGACGATGGGCATAATGGCAAGACGAATGTTTGACGTTCTTGACAAGGAACGCATGCTGGCTGTGTTTGTCCCTACAAACACTTCCCTGGCGATTCGGATCGTTGACCACCAATAGGTAAAGTGGCCTTTTGATGTCCGAGAAAGAATGGTCATTACATAGAGACCATCTCGTGACCACTAGATGGATTATCGGATTCGCTTTACACCGAGTAGGATTTGTGAGAGTTCATATAGTGATGGAGAGGGGTTATAAAGACAGTGCTTACGTTAATGGGGTGAAAGTTCATGTTGATTAAGTCGATTATGGAACAATGATTGATATTGATATTACGTAGGTGTTGTTGGCGATTAGAAGTTCAGCTTATTTTTGATCATTACAAACGATGAATCCATTAAGACGAATATCAAGTCAATTGAGCTCGTCTGTAGTTACAAATACGTAAATATACTAGTATATACGTAGGTTATTGAATGGTAGACATGAAATCAGCGGCAATCGACTCATACTTGTGAAGTTTAGCTTTTTTCTGATCGATACAAACGATGAAATCCATTAGGATGAATATCAAGTCAATTGCAGCTCGTCGGTTGTCACAAATAAACATGCATATGTACATAGGTTATTGAATGATAGACATGAAATCAGCTGCAATCGAATCCTATTTGTGAAGTTTAACTTTTCGTGATGAATTAAGACTACCATGAAGAAATTCACCTCATTGGTACTTACATATATGAATATACACGTACATTCATTACTGAATAAAATACATCGTAGACATGACATCAGTTGCAATCGGCTCACATGTGTTAGTAACAACTTGTTATTATCGGTATATCGTTGTGGCACGACCCTAGATATATTACGTCAACGCCAGAGAATACTCAGTCATATGTATCAGCCGAAGGAGAGGCCATTTGAGGTGAAAGACAAACGTAAAAAGTAATCAGAAGGTTCTGTCAGAATGCTAAAATGACACAAACAGATTATTTTTCGTTTTGAAGACCCCTGCTGTTTTAGGTATATGACCACAATACAAATGGTGCCGTACGAAATGTACATATCATGAAAAGCTGACTAACCACACGCAGCAGTAATGTTCAACGTTCACACGTTCGTTTCGTGAAGGCTCCGATCAAAGGATTCTTTTTTCTTATGTTTTTCACGGGTTTTATCCACATCACTTTCATCACATTGTGTATATGGCAGTTATATTCATCGACGTTCTGAAATATTGACATCTAATAGAAAACAGCTATAAACGAAAGATCCTATTACACGTACAAGGATGTGTTTAACAATATGAGCCCTGTAAAGCTTCTGGAATGAAGAGATAAATTACTAGATATAGACATTACCAATAATAGGCCATTTGAAATATACACCATAAGGGGAAATCCATTACACTTGCCCATGCCACATTGTCATTGGTGTTGGTTGAGTCTTTATCCCAGAACTAAACATATTATTAGGTTTAAAAACAGTGTTGATATACATGCCTTTGTTGTTTATTACCTTTGAGCCTTGCTGGCTTAACCCAGAACTAAACATATCATTAGGTCTTAAAACATTGTTGATATATATGCGAACATTGTTTATTACCTTTGAGCCTTGCTGGCAAATAAAATTAAAAATATACATTTAAGAATATACAAAAGCAGAAATCTGCTCAATTAAAATCGTTAGAACAAAACATCTTAGAAAAGTTTCAATGATTTTCAATGTTTAGTAAATCACGAAAAGTCAACTTGAACGGTATTCCTTAGACTGGCATAAGTCTCTAAGGAAATAATTGTTAGTTTAAATCATTAATTCTAGATTATATGAATAATAACATCAAAATGTCCCTATATAGACCAGTGTCCTTAGACTGTCCACTTATCCCAACTTGCCCATTAAAAGGATAGCATTACTATTTTTCAATGGGCTTCTCATTCAGGGCAGTCTTTAAGCAAGGATGGGTATTCCTTTACTAAACAGATTAAAGTTCAGCCTTGAAGGATTTTGCTGCGTAGAAAGAAAGAATGGGGATTGTAAACATAATTTTAAGTTGTGTTTTAGTAAATCTTTTTAGTTTTGACAACAACTGCTTTCAATATTTAGAATGATGGATTTATCTTGTAAATCTCGACGTCTCTATTCAGATCATTGCGGCGAACAGCAATATTTCATTTTTGTTATGTTTTCCGGTATTACTTGAGTAGAAAATCATGTTAACCCGTAATTATGTCATTCCATGTAGATTATGATGCCTATAACAAGTTAAGATAGGTGATGAAAAACAAAAAGTAAACAAAAAGTAAACAAAAAATAAACATAACGTAAGCAAAAAGCCCACTATGACTCTTTACATCATCATATAATCCCCACACAGGCCATATTCCATTTATATGAGGTTCCACTAACAGAGTAATCTTGTAGAAGAGGCGCGTACCACATGCTACTTTTTCAACACACTTGTATATTTCACATTCAAATATGTAAATTTCCAAACGTCCACTTATGTATTATGTCTACTCGATATAGATGGACTGGTGAATGACTCATGTCTTAGCTCTGTTGGCTTGCTAGTTGCATCCCGCTGTGTTTCAGCCATCACCCTTTACAACGTTCATCCCACGGTGAATTATGAGTGCTTGTAGACGCCAGTGTACAGGATTCATACATTCGACAATAAAAGAAAAAACAACATTGCGTTGAATGTATCAAAGGCTTTGGCGGATACCCTTCCCTGTGAATCTTGACTCGTTTACACGCCGTGTCCAGTTTTAGCGGCAACCCGTTGCTCTTTTCACTGTCCCGAGGAAACCGTCAATCACTGACCCATATTTAACGTCACGCGTCAGAGATCAAAGCGCCGCCGATATATTGAGAAGGAGATATCGACATAGTGCAATAGACACCCCTCTGGCAAGGACTGGTTGAAATACAACCTACTGATGGCTTGTAAATGCACAGCGCTGCGAGAAAGTATTGCCTTGATGAAATATGTTCAAGGCAATGAGTGAAATACTTTTGATGTGGTAGCGAAATATACAATCCTCTCTGTTATCACCCTCAGTCCAATTTTCTGTCGGTCCGAGAGAGCTATACACTTTTGATCCGGTGGTGAAATGTACAAGATTATATGTCAAAGTGAACATACTCATTTTCTGATGTCGGAGTTGGTGCAGGAAATAGACGTTAAACAGTTGTACATAGCTTGTTCATAGCGTGTTTCCTATTGACTAACACCCTTCTCCACGCTAATCCATTTCACTTTGACAGATCAAGCCAAGAACACCTGTACACTACAAATTGCACATGTTAATGCGACATACTAGCTTTGTCTGTTAACGGTGCTTTAGTAGAGCTGAATATTAAACTTGAATTGGACAGTGTTCACACAGCACACATGTCTAACACCAAGGCATTGGACGTACAGCTTTCTAGTGAACTATTTACACTTTTGCAAATAGAAGGAACTATTGGCTGTGCCGTAGCAATTCTGTACATGTCGTTGACAAGTGATATTTGGTAACGACAAATTTCAAAAGCTCCAACAGCCCTTTCAAGATCCAATACATGCCCATTCATAAAATGCTATCGACATAGAAAGTTCAACATAACAAGCCAACAAGAAATGTAAATATACAGACACAAAAAAGTCCACGTGATTTAAATAATATACATTCAGATTAGGGATTATTTAAATTTTGGCTTTAAGCAATGTGTCTTTGCAAAGTTGAGCGAACAGGCCTTGGGATCGTTCAGACGCTATTATTATTTTTAGGTTCCTGTCCATGTTAGATATAGTAGCCGTGATAGGTGTCCTAAATACACAAGGGTAATCTATTACATAGCTTTCTGTCACTGACCGCCTTTGGACGGTAATAAATTTACGTCACCCTTAGTGTTTCGTTCAGGACGGTCACTCATCCAGCACCCGATGACGTTTGTCACGTGATGCGCAGATGGCCGTTTGATACGAAAACGGTAACATGAAAGGCAGGAAAATAGCTTTACAACCAAAATACGTGGTGATTTACTATCTACAAGTTCCTGGTCACCTTGCCCGAATAGTTTTCAACAGATTTTCTCTATCTGGAAAGATTTGTGACTTGACCATCTTCTCTCAGATACGCTTTCTTCAGAAGGAAGTTAACATCAAAGGAGTCGAAGCCATAAACGTTGTCCCAACCTGGAAATTGTTTGAAATCGAAAACAGGATACCTCTGTATATCACACAACCATACGGATATCCTATATTGCAGACTGATAATTGATATATGTAGGACTCTTTGATGTGGAGTGTTGATTTCATAAAAATCCAAAGATATTAACGATACCAACTTACACCAGTGTCAAACAGCAAAGGATTAGATCTTAATTCTTACGGGCCCCTTTTCAATCTCAATCTAATCACTCATTACATCTTTGGACAATTTCCTCGTTCATCATATAAAGCACCTGAGAACCGCCAACAACACGAATTTACCGCAAACGCCACCCCTTACATTTTATGTTATTTTAATTTTGTCTTAATGAAGGTAATGTTTTATTAAAGCGTTAATGTCGCCCAATGTAACTTATAGATGTTTTCTGATTATATATCATTAGTAAGTTTCTTGGAAGCCAAGTGTTATCACTGGTGGGCTAACTTTGTGACTGTGTGTGGAGTATTTGTATATACTGTTAACGGGAGCTCCTATCGGGCTGTAATGCTCGGGGCCATTTCACACGTTATAAAATTATATCATATTCTCCAATTGAACGATTTGCCACAGGGACAGGTCGCAAGGTGCTGGTAGTATAACATACAACGACGAGTGCAGATATCTGAGTGAACTTGGTTGACGGAATAGACGAATTATATTTTGAGTTTCCGCATTTTTAGAATAATTTGATTTCGCGTTAAATAACAAAACATGATTATCATTTGCAAAGATACCATTTGTATTTCTAAAATGCAAACCTTGGATAATTTGGTTTCATGTCCAATTTTCTGCAATATGAGTTGATAAAATAACCGATTAATATACATCAATGTAATATATAGTATGAGGAGGGAAATGATCAATCAAAATGTCAACATTATTTTAATACTTTATTTACATAGATGTGGCAAACAGATTGAGTGGTGTTGTTCCATGTGGGCTATGTTTTATGTCATTTGGCATGCCTTTACGAAAGAACCTCTTGCAGCAGCTGATGATATGGTACGAATTATATAGTCCAGAATATTACAATTTTCATGACCGCAGTTTCATAAAATGAATTGAGCAGGAATGAATTGTTTATCAGGGCGCATTCAACGGGAGGAACGAATTCGCAGCTATTTTTTCAGTCATTTTCAAATGTTAATTAATTAATTAATTGCCATGTATATGAACAGTAAAATGGAACTAATTTAGAAAACCATTGTCGTTCTTGACAATATGGTATGCTTCTATATAATAGACACATGACCAGCAATATTGTGTTGGTAGTTTGTAATAAATATTGGCGTAACAAGAGTCGATCTTTTTTCAATAACATTTTATTATTGCACATTGATAAAGGCAAAGTGGTGTGTGACTTGAAGTCAATTGACGCGCATGCGTCAGTTGAGATATACACACCTGTTGCAAGAGGACGTTGTAATTCAATGCCTCCCCCCTACCCTCAAACCAAGGATTCGACTCAATCTCGAGCCTAACGCCTCTCCACCCTACAGAGCACATATGTCACCCCTCCGACAGTAATAGCTTTAGCGAGTAGGGTCCAGCATCTTTTTGTCTTGTTTAAATTAAACCGTGAGAGATAATGTCCATTTATGTCTGATTCCAGTATTTATCAGTGTCTATAGCTGTCAGAAATTTACGGCGTGAAATCGACACGTTACGCCGACTGGGCGAACATGATGGGTAATGACGTATGAAGTGTCCTGTCACTCAAATGTTCAAATCAATACCATGATCATCTGGTTTCGGAAATTTAAAGAGGCATGGAGATCGCAGCTTTCTAGCTCCACAGGCATAACGCTTCAGAAGCTTATTTCACTATTTTTGTAAATACATATATAATGTCAATGTCAGAGAATAATCAGTCCTAAAATGTCAGTTAATGAACATCAAGATGTTACAACTTAACCCTCGAGAATATTTATTCAAGGTATTAATATATTCATTTCGTAAATTGATCAACATTATTATATGACCAAGTCCAAATTTCTATTGACCGTGTTTCCTGATATATTTCTTGCATAGATACTTCAACACATTCAATTAACCATTGCACATGTTTCTATTTATATTGAGTGAACAATTGATAGAGATAAAACATACAAATCGTATAATGACAGGCAATATAATCTAATAGAAGCCATTATATGACAGTATGTGATATATATTAACAAATGTCTATTGCAGTTAAGTAAACATTGAGTAATTTCATACCACTAAAATTTTATAATACAAATATATTTTAAAAAACTCCAATCATATGAGGTTTTCTTCACAAAACACACAAGCATAATTGACGAATGACATTATGTTTTACAAATATGTTTTTCTCAACAACACGTGTTGTACAATTGTGACTTAGATACAAAAATGCAATGTGTTTTTCAAACGAATTTCTGATCCGTTTGCCGATGACAACGTCATATATCATCTCCGCCTGTTCAATAATCCACCAGCCAAACCAACATTTATTGATGTGATATCGAATTCCCAGTGTTGTTCCACTTGAGTGAAACCTACACCTATGTGGTATATTATTAATAAGGTTTTGAAAAAGAACAACACTTTTCCAACACGTGATACTGGCTGGTTTTGAACCTAAATTGACTGTATTTTCTTTTAAATTAATAATAAATGCACTGCAATAAAAGATGCTTCTTTGATAATATCAATAAATTTATTATCACTATCTTATTATTACGGCACTATATCTATCACGTTAGATCAAACCAATGAATTATTTTGGTATTTCTTTACGTATTTTGATTTTAATATTTGATATCAATGATTTATGTAAATTGTATATCACAATAGGAAAACAAAAAAACATAACATGGGGTGAAAGAAAGTACACAGCTGAATGGTGGCTTGGTGAGTTCATATAGGAAAAGGAAACGAGTATGTTTTCCCTTGAAATACCTTTTTCAAAACGCAAGGAAGTGTGACAGTCGACTGTTACGTGAATAAGCAGATAACATATATTTTAGATATAACAAACCCATAGATGAATAACTCCGTTGGAACGCATTCAATGAAATGTACACCATTGATCAAAACTGGACTATTATTGTCAATTGCAGTATATCAAACGTTTGACGTGTCTTCCGGTAGTAACTGTTTACAAACACGTGAAATCATATAGGGAAATAATCGTGCAGATATAAAAATGACACTTGGAAATGTAAGTAACTCTCCGAAAGTGATTGATGCTTTGTTCATACAGAGCCTTTTATGATGAAATGATCCATACTTTCCTATATATAGCTAACACTGACTGCCTGTAGATGGAATGAGGGGTGTGTTCTGGGTTCAACTCGTTCACAAGGCAGCATATAATTGATGACAATTCTGATTGTGAAACATTGTGAAATAGGCATCTTGTTCTTTTCGAAAATTTAAAACATATTATCTGGCTGTCACATTATTGTTACAAATGCCTCCAAACCATTGCTGTGCAGAGCATAAGGATAAAAAATATAAATATAACATTTCATCGAGTATCCATACAATTGCAACTCGTTGGTAGTTACAAATATGCATATATGTACATAACATTAAGTGAAATAGACCTATAATCAGTTGTTAACGTCAATATATCGTTACGGCAGGATAGTTGTAATCTATTATTTCAACGCCTGAGAATAACCAGTCTAGATTATCCGACGATACTGATTCCATTGGGCGTAAAAGCAAAGTAGAAGTGAAAAATGATATGAATGGATCACTGAAAATCAGTGATGACACCAGGTGTCAACGTCCAGGTTTTCGTCAACAGACAACAATACACAAACCATGATTTTAACCCCATCAATTATTCATCCCTGAAAAGGGCTTAACTGTATCAATTAATAACCACCCATACGTCTTATTTGAAGTCATGTTCTTTTAACAATGTGTCATGACTGGGTTCGAACCTCCAGTATCAGCATCATTAGTCCGGCCTGTCGACCACTGGACCATCGCAAAATCCAAAAGTTATGACAAGGACAAATACAAAGTTGGGTTACCTTTGTTACATGCGTTGTCCCTTTTTGTCCGGTGTTGACGATTGGGAGAAGAAAGTTCTGTACCTTTGGATCCGGTCATCAACGTCATCTGTAAATATTGATATATATGTATGTCGACAAACCTTATTTCTACATGGATCATCCACATACATGGTTACTTCGGAATGAAATGCCGAGAATCAACGAATCAACGAATTGTCGAAGGCGTACGAGTTGAGGAGGATGAAAGAGTTGACGAAGAAGTCGTTGGTTGTGGATCCAGAATCCAGGAGCTGGATGACACGAAAATACTTGATGTTGATTATTAGTGATTACGGATCATCCACAAGAAGCGATTGTTGACAATGCTTGACAAGCTAATGCATATTCTCACTTGGAGTCATCACATTTCAATTTCATAGACATCCTTTGTGAATTCACACATCCATCAGAAGAATGCAATACCTTAGTTTGGCACCGTTGCCATGAACGATGAAATTTGGTTAGTTAGTGGTTGAATGGTACAAAATAGATTCCAGATATAGATCCGACAGTTGCATGAAGATGTCATTTAACGACAACGCTGATGCCAATACCAGCACGCGTGCTGGACCTTTGTTGTAGATTTCAGTATTACAGCCATAACATCCCCAAATCAAAGACTTGCTGTATTCAGAAGTCAAATCCTTGACACAACAGAATCCGCCCCTTTCGTTTCAACATCCTCCTGAAGAACTGATGTACATTTCAGCAGCGATGTACATATCATCAGCGATAACAGTTCTCTAATGACAGTTTCCATGTCAATTTTAGCCTAAACAGCTCCATAAACATTTCTAGTCCCTTGATTACCATAGGGGATGAATTAATTCCCGAAATGGGACAATAAATATCCTATTTGATAAGTTAACTATTATTGTTATTGTTGTAGATTTTAATCAGCTGATTATTTATTGCGCTCGCTATTGTAGCTTACAAAGACATTGCTAAAGATTGATGCTCATTCCCGCCGATGTTATCTGCTGGGCAGGTGTTGTAAACATACATAATGTGATTGTAATAGTATACAGTCTTCTTAACGATGGAAGAATGTGCTTTAAATGTTTTCGAAATGTACCCAACCGGTCGTAAATGTAAATTTGATTTTTTGCAAATTTGAGATTTGTAATTTCCAATTTACGTCCTTGCGGCTCATACTATTTAAATACAGTTTGAACGGCACATTAATGCCGGGTTCGTGTTCCGTGGGAAACCCTGTGAAAGGACAAAATAAAAGAAGTACGTATGTATTCAATAACTAATCCGACAGTATTCGTATAACAGGTAGCAAAATTCTGAAATATACGGCATACCATCATATAGGCTTCATACATTATCCTTTCCTTTCCTATTTCTTTGTTATATGGGGGCATATGTATTTTAACTACAGTTGTAAAAAAACGACGAATATTTCCTAAGAAAGAGAAAATTGATAACTGCACTGTCATCATTCAGAAATATTTAAAACACCTACTGCGGGAAAATGTATTACCATGCAATATGTCACTGAATAAACTGACGCCAGTAACAATAAAAGTGTTATAAAGCATCGGACATAAGAATCCTTTAAAATTACAACAAAACTGAACACGTGCACGAAACGACTTGGGCCGGGGTTTATCGCGCACCATGTGCTTACACCTTAACAACATTGTACATTTCACACTGAAGGAAATAAAAGATGGCTAACATTGATGCCTTATTGGATATGTTGGAATATAATGTGAAGTCTATTAGCAGACACAATAATTGGAAAAATATACAATTAATATGATTGATTCATGCATATTTTTACATAGGTATTCTTTTTTAATTTATTTCAACAGTTCCATGTGACGTAATTTTAAGCGCAGGATGGAATTCACAAACATCGAATCGGTTTTTTTTAATATGTGACTGTTGTTGTTTCATAGTGTATAGACTTGTTTACCAAAGGGCAAAAACGATACGATTATTTATTAATTCTACTCCTCCCACCATAAACCTCAATCTGTATAACAATCTGGAATGAATATATTAAATGGTCCTAAAGCAAAACACTCCCACAACAGATATTTATTTGCAATATTTACACAATTATATTTGAGATGTTTACAATCAATATGACCCTTAATACAGGTGCGTTTACTTAATTCGGCTATTCAAGGACAAAGGATGCTTATTAACAGGCAAGGAACATATCACATCAAATAAAATAAATATCCAAAGACAGGGTAGAAAAAAGTCAAAATGCTTCAGTCGAGTATCCAAATTAATTTTATTGCGTACAATTTTGAAAAAGTTAAAAAAATATAATGACACTGTTTTCATTTGAATGGAATACATTTCATTCAAATATTGTATATTGTATATAGTTCACGAAGCACAGAAACATGTTTGTTTCACGACACTCCTCATCAATTACATTACAGGCCAGGCATCAGACCGACCGGCAGAATGGTGCTATAGTTTGTATGCGATATGTTTTGCTCCCATGAATGGATGTACCTACAACATGAATTTGACTTCATTTTATGTTAACAAGCACTGCAAAATATAGTCAATCTCAGCTTCAAGCTTATTTTTCATTCAAGTGTACCAACATCAATCATTTATTGTTCTTATGTGAATCGTTTATTTCTCAGTATCAGGTATTATTATGAATATTTCATTTTCTGATATTCACCGAAAGAAATTGAAACAGGGCGACCAATGATGTTATGTTTATAGCATTCGTACCGCTGAGGATGTAGCCTAATGATCATAATTTTCATATCAAAATATTTCTCAACTATAACGTCAAATAAACCAGAGTGCAATAGTTTAATAAACATAAAATGAATTAATTTTTTATAAAGATATTCTTCTTTAATTCCGAATTCAACTATTTAGAAACCACCAATTCAATTAGACACAAAAGCATGTGCAAATACCGCGTTAATTAACAATGTAATATTTGTATCATTATTTTTATTTATATCAAAAGCACCCTTCTTCATAACGATCAGGGTATAGTATTCGATTTGATTTGAAAAGAAATAATCACTTAATAATGTGAGTAAATGTTGAAACGGTTGAAGGCATTATGTATGACTCAATAAGCATCTGACAACACTGACGTATTATGATAATGAATATAGGTTCACATGAAT
Organism: Haliotis cracherodii; assembly: GCF_022045235.1. Lineage (NCBI taxonomy): Eukaryota > Metazoa > Mollusca > Gastropoda > Lepetellida > Haliotidae > Haliotis > Haliotis cracherodii. The sequence goes on along the minus strand of NW_027266271.1, from coordinate 19,617,385 downwards.
CAATTTCACCACAGACCGTGTCTATTTCACCCGGTCGTATGTCAATAGCATTTCACTTCGTGAGCGTAATCAGTCCCAACACAACTGGGACTCACAAAGTCTCTATAAATCAAAGTAGAGGACATAAATTTCTCTCAATGGGCTTTCTGTCCAAAGCATTTACACTGGGAATATTTCAACACCAACTTTATACACTCGACGTAGAAGAAAATAAATCAAGATTTCAAGCTTTGCTTGTTTACTTACTGAAAGTAAACGTCATTGCTCTGTAAGTTGAGTTGACAGGGCGGCTTTTGAAATATCATCTCGGTACTGCAAGGATCTACTTACAAAAGTTGGTGGTCAAGATGCTTGACCATGACGTGGTCCTCTTAACTGACCTTGCTACTGACCCTTACTTATAATTATCATTTTCATAAGTATTGTCACATTAAAATGAATGCTCTATTCACAGTAACAACATGCATCGTCCTATGAGGAGCATCCTTATAAGGACCCTTCTTGAACACGTCTCCATTACTATTGTGGACATAGGGTACGATACATTTATTCCATACATGCATCATGACTGATGCGCATTATGCGCCAAAATAAGGTACGCTGTCACACAATATAAACGATCAAACTAAAGCACATATAAAATAAAATAACGTTAAACACGTTTAAATGAATTATGGAAAGAGGATATATTTACAATGTCATACACGGATTGAATTAAAATGTAAATGTACCAAACTATAATTCCACCCAAACATAAGAGGGCATTATGTTTAAACTTAAAAAATCGTGTCCTTGGTGACTTATGTAAATTTAATCATTGTACTGGGTACATAGATATAAAATGTGTATGTGGAAGGTCACAGTTTCAGTGTTCACATACTTCACATCTTTGACAGAGTTTACGAACTTAACGCAGAATTGACTCGCTTTCTCGGGTCAGTGAAAATCCACCCGTCTGTTTCGCCTGGCTGGGCATTATGGCTCTCTTTTGATTCGGGTAGTTTGACCCGAAATTGTTGCCAGAATATAAATCAGATCAACCAAGTTGGTGAAAAACTAAGAACGTAAGCTGCTAGCCTTTAATATACTTTTTATTCCCAGTATTTCAAAGCGATAAATGTTCACGGAAATCGCTATTGTGACGGGGCTGCTGTCGACAATCAAAGGAAGCTATCTTTTTACACCTGTCAAAGAACCACCTCTAATTTCTCCAGTGGGACAAAGTTTTATTGAAATACCGATAAATAGGCTATTTTTAATATACTTGTCTAGATTACCTCTGAATACATAGTTACTTATGGGCAATTTTACAACCGCCGATGACATAGATAATACCCTTGGCAAACACCTTGTATGGCGCAAAGATGAATTCTTATTTCATTTATCGTTTTTAACATCAATTAGTTCCACAGATGGGTTATGCTTCAACATCTATATAACATACCCGACACTTGACGTGTAAGAGCTACAATTGGCGCCAAGGGTAAATGAAATTTAGAACTGTGACAGATATATAACTATGACAGATAGAATCATTATGAAATGACATGAGGATGTAGAACAATGTTCTGTGCTCCTGAGCATCACCATAACACTCGCATCATGAATATTGGGAGAAGGGTAATGCATAACTATAAACATCATTATAAAGTAATGATATTATCACAAGAATACGAGGTCTATAGGAGCGAGAATTCAACAGATTTTCAACAAAGACAGGGGATGTGACAGCTGACATATGATAATCCTATTCGCGGACTCACGTGGTCAGTTGGAGCTCGTGCGGTCAAATTGGATGTCGTGTGGTCTGTACATTGTTGTCAGCTGTCCGGATGATGACGCATGGACAGCGGACAGCTGACGAACGCAGGGGAACCTACTACACACTTTTGCGGCCATTACGGTTGAAAACCACGGAACCGATGCAACACTTCCCTCGTAAATTTCGCGACAGTTCTTTTCAGATTCTTGTGGCAGAGACAGGTCATTGAAAGTGTTTTGAATTTGCGTCTAAAAGTTAAAGTTTTGTACCCCCTTCACCTTAGCTGTTACTAAGACTAATTCGGTGTGGTCATTCATGACTTATTCGTTCCTTTCGTGACCAGGAACAGTTTGTGTAAATCCGTTGTGGATTTATTGTTTTAAAAGCGGGTGTACCGTTTCCGATAACGGGGTTTAGGTGTAAATTAGAACGGGTTGAACTATTTCAATACAACATCATGTTCCCTACCGCATACATTTTTTTTTAAAAACTCACGCAAACTCGGTGCGCTATAGAAGTGCGGAGGTTTTGTATCGTACAATTGTATACACAATAAACAGTTACTAACTAGTCGAAATAATAAGGACTTCTCAACATGATACAGGTGGCACATGGACCACAAACGATACAACATTTCAGGAGTTACCACCTTACATTTTTTTAAAGGGACTGTGCAATCTGGTTCGATTTGATCGAAGCCAATATTATTTAAAACCAAAGAGAATTGACAATTAACTGTTTGATTTGATGCGCATCTGCTCAAAATTGGCCATACACACAACATGTGAACACCATTAATATCGATGCTTTTCAACCAGACTGTTTTCAGTGTGTTTCGTCAATGATACTTTGGTGTATTAACAGCTGAGATAGGAACACATGTGTTTGTGATAAATTGAAGTCAATCAGTGCGCACAATAACTTGATAATGACGGCTGAATTTAAGGACAAAATAATATGACACATAAAGTTATCAGACGATGCAAAGAATAATGAGAAGAAAACGCTTGATTTGGTAGACATTCATATTTACTTGCAAAATTCACATCTTCAGAGAACAACATTTTAAGTGTTTGGTTTTAAGGTGTCATCTGGGACTATAAACAAACAAAGTGTCCGATCACAATAATAAATGCCTTATCGACAGTGTCTGGTTTTAGAGAGTGCCCTTTGTGACCATATAGGAAACCTTGCTCGTTCACAGTAATAAAGAAAATGGGTTATCGATAGTATATTGTTTAAAGACTGTCCTTTGTAGCAGCAAACAACATATTTTCCCGTCACAACGATAAGTATATGCAGTGTTTGATCAGAGCGTCCATTGTATACAGAACACGATGAGATCAGAAGTTTATAATGGTAACAACACTTTATCTATCTATATATAGTCACATTCACATGAACTTTCATTGCCATCATGACAGTGTTATAGGCACAGCTAACACAATTATAAGACGTAGACGGCGAACCAGTGCAAATATAATACATTTTAAGCAAGGTGGCTAAATGGTCTGTCCAGAATAGATTTTTTTGCTCTGAAACATTATGAATGAAACCCAACCCTTCTGAAAAATATATTCACGCTACCTAAGGTGTTCTGAACAGGTTCCTTTATATATTTAGCTTTGATGCTTATGGAAATTGAAATTAAAAGAATCCGAAAACGCATTTGAATAATCAGAATGAAAATATATTGTCATAATGAGGAACAGGTTTTCTAGTTTATGGAATTGTCCGGATTGAGAAATTTCCAGTTTACATGCTGTGCATTAATATATATATAGAAGTTATCCGGATTGTGGGATTTGGGTATAAACAAGGGTTCCCTGTACAGAGGTTCACCGTCTTAGATCAAAACAACATTTTAAGGTTTAGTTACAAGAGCATGTGTAAACGTCTGTGTTTACTTACATATCTATCCGTATTCGGCCATTCTATAGTTACGTTGCTCAAATAAACATTTTATGCGCATTATCTCTTTCAAGTTTAACATAAATACATGTCTTTTCGAGCACATATGTTCGCGTGTGTTCATGCATGGTAATTTTGTAGCCAGGTTACACATAAACCATCCCGGATTCAGTAAAATTGCAAATATTAAAACAGCTTCAAAACATTAGAGATATTGACATCAATGAAGAATACCTACAGCGTGTATGTAACATCATATGGTTGTTATTCATCAAAGTGCCAAGGAAAATGTCGATAACATTCAGAAATGCATTTGTCTGTAAATGTCATAAAAGGTAAGCCTGCATTTTTTTTATATCGACCAAATTCTTGTTTCGAAAGAGAATGTAACTTCTATAAACATTCAATTCATATTGATTCTTATTCAAATGTAGCTCTTTGTTTTTCAGACAACCATTGGCTCGGGTATTTGATCTGAAGTGCTTCCACACACACAAATGAAATGTTTTCTCAACATATGGTTGATTTTGTACGTAATTGTCACACCTGTTCTATGTTTATAAGTTCGAGAAGCATCTATAGTTATCTTACTAACGTTTCGTTCACGGTTGTGAAATCCAGTAGCTTTTTGGATTTACTGGCGATAGAGATATTCCACAAACGTTAGGATTAGCTAAAGTTTACCATAAAAAACATGAACATGTTCTGGAGTCGATGGGTGTGTTGTGGTTCGTATCGACACCCTGTGTGGTCGAGTGGACAGAGCGGTGAGAGAAAGTCGGTGGTTCAATTCCAGTCCGCGCCATACTAAAAGAAGTGAAACGATTCGTCCATGCTTTCTCAGTAAGTTGGTATTTAACGTCTCATCTGCAATATTTCAGCCATATCATTTAATAATACATATATTTAGACTAAATAAAAACCTTCGATGGACAGTACAAGATTATCACAGATTTGATTGAAAACTAGTTGAGAATATTTAAAAGAAGAAAGTATCGTCAACAAAACAATACAAAAATGGGCTATATATCGCCATCAAACAAAGGGGAGATCACCATGCTAGGGACCATGGGTACTTACAGTACCTTTGCTTTCTGGTAGGAGTTGTATAATCCCTTCAGTCACTGGCGATAGTTTACCAGTTCAGCCAAAGATTAAAATACTGTGATTATTACAACAATATAATAAGGACCCACGAACTTACATCCCATAATAGCTGACAAACCATACTAAGACTGACAATGGCAAGAGGCATTAAAGCAGACTGACTCTTCGGTGTTCAATCGCCTGGCCGCGTCATAATAAGATCGTTAAAGGTTAGTAGTTGTTGTTACCCTGCCTGGGGCTCAGCACCAAAGGGAAAAACAAAGTACTGGTCAGCTCGGAGTCTGAGTGGGGTATTTTATTTGATATTTCAGTGGGCACTCTATAAAACTGGCATCAGTGTGAACTAGTACGTGTACACACACACACACACACACACGCACGCACACACACACAGACACACTCACACACGCGCACACACAGACACACACACGAAGGCACTTTGGAATATTCGTTAAGCTTGAAGAATAAAACCCACTCATGACAAAGCAAATATCATAATTTATCACATACTATTGTTATTAACTAGAACTAACACCTCCGCACATGATCGTGAATTTCAAATTGAGCGTCATTTAATGATACCAACAACATTTTACAATACACACATTTTGCCACACAGTTCACAAACCAGACTTGATTTAGAATTCTACAATACATGTTTACACAATGAATGACATTGAAATCATTTCGTAAGTGCTAATACATATCTTTACGCATGTTCATATTAGTCAATTGTGATTGTATAGCTTAGCTGACGCCTTCCAATTATTAAACTCAATGTCCTGCAAGATAATACATTAGCAGTATGGGTGGACCGACGATGACACCCGTTACCTATAAACATTGTATGCACCCATTATATTATATATAATCATTAGTTCATGAAAGGAAACAATCATCGCGTCCACCTAATTACTAGGCACGCTTGACCGATGTCGAGATAAATTTTTAATTACGTTAGAACGTACGTATTGTGTAAATTATTAGGAATGGTGGTGGAATCAATAACCACCATAGTGATATAATTTGTTAATGTACCTCGCCAAAACTCGACAAGCAATAAACCAATGATAATGGGGTCTTGTGTACATGAGTCGTCTGATTGGTACATGTGTCATGTGTCATATATATATATATATAAACAAAAAGGACATACCTATAATAAATAATAAGGAATTTCGCACATGTAACCATAATTCTGTTTTATTCCATTTGTTCTATTGACATTAGCGTTTAATATTTTAACATATGATAATACTGAATTGTTACATATCACACACGTGACCTTCATGTTGCTTTATTCCATTTTTTCTTAACATTAGCTTTTAAGATTTTAACAAAACCACACGTGAATAAAAAAGATTTCTAAAGCGATTTCTGAAGGTCTACCACACAAATGCTGATATGTGATGACATTTAGGATGTATCATTTTGCATCAACATCATATCCAACATCACTGAACACTTACGTAGAATAAACTGGATAGGACGCTCCAGAGGTATATTCATTTTGTAACATCAGTCTGTGCTTCTCAGAAGTTACAGAGCAAGTTTTGAACATTACCACGAAGCACCATACAGATGCTTGAACTGTCGAGATCCAGAAGAAAGATAGCATTTGGTGAATGTTGGTTATCTATTGATTTAACGGTTTGGCGCCACACGTATTGAGAAAAATGATCGTTTTCATTTTCAAATACGATTTTCACCATGTTCATATATGCGTTTGTTTCAAATTTCAGAAATAACCTTCCTTTAATGCTGTACGTCATAAAATAGTTTTTTTCAGGTAGTAGCATTTCTCCTTTAAGGTAACCTGGTCTAGGATAAAGCCATATGTGATGGAATACCATCTGTAGCCAAATGTGTTTATGGTAGATACGTTTAGTTTGCTTTTTTGCAGATGTTTCAATTCAGACATTGGATGCATGAAGATTCGATATTTTAGTAAGTATATTTTCATATAAAAGTATGTATTCCCACAGGACTACATATGTATGACCTTCCCAACATTACGTAAATGAAAAGTGACCGTGAAAGCATCTTCAACGTAATAAGCCTTCTGAGAGAACATATCTGAACTGAACATCGACTGTTCAATAAATGTACTTGTTAGACATGTATTGACCTAGTTACGTATGTAATACCAAGACAACTCGTTAAAGATTAAATATGAAGCTTGAATTGAAACCCTTTAGTCAAAGAACATTATATATCAAGCTAAAGGAACCAAATCATAGATCTCCGTCAAACTCACTCATATGATATGACATTTATGAAAAAAGGGAAATAAACAACATGTTTTAGTTATAGGGCACACAAACTATAGACGGCAGTCAAATGAGAACATAAACTATATTTCCAGACATAAACTACATATTTAACTAAAGGAGAGTATAGTTTTCAGGCACAAAGCTATAAAACTGTTTATGTAAAGTCGACTATCGAACAACTAACCAACAAAGGCAATACATATATACATAGCTGTCCAGCTAGATCACACAAGCTTTTATTCATAACAACAACGAAGACGATGACAGTGGAAAAGGGGTGTGGCTTATCTATGATTCAGTTTTGGCCTCTTTTACTAAGAACTAACATACATACAAATACTTAACAAAAACCATAAAAATGTCAGACTCTAAATGAAATAAGCTTGAAGCCGTATTCCGTTTCTGTTCAAGCAAAAGTTTGAAATTCCGAGTGAGTAATTCATTTCCACTTGATTTGCTACTGACTGTGTAGCTGCTCCTCAGCTGGGGGTAGGTTTATGGGTGTTTAAGTTCCAACGTCGCCAAAAACGGGGAACAAGTGATTGGGAAGCTTTAAAGTCTCTTTGAGATGTAATTGAAAGCGCTATGTTTACTGCAATGACGATCATCCGTGGTCGATTTCAAACAGTGTTAAATAGGTGTGTTAGGATCGCCTAAAGAGGACAAAACGTCGAACAGTCATTGCATATACAACACAGTTTATATGTTGTCATCCACGTTGTCCTATGTGTCATTCGTGTGTGTTATTTTGTCGTCAAACATTTACATTTCATATCACATCATCATTTTTGGTATCAAAACATCATTTAGTGGTCAAAGGTTAATGATTTCGTTCGTCATTAAGATAGATTGTTCATCACGATAACCAACCGTTAACAGTGCATTTATCAGTCGGAAATATGGTAAGATATTTACAAGGTTCTTGCAATACTTTCATTTGGAGAAATGCCCTGAAACCTGGGTAAATTTGCTGCCATTTGCTTATCTGCTTTATTTCTATGTTATCTTCCACAAGCCATATTCATTGAATATCGCCCGACAAGCAATGTTTATGGGATCACTTATGGAATTTAAAATGAATTTACCTCACAGATTCGGTGTAACTTAAAAATAACTCCAATTTAGGGCTACGTGTTTGCAGTCCTTTATCATCCTTGAAGGCTTGATGTGAGACAGGGCCACATTACTCTAATAAGCGAAAGTTGCATATCCGTGTTTCGAAACTCTAAACGCTACATTCACCGAGTACACCTAACGAATGACTTTTGAATGTCAAATTAACGGTAACAAAGTCCACATTTTTCATATTAGGAGCTGAGCGGCCTGGGTGCTGAATGGGCTCAAGAAAGCCACGGAATCACAGGAACCTTCGTGTTTAAATCAATGACCACACTTCACTTAGAATATCATACAGTCACGTCATATCTCTGTGGGTGGGGTTGCATTTGAAAAAAAATGTTTGGTTTTCATTTTTACAATGAAAATTGAAAAGAAAATGCAAGGCTACCGCGTAACTTTAAAATTAATACGTCTATGACCTACTTTACAATGCATGTCATGCATTTCGTGGTGCGGTGGTATTAATTGCTGTATCTATGCACTATTTAAACACAACTTAAGTGCATTTGGACATTTAGTTATATACGTCACTGCAGTGGGATAGTGACTGGGTGTTTACGAGTTCATATATCTTTCGTTAATGGTGCAAGTTTCAATTGTCAGTTTCATTGAAATCAACAACGAAATTTATGTCTCTCTCTCGTCTATTTCCATTTGCCTTCCTCAGTTTTATTGCCACGTGTACCTGTTGAAAGAAGGAATATTTGTCACAAACTTCCTAATTGTACGCTTCTAGAACTTGCATTTTCAGTAGCAAGCATTGTCTCTTTGTTAAACAAATAACCCTTCCTTATATTTAGGCTTTCGGGTGATTTGTGCATTTAATACCCTTTCACCATTACGAAATATCGTTATGTTTATTCTGCAACAATCCATTAATCATTCTTAATAGCTAATGAATACACAATGCCACGGATCTTATAAGACGAAGAGTAAAATATAATATAACCCACATCGAATATTTATCGTTTCCGTTCTAACATTGCAATACATAACGATATACATAAATATACAATTTGAATTTCATCATTCAAGGACATTAAATGAAATTCGTTTCTGAGCATATTAGCCGAAGCTAACGCCACACGCTTCCGCTCCCATATTAATGCATAGTGCTTCTACAGGGTATAACATTTTCATGCAATAAATAATTTTGACATTACCACGGCTCCTTTATTTCTTAGTTAAGAGGAGAATGTCACCCCGTGGGCCAATAAGCCAACGTTCTCTCTGGCTAGAAGTAGCTGGTATGACTATATAAACATACGCACTGACAGACGGAGGCCAAAGGCTTGGGGACTCATGCTAAGATAGTGTCAAATATTTAAATGAATTCGTGCAAGTGTCTAACGAATGTTCGTTCGTATCTTTGCCGAGTCGAAAAGGGATCAATCTCTTTGGTTCAGATGAGATATGTGAACTTTCATACGAAAGTGTCCTTCCTTATTTACATTGAAATATGATATCTACGTACACGTACATAATATCTTACGACATGACTGGAAATGAGTTCACAGCTGTTAATTAATCATTCAATTTGAGATAAAACATGTCAGATTGACGTCAAGGTTTGTGTTAGATTTTTAATATGTTGGCAAATATACTCCAACGATGTTGCATAAATGCCGCAACATATTGTAAATTTATCTTGCATAAACTGTTCACTCTATATAGTAGTTAAGTAGACTGGGTCATGTGAAAGCGTATACAATATCGCATACTATCCATTTGTAATATTCTGTAGAGGTTTCACCTGTCATGGTATCTCACGACGGTTAATTTGTAAAATATTACAAACATCGAAATAAGATAAACAAAAGCTGCTAATTATTCACATTTTATGAGTCAACCAGTGATTTAATTACATTCAAGACATGGATTGACGCCTAAACCTTCATTAGACCTATTACTATTAATTATTCATAGACAACAGCCATGCGGAAAATCTTAGACAACAGAGTCAAAGAGAAAACAATACATATTGAACAGGTCCCATTTTTTCAATCGTCATTACGTCTAAACTACATATCATATTTTCAAACCAGTTACTACATTCTTACTGATTATATACAATGTACATGTGTGAAAAATAATTGATATTGTCACACGAGATAAATTCGTGTGATTACCATATAAAATGATTGTGTTATAATTGTTGATAAAATTTCGAATGTTTTTGTTTATGAATTTAGAAATTTATTAACTGAAACATTATAACGAAAAATATAATAAAACAAAGAAATTCTTCACAACAATGGTAATAGTATGTTTTGTTTTACGTATACCTCAATATTTCGACAGAAGTTCTTCCATATACCTCTTCAAATTATTTGTATGACATGCAACGCAGCAATACGGATGCATGTCTACAATCAACCACGCAAAGACGAAAATAGTTACGTAACAGTCGTCAAATGCATTTTGAGATGGTGATTAGGTGACTTAAACTAATTTTTAGGTGTGTTTCATTTGTTTGTAATGTTATTTTCCTTAATTTATCATATCTACTGCTTTTGGGTCGCAATGTATTGTTGTCAATGTTCCCAAGTGTATATTGCACGTGGTGTGTATTTCTTCATCAATAATACAAGCTTCTCAATAATATTCAGGATCTTTGACTGATTCATGTACTGTTGAAACTAACACCATAGCGGACGTTTCGCCACAAATCATATTTTCTATTTATATCACTATATCTAACAAAGGGGTATTATTTAGAATTTGCCACATTTTCGTTTTGTTTTATTTCTGGATATTTTTCCAATTGTAATGTGCCTGTCGAAGTATGCCTGTTGAATATGTGATATATACATTCTCAGAATGACAATATTTCGTTGAACATTATCGAAATATTATGTCATTATGGGTTTTTTTTGGTATATACTAAAAATATATCTTCATAATAACGATATTATGCAAGCATAACACAAACAACAAAAAATCACATCAGTAACAAAAAATTTATTTCAATAATTTCCTTTTTGTCAGTATTGGTGAATTCGTAATATCACGAAAACATAACATGATGAATTTATAAACGGAATATTTTAATATATTATTCACATTTATGTACATTTAATACGAATGTCCCATCATAAAATCAAAGGAGTGTTTCGTCTCCAAAAAATAAGTAATATGTTCGATGATATATGTAATATTCTTAAAGCTTTTTTTATAAAAAAAATATTAATCCTGAAAACAATGTTTGACAAGTTTATTTATAAATCATCCTTATATCTAACCCTATATAGTACAAATTATTATATGCAATTTTATTTAAATCAGCCGGCTTACTTATCCATGTGGAAATATTTATGTTTATTCGACATTATCCAAATGTACGAAAACTCATTTCTTCCGTGAAATGAACAAGTTGAAGATGACAAGTTTTCCGAAATTGACACCCATGTACACAATAGAACAAGCATAACTGTTGAACTGCGACATGACACGTCTTTGACGGGTCAACGAAAGGGTTGTATTAACACTGCTAATGATCGAATGATAGGGGCCTAGGATTATCACCTCCCAAAGCCAGTTCACAAGATAACAGAGATGCATTTGGCTTGACAAACCGTAAGCTCTCATTCTATCTTCCCTGGATCCATGGAACCTGATCCCCCCATAAAACAGTACGCTTACCGAAGTGGGGTATTTTATTACAGATCTCATTGACTGGCTATTGAAAAGTATCGCACGCTGTCAAGCTACCAATTGTCTCCCAATGGTCATAAAATCGACATAGTTGCTGAATAAAATCGTTACGACCGATGTATTCGTATGAGTGAAGTATTATCAAGTCGTAAATCCTTTATTGCAAAATCGGGACAAGTGGTCTAAGAGAATTATTTCAATCTCGAATTGCCATTTTCATTAAGCATGCCGACACGTTTTCGTAAAATTTGCTTCGTTTCGCTTCTTTTCCCAATCGCGAGTTAAATATGAAGAAACGGGTACTAACTCACTTTGGCTAGAATTCCGTCAAAGTCCGCTGTTATATAGCACGGGCAATGCGTTGAATTCATTCTCCACCTCGTGTCATTCATCAGACCCACAACAAAAAGGTAAGCCCTTCAGTCGCACAGGTGCGTTTCTCGTGAGACGATACAGGTCACGTGGCTATGCCGGGCCGTCTGATTGGCTGGTGATATTCGCGTCACACGGCCGTCGGCTGCTATCCTTCTGTGGGGGTGGTTTGTATATTGGACATGTTGAAGAGACTTCGGAGCACAAATCATTTGTCGAGATAAACTGCCTCAACGGCATGAGTTCGTATTATAGTAATATTCTGCCAGGTCCTTCTGGTGGCACAGCAGTTCACATGGAACAGCCCCTGTATCACAGTGATACGAAGTTGGAAAATATGTATCTCCCGAACTCGACCCAAATGTCTTATGACAGTTCTCCGCTATACGGCACGGGGACATACATGCGATACGGGGGTTATGACAGAGTTGAACCACGGACAGCTGACATCAAACCACAGCAGCAGCAGCAACAACAGCAACTAGCGAGTTGTTCTCCCCCTGCGTCGGCTCAATATCCAGTGTACCACAATGCAACGGAAAACATATACGGGACATCGTTCGAAAACCGAATGGCAGACTGTAAAAATAGTGAAAGTTGTCCCCCGAATCAAATGCCTCCGTTTTATTATCATCCGCAACAGCAGCTCGGCGGTATGCAAGAGGTGACGAACAATCCAAATAGCTATGGTCCTTTAAACGGAATGTCGGCACAAAATATGCCTGTGTACCCATGGATGAGGCCAGCGAATGGAGGTATGTACTTGTAATGTTATTTCACGATATGTCACACGACATGTCATAAAATGTATGTAATATGTTACATTTGATGCATGTATTCCCAGTGTAATAACTCGTACCGTATGTGTAGTATTCTCCGCGTTCAATGCTCGGGAAGGAAAAAATACCCATACGTGTTATGAATGAGGCATAAAACTAGGTTACCCATCAACAGTTTAATTTGAACGTCAGAGTAAGACGCGTTTGGGTTATTCAACGATAAAACAGTCTCTTTTCATAATATACTTGCATATTTGACAATGTACATGGCAGTTTGTGTATGAGATACATGTTCCAATTTATGCATTGCTGGAATATAATAACACGTGCAAAATGCTTTCTGTATGATAAACATACGGTATAATTCTGCCATACTTTGTTCAACTGCTTTCAAATTATGGAAGAGGTTTTCACGAAACAAAGCCGAATGAGAGACAATGTCAATTTCGTGTTCCCTGAAATGTAATGGTGTTGATTTCAATGGCTTCGCTATTGATTGGTGCGAATATCACTATTCAGAATAGCGCGAGGCGTCTGAAATTGCTTCCCCGTAATGTGAAAACGATAAAAAGGAATGAATGAAAAAAGGGAGAAAATAATTAAATGCAGGACTTGTAGAAAATGCTTGAAATAGAGAGAACTGATATTTTATAGGGATTTATATCAATCGAAAAAGGTTGTTATTTCATCAAAATTACATCAATCAAACTTTTAAATTATCAATAGTTTTAGGCGTTGATTAAGCGTTAAAGAATCGTTAATGCTTTCTCGCTGGTGCAACCTACTTGATAAAATACAACGCATACACAAAGTTATTTTATCATATAGCAGTACCTATAAATGTACACACACCGATCACGTGCCAGGGTTTCCTCCCTATGCTAATCAGTCTACCTTCCATATGTTTAACAAAATGGCCTCTTTGTCACCATGACTCATCTCAGTCCCACTACAGACCTGTTGAGTTTTTTCTATGGCAAGCATATATCAACAAAAACATATCTTATTTGATCGTGTACGGATATGAAACACGCACTCACACCATGTGAATGACAACCATTTGTATACATTTATAACTAGCTTCACACGCTTGATTTAAACGAGGCGGTAACAATTAGAAATAATATATTCTATTTCATTTTAGACTAGCTGTTGCATTCATTTACACATGTGTAACACAACCCGACAACGCACAAATGGGATTTTCCAGGTTGTGAAAATGAAATAAACAAATCATCAGCTTCCTTTTACTGAAGGGTAGCGAATTGGCCCATGGACCGAACAGTCATGAGCCGTATTTCAAATATTTAACATTGTTGAAATATTGTATCATAGGAACATGAAATCGATAAGAATAAATGTTTCAACAGGAATAAGCAAACGTAACAAAAGAAAGTATACACTTGAAAATTGGATCTGACAAAAATATCACAAACGTTAGAAAAAAAAGGTACTAATCTGAAAACAGTCGGCTAAACCCTGGAAACGTGAGGTCCAAAACACAACTATGACACTCGTGTGACATAAATCGCCATCGAATAGCCATTTCTTGTTTCATTTATAGCCATCATCAACATGGGTGTATACTTTCTTTGCCCAGCAGTTTTTACCAAGGGTTGATTCATACTTAACATGTAACACCACACCAATAGTCAATGTAGGTCTATGTAGATCTATATCTATGTAGTGTATACATCTTTAACAGCGCGGTGTAAATTTGGGGAGAGTTTACAGGCACATGATGTATATCAACAAGACGTTGCACCTTGTGATCATGCTACCGGGTCGTAAACAGTGTACGTCAACAGACAAAGCTAAATAGCCTCAAGGTTCACGGTATAGTAAGATTTGTGTTGAATAGGATGTTAGCTTAACCCAAGTAAGGCTTTATCTGTGTTGATATAAAAAATAATAGCAACATGTTTTGAAGTATGGTTTTGAATCGGAATGGTGCACGTAATGAATGAACATGTAATTCGTTTTGATATGAAATATTTTAATCATGATTCTTATGATGTAATCAATTCCGTGCTGAATAAATTCATTCACGCGCCTTTGTAATGTGACACGTGTAAGCTGATATATTGCCGTTATTTATATGATAGAGACATGCTCGTTCATTTAATGTGAAACAATTGCATTGAAATAACAATATCAAACCAATAAACGAGAAAACGTTCAACACGCTCCGGCGTCGTGAGAAGGAAGGCGACTGCAAGGCCCTAATGATTAATGACTCTATTTCAAAGACACGAAATAAGCACCGCCATTATGATAGTACGGCGCCCTCTGATGTATATCACAAACACCTAGAAGTGTGTGCGAGGAACTCACTACAATACGAACCCGAACAAACAGGACCTCACAAACAGTTGAAATAAATCACCTTGCCTCTTCGCGTTTTGGCTATCACAAGTGTTGGGGTATTCAGCGACTCCTGTGGTCTACAAAGCAACTACCTGTTGTTCTATTGTACACTTAAATCCGAAATGTCCTCGGTTCTGCAGGAACATATTTCTGATATACATTTGTGACATTATGGAAATATTCCAAATGAGGTCAACCCTGGTCACACTATGTATTACGATGTAACGTGGTTACCGTTAAAATCTGGTTATGATGCGCATGATGTGCTGAAATGTACATGCAAAATGGTGATATGTGATCTGTTAACTGTCTGAAATGTACAACAGTATGTACATTTCACAATGCAGCAAAGATCATGTCGCAGGTCGAGGACCTAACGGAGGTGATATTTCATTTGGACACTAAGTTGTTTATCTAAACAATCAGACTAGATATACGTTGTTTAGTTCAGTGTTTACTTCTAGTTAAACATCAAATGTATGCTTAACTTAATAATCACCTTGTATATACAATCCATGAAATTTATTGTGCGTTATATGACGTCGCCATTCGCCGTGGGTTCAATGGATAGTAAAGTGTTCGCACGTCGTAAAACGATAAAAGTGTCCAATAAAACTACTTTTATTTGTACTTATTCTTCTTTTAGTAACCGGTGTTTTACTAGGTTGCTTCTGAGGTGTGTACAGGGTTAATCCGTGTTTAAAATAACATTTAGTGATTATGTTTAATTCATTTAGCAAATGTAATAAAATGAGAATGATTTTCCTAACTTTATTACCGTCCCCCCGGCATTGACAACACGTTAATAAAACACAATCCGTAATATAATAAAACGCATATGATCGACGTGGTGACAGGACTTCTAAAGCAGATGATACAAAAGACGGGACAAACTATGCATATCATATGTATTAATAAGTTGTGTTTTTTTTATATTCCATAACCGCTTTCATACATTGTTGTTACAGCGTACAAACAATTCTACATCCCTAAACATTACCAGACTTAAATTTGCACTGAAATGTCCTCAGGAAATAATCATTAACTCTACGTATAAAATGAAATGCCTTTTTAAAGTGCGTATTCAGTTTGGACGGCGCCTCCTTGTGTGGCAATTGAGAAGAAATATAGACAAAATCAATTTATAGAAACTATTTTGTTAATTTCACAGTCCTATCCGATCAATAAGAGGATCTGAAATAACTGTCTTAAAAGATGCTATTAGGAAACTAAAATATTTATTTTACAGAATGTATAGGCAAAACGAACACAAATAGGGTGTCATTACTTGAAGGAAACTGCTATGCATGTTTCAACCAGCCTGGGAATTCATTCCGAGGTGAAAATGTCACAGGAATTGTAATTTCTTTGTAAAGCAATTCTTTTCACTATCAAACGATGAATACAGTGACCCAAAAACACTCTGATTCAGGCCTAAATAGAGCGAAATCCGTCTCAATTCCCTTCAATGTACAATCGATGGTTTGAACGAAGGCGAATGGCGAAGTGCTGATTTATGGTAAAGTGCTCAGAAGATAAAATATTGCAATGATGGCTAAGCCAGGCACTGGGATATTGATCGCCGAAGTGACTAATGAACAAATAAAAATGTAATTAGATTATGAAATTTGATTGGGCGTTTATTTGTTCTTTCTATCTGTGGTTTTTGTTTCAATTATCTGTCGAGCAATTTATTTGAAACCAATTCATCAAAAAATATTTCCTACATTTTTGGTGAAGTATATTGGATTGAAAATCAACACATCAAACATAATTTGAATAATGCTGTTAATAGTCTGTCCACAATTGTTTTTATTAATTATCAAATCACGTTATTACATGCAACAACAGACTATTGTTTCATTTCTTGTTACTTAGTCTCCGTAATATGGGGAAAGGTTTTAATTATTAATTCCATCAAGTGACTTATCAAATAAACGGATGCAGCGCAGTTACTCTAAACACTTTTTATATGTTTTATTTTATTCTCCATGAAAAAAAGTCTCATAGAGAATTGATCGCAGGTTAACATAACCCTTAAGTTCCATTCACGTTTTGGTTATCGCGGGCGTCCTTTATTTCCGTTGTCAATTGATACACAGTGAGATATTCACCTGTAATTGGGGGTTGTCGATTTCAATAATACATGTCACTGACACATGACTGTATTATCAAGGTCTATTTCACGTCATTTCACATCATTTCACATCAGCATTTAGTTCAAAAGATGTCGTTCACTTGATACCTATTTAACGATGATAGTAATTTCGCGTAATGCCCAGTTAATTTTGGAAAATGGATGGCTTTTTTTGGTAATCTGCTATTGGATATACACGTTTATTCATTTGACAAGGATCAAAGAGGGTTAGTCTTTTACACCATGATTTATTTGATTTCTCACGATTCCTCGTCTTTAGCGTCCATTTCTCTTTGAAAGAAACCGAAATTAACACTCCCATAAGACACATATGGCTTATGGAATAGCCTGTCAAACTGCCCAGGAGGGATGTTTGTTTTCTCCCTCCTTGAAATTGACCACTCCGCAACCGATGTCGGTTTCACTTCATCATCCCTGCATATGGGAACTCCTGTCAGACGGCGAAATGACTTTATAACCCTTTTCTATTCGTTTGAAATCAACAACTTCTAAACCGAGCGCTGATGGGGGTTTACAAGCTTGACGCTAGATTTCTTTTATTGCATCAGGGTGGTGACATGTTGAAATAGAGCTCGGCTTCTAATGGCCCGGAAAATGTATTTCGCTTAAAAGTGAGAATTTCCTTTTAACTCCTCTATGAGCCTGTCAAACTTTGGTCAGGGGTACACTGAGAAATAGTTCGAAGACACTTTAAAAAGCTCTCTCACTCTCACAATTTCATTTCCTGACTTTCACTAATTTGAAACTACACCGAAATCCAATTTTGATCGATTTTGCCATCATTGTAACAGTGTTTTAAGCAAGAGAAAATCTCTCACCATCATCTTTTACGTCTTGGCAGCTTTCTCCTTCAATCGTTTCTCTTAGCATTTTTCAATTGTCATAACTGTAGGTTTTCTCCTAGAAATAGTTACTTTCTGATCTACAAAAACTGAAACAACCATTTAGGCACCACTTAATCCTACCCCACACATTGATTGCAGCTATATCAACTGAGACGCAGGTTTTTGAAGTGCTTAAAGTCACGTGATGGTTTGAAGTAATTTACACGTAATTAACTTTCCTTTAAAACAAGGTGAACAAGTTCTCAACAGGATAAATGCGGATATTCACCGAAAATCGTGGCTCTTTGGAAAAAATAACTTTCACATGTAAATTTATGGCAAGCATACTTGAGAATCACTGACATATTTGTTAAATGAATATGTATATGATCTCATTCATTGGGCCAGATGTATAACGCACGCTCATTTTAGAAATACGAAAGCATGCACCGAATATGCCCGTTGGTTCATATTGGTTTAAGAAATATTAAAACACAAAATTAACTATGCATAAATTCAAATTGGAAGTTATTCAGAGAAACAGACTGCTGTATAAAAAGCACAAACATCTGTCTTTATTTAAATGAAAAGTTTATTGTCAAATAATAACATTTGCCTCAATCATTAGAAAGTTCAGTCACTTTCAAATAGAACCTTGGAAAGGAAAGTCACAAACATCTTATATCTTGTAATTAGTATGTAGGAAACAAAACATGTATCGACGAAAGAAATGCTTAATACTTCTTGGGTTTGATTTGGAATATATAGAAAATTATTGTTCAGTATAATGTGACGTTTTAAACATATATGTCAATTTCGAATCTATTATTCTTCAAATGAATTGTCAATATGAAGCCATCGTTAATCTTTTTTATGTGTTACTTAAAATCATAATTTATAATACGTCTATTTGACGATAGGACCACACCATTTGACATACAAGTTGCCAGTTTCGGACATATATCATAACGACAAAGTTTTATAAATATTGCAAGAGATTTTAAAGCAATCCACTCCGGAGCAGGCGAAGCGTTATGGAAAGTGAGAGTATCAGTCAAGCATGGTCCCAAGTCATTCATTATGAAACTTACGACTTATTTTTAGATGTGCGACATATTCCAAAGCTCCTTGTCTCAAAACAAACTTTGGCATTTGGCAATCTAGCTTCAGCTTTGTCGATTTCAATCAATAGCCTAATATCTGGATTATTTTACAGACGAAGCTAATTGATAGGGTATTGTTGATTTCAGCTTGATCATGTTGAATTTCTTGTTGGGATCTCATCTTACCAAGGCATATGGCTTTCGGCATCTATTGATTAACGCCCGGCTTATGCAGTATATATCGAAATCGACATCGCTATGAGCGAATTGTCATGCGATATGACATCGATCAATTTCAGCGTGAACGCTTCTCATACTGGTGTGGCTTTAGCAGCAGCATGTGGCTTTCTTGAACCAGGCATGAGAAATATGGGAAAAGAAAAATCTTATTCATTTCATCCACCGATGAGTGACAGACATCAATTCCATCTTTATAGGAAATGGATTCCACTCAATGATTTTGGGGGAAAGTTGTTCATCCTGTTTATTCGAACAAGGGTGTTTGTATATTTAGTGAGCATTTTAACAACTGAAGGCACCCACATCAAGGGGTATGAAATATGCGATAACGGAATATGTTTCAAACAGGACTCTTAATTGATGGACACCTTCTATGCAGTAAGATAGACACTCGCGGATACAATTACAATTATTATTATTATCATTATTATTATTATTATTATTATTATTATTATTATTATTATTATACATACCAATAAGAGCAAATTAGCTGTCCGATTTGTACGGTTTTGCGTATATAATGTAAATATACATTGTCTATGCAAGGGATAAAGATATCTGAAAGTTTCAGAAGGCGCATACCCTAGAGCAGGGGTCTGGTTATGTTTCTTTTAATCCATCACCGATACATTACACCAACACATCAACAACAACAAACGTGAACGTTCGGAAAGCTCCCAGAAATACCCTACCCACAAAGCACCCATTTTCCAGGGGGGATGGGTGTACTGTTTCTAAGAAACGAAAACCAAACGGAGTTGTGTTGTTGATTAAGACGCGGGCATTAAAAAGCTCTCGGGTTAAACTTTCTCACCAGAGAAATTGCTTTTAATGATAAAAAAACACATTAATTCTGTCCTAAAAGGCATCAATTTCGCCAAATCCGCGTCGCCCTATAATGATTATAAATCGCAGTTTTTGTAAGGCTTTACAACTGTATTATTTTTATCTGAGGATATTTTTCATTATGCGAGATTGTAAAAGTATTAGTTATAGTATTTAACAAAAAAATATCAGACTGTTCAATTTGTGTACGTGTTTCTAAGAGTCGTTAAGAATTTGACCAAATAGAGAACACTCCAAAACTTGAAACAAAATTAAAACTGGTTTGCAGCGAGTACACAAAATATGCCAAGTTACGACGTATCAGACTATAGTATTTTAACAACATTTCCCAAGACATTACGACATTTTGTCTTTCTGTCTCCATATTTTACAAACACGAATCTTTGATTGACATTTGAGTGACAGGTACTTTGAGGCATCACTGATGCCTTCCGTTTTGAAATAGGTTGCATTTTTTTCCACAAACATGAAAGAGACAATGTGTATCAGTAGATGTACCGCCATTCATTATTCAAAAGCACACACTGAAATACACTTTTTAACAAAATAGGCCGCAACGAATTTATACGCAACATTGAATGTAAACTCCATTATTCATTTTATACACGAAATACTCACAAATGTAACAAAAATCTTGTTGCGGAAATTTGTGAAAACTGATTCTTTTCAGTCCAACTTTAACTGGGTATATTATTGTATTAAATAAATAAATTTAACTCACTGTTTTATAATATTTTGCTCTTTTGGGACGGCAGTTTGGTACACAGATTATTGATAATCGCGTTTAAATAAAAGGCTTCTTATACATATGAAAAATGGTTAGTTTAATATCATGTGCTGTTAGCTAGTAAGTGTAGGTGCTGATCATGTCTGTGTGTTCATCCCTTGTGTTTCCATGGAGTAGAGCCGTCTTGAATACATAATTCATTCTCTCTCCCTCACGTGTCATGCATTATGAATTATCATTTACGTGTATCGGACACTAACATCACGCGTTTCCTGTAACTTGCCGTAGCAAACCACATCACTAACGTATCTTCGAATTCGTAAACTTCAGAAAGGAGTAATTCAAGAAAAACAATTTGACCTGACATTTTCCAACGGCAGACATTGCGCGTTTCCCGTAACGTCAGGCTGATCTTTCTGTTGAAAGCCACATCCCCAATGTATCTTCAAATTCGTAAATTTCAGAAAAAAAACAATTCAAGAAGACCAATTTGACATTCCCTATGTTGTTGAGGATGGCAGACATTTAAAACTCCTTAAGTTGCAAACCTTGAAGTCATTTTACCCTGTAGTATGTTTACAATTGTGATAATTTTGTTATTATTTGACTGCCCTGAAAAAGAAAGAACACACTTATGTTTGATGGTGGCTAAAATTTAAACAAACAAGACATGGGTATTCGAAGGTGAGCTATTTGATACGTGTATCATTGTTGCATTTTGGACCTGAACATTCCAGTGTTTCGGTGACTTTTTTCAGCCTACACGTTTTGATAACGGTTGTAATTTTTGGGTCAAATCCAATTTTCAAGTGTATACTTTCTTTTGCCTTGCAGTTTATTTGTTTTACCATACCTAGTTAAGTGTTATATCAAAGTTTGATTTATTGCGTTTTATGACACCAATATTCCCACGATAGGTGGATAAACCTCACTCAATCATCTTTCAAACCAACAGACCAGTGGATGAAACTAATGTTTAGTAAATAAACATGCCCGGAGCATTTCATAAATCACAGCATTCGATATAAAACGAACTTTCTTTACTGACAATTTAATGAAAGGGTTTACTCTAATCTTCACCCAGGAACAAAAATCACTTCTAATCACACCTCATGATGTTCAATCGTCGAGTGTCCTAAAGCAATTATTTCAATAACACTTAGTTTTATAGCCCGTCTAGGCATTTCGCAAACAATAGCCAAGGCGAGAGAATTGCAATTATCTCCCTTTGGTTATAAACCGATTAGCAATTGTTGTATATTGTTTTCAGCGGTCATCGAAATCTTTGTCTTTAATTGTCAAAATGCGACTGCTGTCAGATTCATTCGACAATATCACAGAGTCATAAATGCCCAATCGGCGCCAATATCGTCAACCGCTGCCATTGCACTTACATATTGAGGTCGGATGTATATTTTGACCGAGATAGGAGACATATATCCCTGGGAGATATTTAACTCGCTTAGCGTTGTTACAGCGTGTCGTCAAATCGAGCGAACGTTGCTCGACTGTCCCGACTTTGGACGTATTCTTTTACCGGTTTTAACGCCTTTGATCATGTAGTTTGATTTATTGATTTCACTGGGGACAGGTAGGGTAGTTCCCTATAGCCCTGTCTGTTTCCTATTAGATAGCATCGTGCCCAGAATCAAAGAAAACGCCCGCATACTTTTAGCCCATGCTGAAGTTTACGGTTCGCTGAGCGCGAGACAGAGCGGCTAAGGATCACCGCTCAGCAATAATACATCAGGCTTCCCGAAAATCGGATTGTGGCGCTTGCCTTGCTATAAATACTCCACATGAGTTAATATTTCGAGTCAAGGGTGATAATCGGATGAACGCTGAGACAAGCTTTTGTAATGCAACGGGCCATTACGGCATATGTAGGCTTAGGGACAGAAATTAAATCATCCAAAATGCATACGAAAAAAAACACCTCGTTTAATACACTGTCGCTTAGTGCGAGATTTCACTTGTTTACTGGATGAGCGAGTTTGAAAAAGGGATGATTTTACTCGATTTCAAAAATAGCAATAATATGTCGATGCTTGGTCGCAGGAAACTTCATATCGGAGCTTTGTTGATTGTCTGGTACAAGTTTATACATAATCTTAATGCCACATTTCAAGTCGTAAGGGTACAGTGGATCCTTTGAAATGTGTTACTATCAACAACGTCACTTTGACTTCAGCCACAACACAGTCAGATATTATGACATACCATTCATCAATTTACAGGACGTGAAAAAATTAGCTAATCATGCACATATGCATGTATGTATTGCATTAAGATAATACACTGTTCTTGTATATAAAAGAACAAAGATGCGTTTTAATAAATCACCTAGGATACATACATATAAAGAAAATGAAGAATATTTTTTTTTATAAAACAGAAATTGAAACGTAAGCAACAGTGTACTGACAATTATATCGTGGCTCTATACAAATATTAATATCACAATAAAAAAAATAATTTAATATTAGATATAATGTTTATGGATGAAAGTTAATTTTATGCGAATATTCTCGCGTTTGTTTGTGTATATGTATTTCTATACAAAATACAAAACCTGGAAGAGAATACAACGATTAAAAAACCAACATTTATACCTTTTGTATTATTTGGAATTATTTTTAATATTATTTGTGGTAAACAAGTTATTTCTAGGATTTGAACTTACATATTGGTTGTTTTTTTATTTCAGAGGTGCATTTTGAACAGAAGCGGACGCGGCAGACATACACAAGGTACCAAACTCTGGAACTGGAGAAGGAATTCCATTTTAACCGGTATCTCACAAGGAGGAGACGGATAGAAATTGCACATATGCTAGGACTTACTGAACGCCAGATTAAAATCTGGTTTCAAAATCGACGAATGAAATGGAAAAAGGAAAATAATTTACAGAAGCTTACAGGTCCTGATAAAAGCATGAAAGAAGAGTCTCTTTCACCCCAAAGTATCACAAACAGTACTCCCATAAACATGAATGTCCCTTCGCCCCAGGATTCGACAGGGTAGGGTCTTACGGTCTTGCCACTCCCAAATTAAACCACAGAAACGAGAACTACAGTCTCGGTATATCCTCAGGGTAAATGTCTAAACCAGTTGATCTTTGAACTCATTTTTTTTGTAAATTTGAGTTATTCAACTGTATCGGAGACTCGAATGCG
The DNA here is from genome assembly GCF_022045235.1 of Haliotis cracherodii. Classification (NCBI taxonomy): domain Eukaryota; kingdom Metazoa; phylum Mollusca; class Gastropoda; order Lepetellida; family Haliotidae; genus Haliotis; species Haliotis cracherodii. The sequence goes on along the minus strand of NW_027266271.1, from coordinate 19,592,967 downwards.
GGTGGATTTTTGTCCATTCGTTCGAACCGTGTACCTCGATCGTAAACAAAGGACATTTAAACCACCTCAAACTTTACAAAAGAGGAAGATGCTCTCACGGATTGGTGATGATTCTTGCAAGTGTGATCAGGAAATTGACTTGAAATGAACAAGCTGAAATTGACAGAAAAGTGCAATTGACAGTAATAGACATGATGTGTTTTTCTCATGCCCCTGAGCCAAGCTTCAATGCTTACATTTGAAATGCTGATATTGTATCATCCACATGATGCGATAAGCCAGCTCTTATTATTCAATATCCATCTTCAGACAGAGCGATTAGAATCTATTGAAACATTTTAGAATGCTCCTGGTCCTATAAAGCCTTGCAGTACAATGCCTTGTCGAAATTAAGTTTTAAAAATGAAACAGATTAGATTATTCAAGTTGATGTTAGAGTGAAGGGGGAGACAGAACCACTCGCCAAAAGACTTGACCAAATGGAGACTCCCGTTCAATGTCTCAGCAAAACGTTCGCCTACATTTTCGTACACGTAAAATATTGAGAATTGTTTGTTTCATATACCTTTTTACGAATAATTGTTGTCCAACCAATTTAAGTCTTGATTGTAATTTTGTGAGCATTGTCTTGCATAAAACATTTTGAGGGAGTGAAAACTATTTGCTTTTAATTATTATCATTCCGGTTTAATCCCAACCTATTCGCATGCCCTGAATACCAGTTTGTTTATTTTATATTTACAATGCTGAGAATTCAGAGTTTGAATACATATTTTTAGGGGTTTTTTTATCCGTTGATTGCATTACAGTAGACGAGAATTTTGAATATGTAATATATTGCTTGTGTTGGTTTCAGCACACCATTGAAATCCTCAGTGACACACCGTTGATATATCAATACAAGATGCTCAAAGGAAATTCATCTGCATTAAACGTCCCAAAACATTAACGTTATACAAAAAAACAAGTTAAGCCTAACAGTGATGATATGTAAATATATTTATGATTTATTAAAAAAAATAGCCACAGGTCGAACTGACCATTTAGTGCTATTCTGTGTTGTGCGCGCAGGCGAGGAGCAAACTCGGTTCATCATTTTTTTGCAAAAACGAGAATTATGAATATATTTTGTTATTTGTATATTCATTTCCATTTGTCAATATCAGTAGTCAAGATTAGACGTTTAAATTATCAACTTACGTTACAATATCATCTTGTTTTCAATAAATGTCATATCAGTTTACCGTTGTTGTGTCTGTTATATATTTTGTATTTGGTGTCATTTTTGTATTGGGGATCAACTGCACCCGTTATCATTGACAAATTATTGAACGATTGATAAAATACACACTACTGGATTTTTCATACTTGTGAAACATTCATGTATTTGCATCCAATATACACAATTATTATTTCATATAGATGATATTATTAAGATCAATAAATGATCCACCTACACCATTAAATATTCACACAAATAAAACCATTTCATTTTCAGATATAATATGAGCCATAAATCATTATTTAGCAAATCACTCTGTTTGATATAGCTAAGGGAGCTTACTTGAGTCGGTCGGTCGGTCTGTTTAATGTTGATGGTTTGTGAATTATGTTGGTATTCTGTGGCAAAATATAAATTTACACTTTGCCTGTTAAGGTGCGAATTGAAGGGAATATATGTATATAATATTATACAAAATGTATACATTTATAATTTAAATTCAAGTTTCTTGATCAACAGATTAATGTTTGGTTGTGGTATAATAAATGCAATTTTGGCATTTCGATACTTGGTTCAAAACAAACATGCTTAGTGCATGAAATTCTGATCATTATAAACATATATTCAAAAATATATATGGTATTCAGATTAACCACGTGTTTGCGCCGCATATTCAAAAATGATAAGTCAACACTACAACTGAAATGAGATTCATCATGTCGATTTCAGTTCGAGTTGTCGGATGATCTATTTCTTTTGAAATCAGTACTTCTGAAATACGGCAACGGAATTTCCCCTGGAATAACATATATACATTTAGATAGATATATATTTAATAATGACACATTAAAAGTCGAAAAATGAACATACCAACTCTAAAAGGGTACACGCAAAGGCATATGTTACTGAATAGTCAACGAACATATAAATGTCTATTGCAATCACACAGGATGTCAATTTCGTTTCAGAACCACACTTTTATCGTTTTCGCATCTACTGTGGTAGTGGCTTCTGTTTCGTTTCGAGGCCATAGAATGCTTCTACGGGAGCCTTTAATTGATTTACGTCCGTGTCGAGAGGCCGTGTATAGAAGATATGATTATCTCTCGGTTCATATCTCCTTCTGTTACGAATTAGTATTCTGTCTTGTGCTTGTAAACTCAGGTAATAAGTTATTCCACAAGCGTAAATGAAAGGAGACAGAGTACAAACCAACCATACTGTGATATGGTGACGATTATACACAGAGGCTTTCTACTTTAGCATTAGTGGTTGTAGATACGTACCTTATGTCACGAGGCGATTATCTTTTGGCATCGTATTTGAGTAATAATTACAGTCGAAGGGAAACTGAATTAGCCTTCAGCATCTGGTCGAGGTTGGTAAGCATAGGCAACGGTTCTTACTGGGACACACGCATTTATTTTGTGCTGCATCAGCGAGATAGTTTAACGTGTAGCCATCATTAGTTATAGTTTAATGAGGGTGTTGATATGCAAAGACGTATCGAGCTCTTAAGTTGCCGATTTTGTGGACACCTGTTTTCTTATTGTCACATAACTTTGAGTAGAACTACATCTCTTTCTATAACAACGGACACAGAAATATATTTTGCATGTGCATTGTTTTCCAAACAAAGTTTTCCACAAATGCCTCTTTTACGAAATCAACAATGAAATCCATGTAAATGTGATATGCTATATTTGACTTTCATTTGCTATTATCAGTCATTATGAAGCATGTTAATCCAAACGTGTGCACGGGCATTCGAAATCATACGCGCACACGCATACGCTTTCAACAGCACACGAAATACACATTATGCAGGAAGCATACCGATCTATGGAAACACACATACAACATAAAACTCGTCGAAGATGATTATTACTAAAATATGTTGATAAGAAATTAACATTGAATGTCACTCTAATCGCGAAACTACACAGCGCTAGACCTGCCACTCATAATGAAATGTACAACGATCAGCTGATGTCGATTGCGATAACAATGCACACATATACACTATTAAATGATATTATTGTCCGATACCTTTCAAGAGGGATCGGGTTGCCCTTACAGCACTAAAATGTATATGAAATGCATATGATTTATTCAAGTAAAGAATATCGGAATGTTATAACCATATACACAATGCAGTAACGCAACAAGCGACAGCCAAGTATATGAATATTCGTTCATAGGATTATCATGTCAATTCATATCTCACAATACAGCTGGTCAGATTTAGCGAGTTATTGTAACAGTTGCGCCGCGAATCAATCTCTTGATTATATATGACATTTAATTACAATTTGTCCCTAATCAATATCAATATGGTTGCTGGCTCGTATAATGACAGGGGTGATATATTCCATCTCCCACGCGAGATATGTTTTCTTCATCCTGGAGAGTATACCAGCATCAGTCGTGATTAAATATACCCTGTGCTGTGTTTTTTTCATGCATTTCTGTCTGTATTTTTATAACACGTATGTCATGCTTTTTATACGGCTTGTCAATTATTTGAGTGGCACTAAATCGTTATTGGCCGTCAAGAACAATGTGGGTATATTGTTTATTTCATCCATGTTTCACGACTTCGATGTAATACTTTATCACGATAATCACTGATTAACGTACATATTGCATGCGTGGCAATGTATAAGGACCACATAGAGTACTTAACTCGTTTAACATAAGTATAGACATACACGCAATTTAAAGACTCTACATTTAGAAAACCAAGAGACAAAACGGTTTACACACAACGCTTGCACGTGCATCTTTGTTGAAGCTTGCACATGCATCTTTGTTGAAGCTTGCACATGCATCTTTGTTGAAGCTTGCACATGCATGTTTGTTGATGCTTACACATGCATCTTTGTTGAAGCTTACACATGCATCTTAGTTGAAACATGCACATGCATCTTTGTTGAAGCTTACACATGCATCTTTGTTGAAGCTTACACATGCATCTTTGTTGAAGCTTGCACGTGCATCTTTGTTGAAGCTTACACATGCATCTTTGTTGAAGCTTACACATGCATCTTTATTGAAGCTTACACATGCATCTTAGGTGAAGCTTACACATGCATCTTTATTGAAGCTTACACATGCATCTTTGTTGAAGCTTACACATGCATCTTAGTTGAAGCTTGCACATGCATCTTTGTTGAAGATATGGATACATGTGTGTGTACGTACCCAAAATAGTATTTCTTAACTACAGTATCGTCACATTCAGTATGCTTCTTACCAAGCATATTATGTTCCATAAGCTTATTTCATAGCATACCATTATATTCCGTGCGCCTCCCACCTCGCTTATCAGTATGTTCAGTATGCTTCTTACCTGGCATATTATTGCAATTAATATCCTTCTTACCCAGCATATCATTACATTCAGTATGCTTTTCAACTAGCATATCACTACATGCAGTATGTTTCTCCTGACACATTATTGCATTCAGTATGCTTCTTACAGAGGATACTATTACATGTAACATTTTCGTAAATAGCATATCATCCCATACAGCATGCCTCTTTACTGGAATGTCATTGCATTTAGCATAATTCTAACCTAGCATATCATTATATCTAGCATAATTCTACCCTCGCATATCATTACATCCAGTATGCTACTTCCCTAGCATATCATTATATTCAATATGCTCCTTCCCTAGCACATTATTAAATCCAATATGCTTCTTACCTAACATATTATTATATCAAGTATGCTTCTTACCATGCATACTATTACATTCAGTATGCTCCTTACCTAGTAGATCACTATTTTAAGTATGCTTCTTACATAACATATCACTATATTCAGTATGCTTCTTACACAGCATATAATTACATTCAGTATGCACATTACCTGGCATATTCAGTATGCGTCTTACCCAGCACATCATTATATTCAGCATGTGTCCTATCTTGCATACCATAACATTCAGTGTGCTTCTTACACGGCATATCATTATATTCAATATGATTCTTACCTAGCATATCATTATATTCGGCATGCCTCTTACATAGCATATTATTATGTTCAGTATTCTTCTTCCCTCGCATTTTATTACATTCAGTACGCTTCTTCCCTGGCATATCATTACATTCAGTATGCTTCTTCCCCGGCATATATTACATCCAGTATGCCTCTTTCCTAGCATATCATTACATTCAACATACTACTTACCTGGGCTATCATTACTTGTACTGTACATGCTTCCTAACTGGCATTTCAAACATTGAGCAAGCTTCTTACCTAACTTTGCCTTTAATAGGCTGGTTACACGTGCACACATACTATATACTAGTATATCAACATATCCCTGGGTAAAACATGCTTGTAATCTTACACCTAGCATGCCCCTGGCTTTTATATATTGCTATCTAGAACAATATTATATGCAGAATGCTTCTTACTCTTCATTGTACACACTTTGCTTCTTAAGCAGAAGCATGGAATAACATATGACTGATACTAGAAATACATTCAGTGTCCCTGTTACCAAGCACAGAAGCGCAACGATCATGGTTGGTACCCAACATATAATTGCACACTGTATGCATCCTACCAAGCATAGAGGTGTAACCAACATGCCTGGTACTCAGTATATCATCGCACACTGTATGCATCTTACCAAGCATAGAGGTGTAAAAACATGCTTGGTACTCAATATATCATTGCATGTATTTTACCAACTATAGACGTGCAACCTGCATGCGTATTACTCAGGATATCATTGCACACAGTGTGAATGTTACTAAGCATAGACGTGCAACCAACATGTTTGGTACTCAGCATATCATTGCATACTGTATGCATGTTAACAAGCACAGTATTGTAACCAACATGCTTGGTGCCCAATATGTCATTGCACACAGTGTGCATGTTACCAAGCATAGACGTTCAATCAACATGCTTGGTACTCAGCATATCATTGCATATTGTATGCATGTTAACAAGCACAGTATTGTAACCAGCATGCTTGGTACTCAACATATCATTGCACACAGTGTCCCTGTTACCACGCATAGACGTTCAACCAACATGCTTGGTACTCAGCATATCATTGCACACAGTGTGCATGTTACCACGCATAGACGTTCACACTCACATGTTTGGTACTCAGCATATCATTGCACACAGTGTGCATGTTACCAAGCATAGAAGTTCAACCCACATGCTTGGTACTCAGCATATAATTGCATACAGTGTGCATGTTAATAAGCACAGTATTGTAACCAGCATGCTTGGTACTCAGCATATCATTGCACACAGTGTTCATGTTACCAAGCATAGAAGTTCAACCAACATGCTTGGTACTCAGCATATCATTGCACACAGTGTGCATGTTACCAAGCATAGACGTTCAACCAACATGCTTGGTACTCAGCATATCATTGCACACAGTGTGCATGTTACCAAGCATAGACGTTCAACCACCATTGCACACAGTGTGCATGTTAACAAGCATTGAAGTGACATCAGCATGCTTGGCACCCATCATATCGTATGCCTGTTGGTTAGTATATAGGAACATTGGCTTTTAATTATAATTATTACCAAACAAACGTCTCTATGACAAATGACACAGCACAACAACCCGATATTAACACAATACAACACAACCTTAAACAACACAACTTGACTGTTCATGTTACTCTTGGGCACAAATACTCTATTCCAGATTGTGTTGCTCAATTGTGTTAATCGTGTCACCTCGGCAAAGTGTTATCTGTTCGAACACTTTCATCTTCTAGTATCTCTTCAAAATGGTCGTAGGTTTTAGTGTCAACTCCAGACATCACGTACCCATGTTGACTAAAGCGTGTGTTCGTGATGTCCGGAATTCACAAGGACAAGATCGTGTGTGGTTACCACAGCTCATCATTCAATTCGACATAGCCGAGTTTCATTTAGTCAATTTAGTTTTATAGAAGGGTTGTATTGTTTACTTGGATATAAAAGCAATGACAGCACTTGCAACGTTTACTCAATGCACAGTGCGACAGCAGATGACACTACTCATCTCGAATAGAGGTGTGGTGGAATGGTAATTTCACTTATATAGCGAAGTGCATGTACGTGCGTGTGTTTGTGTGGCTGCTTGTACTAGTCCGGACTGATGCCGATTTATAGTGCTAGCTCACTGAGAGACCATGTCGCTTAATGCCGAGCACCGACTGGGTAACATCAAGTACCATCTTTTAACGTCTTTTGGTATGGGGATCGAAACTCGGACCTTCCGCTCTCCGGGCGGACGCTCTACCACCCACTAGACCACAGAGGCGGTCATCATATCGAATAGAGACACTCAAGATAAAACGTACCTCCAAGTGGGATTGGTTCCCGTGACATTTTAATATAACTCCTCTCGCACTTTTCTTCGACGCTTTGGCATAATGCCATGTACTGATGATGTTATCAACAGTATCGGCAACTAATTTAATGCGTTACGTTTTGCCGAACATGACAGTAACGCACAAAGTACAATTCTAAATAATACACATTCGAGGACGGTAACGATTTTTAGCAATACCAGCTACCACATGCAGTCTTTTTCTGCATGTCATATTAACATGTTTCCAACCAACAGGGCTGATGACGGCTGCATCGCGTTCATACGCTGATGATATCATCTCCACGGCAATTGCATTACAACCATTGCATGGCGAATTGTGTAAAACATGACAGTTGTCAATATCACGTCAATCATTCACTGTAATACATTGTCAAAACTGGTCCCTTGTCAGCTCCCAACTGATTATGTAGCATGCGCTGTGTGGTGAATCTGCTTGTCCGCTATCTTTGTGTTAGGATTAAGCCGGCGACGTACCATCCTCTTTGATCAGTGGCAAATTTTAATAAATCTTTTTACGTCACGTTTTGTTCAAAAACTACCGCTGCGTTGAACGTCATTTTGACGTAATAATGTTGATTTATAGTAATTACGGTTTGTCGTTATACCGCTTAAGTCCAGCGCGATTTTCTAAACAATAGAGTTTGAAATCTACAACGCGTATTCCTTCATCCGAATCAGCATTTTTACACGATTATTCACTTGAAGCATTTCGACAGTCTCTATGCTCTGTTAATGTGCATGTCGTAGGAAAACCACTTCAATTGTTAATTTTCTTATTATTATTTGGTTAGCGAAGCATAACAGAAGTTGTAATTAGAAATGGTAAATGGTTTATACTTCTTTGACACAAAGCATGTTCGAATCCACACAACGCTAGCAATAATTACTCAAAAAGCATACAACCGAAAACGCCCTCTCTTCACACGCATAACACCTAGACAAGCAGGTTGGAAATCAGGAGTTACTTCCCCTTGCGTTATACCGGCGTCGCGAAAGGTATCACAACAACTCCTGCAAGATATCGCGTGACCCTTACGCCAATTAGAGGAACAAAACAGTCGTATATCATCTCATGGCGGAAGCTGGTATTGTTAACAAATTTTCTGGGAGCATTCCCTTAAAATAAAACTGGAATTTAGACTTATTGCCCCGCGATTGGAAGAAAGCCTCGGTTTCAGAAACGGGATATTTATGAGCTGTTTCGCGCCCTTGTTCATTTCGTCCGTCACGCATGTCAAGGGGTGCACATTTCATACCCCTACCTCATTGGGGTACGTGTCCCTGTAACAAATAGAAAACTCCTTTGCAGTAACGGCTTGCGAGGAAAAAGAACAATGCCAAAAAAAATCCTTTCTCTTCTTCCACAAAGGCAAGGTGACGAGTTTGGGTTTTCGTTTTTGTTTCAATGTTGGTTATCGACTCAGTGTGTCGGGTATGCGTCTACCCCATATCAGGTTCTAGAAGTGTCACCGCCATGGAATTTGTTTACAATGATCGGGTGAGGGAAAAACTTGAATAGTGATTTCGACTAATGTCGCTGGAATTCTGGGAGAGTGATCTCATTTTAAAAAGCCAGTGTATTTTTAACGTCAAAGTTAATGGAGTATTGCAACATTGTTAGTTACCAATCTACGAATCGAATCAGTTCCTTCAGGTGAACATCATAGACAGATTCAAAAGTCAAATACTGTCAAAGCAAAGCGTTTTGTATATTTGCATAAAACTTATGTTTATTTAAATAATTGAATGATATCAACAAAACGGGAATGATTCCGTTTGAAAATTCTCTTTGATTTAATTATCCCCCAATTATGTGTACATTACAAAGTTTTTATTGGACAAATTTCTCATCACCCATTCCAATATAAAACCACCCCTATGCTATCCGTCTCCACCCCGTATCCATACCCTCACATGAGTGATAGTAATATATACGCTTTTAGTAATATTCCAGCAATATCACGGCGGGGGACACCAGAAATGGGCTTCACACATTGTACCCATGTCGGGAATCGAACCCGGGTCTTCGGCGTGACGAGCGAACGCTTTAACCACTAGGCTACCCGACTGCCCCCCATACCCTTACAATAAATATACCCATTCTGGTATTACTCACGTACAAACATACACCCAAAATCACCACGAGAACTTGTAAAGCTTCATAAAATCTACAAAGAATAGTAATCAATTACTATTAGAGATGCACATTACATGTTTAAAAACAATTTTGAAAAACAATCACATATTTTTCATGACTTTATCAATAATTAACCTTCGGGTTCAATAAATGAGAATGTGGAAAGAAATTACACTTACGTTTGGATAAAAAGTATTAGGATGACAACCATCTTGCCAAACTATTTCACATCATTGTAATACACTGCGTTTACTGGACTATGTAAAAAAAACGTCACCCGTTAATCCAGACCATTTGAATTCAGAAATTTCGGCATCCCGATAACTATTGATGCCGTCATCATAACTATTGATGCCGTCAAATAATCAAAGGATCTCGAATTAAGCATGTCAATTAGGTCGAAACATATGCAGAATATATGGACTCAGGTAAACTATCGCGCAAAAGAAATATACACTCATGCTTGTTTGTGACTAAAAGTAACAAAAGCACGAAATGGTTATTCTATGGTGATGTATTTGATACGGGTATCGTTGTTGTGTTTTGGACCTTAATTTTGCAGGGTTTCGGCGACTGTTTTCTCCCAATAACGTTGCGTTACGTTTGTATTTTTTGGGTGAAATCTAATTTGTGCATACTTTCTTTTGTCCATCAGTATACTGTGTTGATAATCACTTCCAAGAAGTCTTATTGTACGACTCATTTATTCTATTTCAGAGAGCCGTGTATCATTTTCATAGCATCCACGTAAACATTGACGGAACATGAACTAATTAATGACAAGCTATTTGAACGAGACCTTTCAAGCCTATATAATGATTGTAACTCATTTGCGATGGCTACAAGGGCCACACCAACTGTGACGGGTCATCTATGGCGTATGGTGTTTAGTATCGCATGTGCAGTCGTTGTTGATCAACCATCCACCAAAAGCTCTTAGGAGGAAAAGGAAATGTGTGTACGTTGCCACAATAGACGCTGATCAAACAAGTCGATCATATCATAATTCATATGGATCGAAGCGAAAGTTTACAGTGTCTGAGCAACCACATTAGGCGTTCTACGATGGATTGGCGTTTCGTCTATAGAAGTGATTGACAATTTCTTGTGATATACCTTTGTGAACAAACGACATTTGATACTAATCCATTACTGGACCAGGTTATCGATTTTAGTTTTTTAGTTTGTTTCTTTAATTTACCGTTTTATATACTTTTGCGCATATTCGGCGTTTGTTTCCTATGGCGATTGCCATTGCGAAAGTCAACAATGTTTTGCAACAAATGGAGATTGAGTTGAGTAATGTGTTTGATTATTGGTAAACGCCTACAAAACAAATAGAACGGTTACTTTATTCGTTATTTGTGAATAAACAGAGTGCTTTGTTTACCTTGACTTTAATGCTTTAGTTCCCGTTAGCTTCATTGTGATTGTTAGCAAATAATATACATACCAACACATCATCATTTGATAAACTGTAACTTGTTAATACGAACGGCTTGGAACGAATCATTACTGTCCAGATTTACCAGGTTCGGTGAAAAGGATCTAGAATGACGGTTGTCCTGTTAAAATAGGATGCCTACACCGGAAAAATACGGTTATTACGATCCATAACCTATTTGATTATTTTATTAAACTGTCAGTGGATTGTACCATGCATATAAATTACCATGTGTCCCTTCACCGAGCTACAGATAAGCAGCGTATTTGCGTGGGTGAAAATATATACTGACAGGGTGCAAACATGTACTGACAGAGTGAAAAGATATACTGACAAGATGCGAAGATATACTTACGGAGTGCAAACATAGTTACAGGGTTTAAATATATACTGAAAAGGTGCAATCATATTCTGACCAGATGCAAAGATATATTGACAAGGTACAATATATTCTGGCAGGGTGCAAATATATAATGACAAGATGCACATATATGCTGACAAGATGCAAAGATATACGGGCAAGATGCAAAGATATACTGACAAGGTACAATCTATTCTGGCAGGGTGCAAATATAAAATGACAAGGTGCAAATATATCATGACAAGGTGCAAATATATACTTTCAGGAAGCAAATATTATTCCATCATTAATATCCTGTAATATTTTGCTATACAATCAAGCATAATGTATGTGTACGATGAGTGAGTGAGCTTGAATAGTTTTGAAAAATATTAAAGTCATACGGCCTATAAACTTCATGAGGAAAACCTCGAGAAGCGAAACCCGTATTTGTTTAATTTCCAGATTTGTCAAACCTAAGAAACGGTTATGTTTTGATAAACGATTATTGTTTGGGCGAATCTGAGAATCGAACTCAAGTGGAAAATGAAACATTTAAGTATACAGAAGAAGTGTGTTTACTTGTATTGTCATCACGTAACTGTCAAATGATTTGTATATGTATTCAAATATGAGAGTGAGTGAGTTGGGTTTAACGCCGCTTTTAACATTATTCCAGTTATATCACGGCGTGTCAGCTTAATGTGGGACGAAAGCCCGAAGTTATGCAGGTCTCAGACGTTTACCACTTCGGTGAAACCAACGAGCAAGGGTATGGTGCTGACAAACCTAGAAACGTAATCGGGGCGAACCAGGATTCGAACCCACAATCATAGGTTTCTGGCGTGCCTAAGGGACGCAACTCTGCACAACGAATCGCGGCGCCTTAGACAACTGGGCCCCCAAATATGAGAGATTGAGTGAGCGTGCGGACACTGGAATGGCTAGCACGTGTTGGACCCATGCAGGGAATCGAACACCGGTCTCGGGTGTGGTGAACCAAGGCTGTAACCTCAAGGCTACCAAGCCTTCCTGTATATTATCACGATAACATATCTCGATAATGTGCCATTATTATTGCATAAGTATTTCAGTTCGTGGAAATGACGAATTTTTTCTGAAGGTTGAAAATGATGAGATTACATTTTTCAAACAAATATCGAAGTATTGTCAATTATTAATCGTGTCTGAATACATCTCTCAAAATATACGATCTCATCTGTATATACCAGAGACACCTGTTTATGAATAATATAACACTTTATGTTATGATATACAGATGAGGGAATTATATTCAGAACGAAAACGGAAGAATTTTCCAAAACATGTGATTATCAAGAGATTCGCCTTATCTCTTCAGCGATATAGTTACGGATCCCAGTCAATCCCACAACGACATTTTATTTCCCTGAACTAGTCACTGCGGTTTTCTGCGAATGCGTACTCGAAGATGCTCGGCGTTCAAGGGATTTAACGTCTCAACATTATGTCTTCTATTTCCAAAACATGATTTATGGGAAAATACTTTTGCGTATATCTTTAAAAATAATTCGATATGATCGAAAATGTTTATTCTTCGTAAAGCAGGTTTATTACTTATTTGATGTGACGTAATAACCTTTTGACCAAATGACACAATTATTTCTTTTCCAAAAAAAATAATCTCAATTTGGGGAGATACAGATAATGCTATAAAGTTTCATAAGCTCGAAGTGTTCGAGACCACTGAAATCACCTCGAGGAGTTAGCAGTTCGAGATAAACTTAACGTCGATACGCCGAAAAGTCAATACCTATGTTGATACGTCGATGCGGATTCATCAAGTCACTTCGTCTTAAACGAAATTTCTAGTTAAAAGAACTTGGAGTTAACGAGTTTTTATTCCATTTATAAACCACGCCATTTGCCATTCGATTCAGTTTTAAAATTACGTCTATTCTTTACAAAAAGCTATATTTTCTTCATATAAAATTTCACTTCGTTTGTATTGAAATAAGGCACATCTTCATGCTCTAAATGAGAATGGCGGTGACAGTATGGCACAGCATGAAGTTCAATGTAATGTATTTATAGCTCTTGGATGGAACTGAAATACAAAATCAGAAGTCAGAGTCAGAAGAAAGTCAATGTTTAATTAGCGTCTGGGTGTGAGGGGTCTTTACACTTTTATCCTCTGTGTCAAACTCCTAATCACGCACAAAATGTGCCTTCCATTCGCGATCGGTTATAGCCCCAGTGGGAGTATGGAGGATTTATTACCCCGTCCAAGATGTTTAAACAAGGCAATTGGTCCATAAATATCACAAAGCCGTACAATAATCACGTCTAGACATTTCCGTGATCAAAAATTTAGATTTTTGACTGACAAATTTTCCTCATTTGTACTGCTGATTTCAACAAGATCATGCACTTCTGCGAATTTTGTCTGGAACTTGTTTTTATTGCAGTGGAATTTTTCTTTGTAGTTCGTCATAGTTAAACAGGAGGATGCTTCTATGACCGATGTCATTGATAAAGCGTGGCTTTATCTTTTGGAGACAGATAGTACAAAATAATCAAATAGATTTATTTTACGCTTTTGAATTATAACGAAATTTACAAAATAGTATAAGCTCATATTAACGTTATCTGTTAGGACAAATTAATACTTCAATATCTCCATGCTAGTATCAGGAAAAATACATCAGAGTAGGTTAGTCATCAAACGGTATTAAACAAATGCATTGCCCAAGGGTAAATTTCTAGACACGACTATTTCAAAATAATTTCAAACAAAGAAGAATGGTTGTTTATCTGTTTATCTATTTATTGCAGCTGTTTATTGTTCAGGGGTACTATCATCCTATTTATTACGTAAACAAACAGCACGTGAAATCCCAAACTGCAGTTATGTTATAAACGCCACGCTGGGTCGACATCAGCTGGCGGCTCAAGTGCTTAGAGTTACCTCCCTTACACCGTTAGTGACGTAACAGTATGTGCACCTATCATCATCTCCTTTGTGGACACAATGAGGGAGCTAGTCGCAATTTAACAATAATAAAGCTACCATGGGGGGTTGATCTCATTGGATCTACCCTGTAATAAAGTTTCCCCTCTTTATTGAGTTTGCTTTAGATGTTACTCTTCCTTGGCTTGGTGTTATTGTTGGCAATATTGGATCGCCGTTCTAATAGTCGGTTCTCTACTCTTGAGGGGTTTCAACGTTAAAGGATTGGACCGTGTTGTCATTGATAACAGATTGGCGTGTGCTGGTTCCTATTTTGACCGGTGATTATTTGTAATTGAACCAGTGGCTCAATCTATAGCATTCCGACACTGACCCACGTTTGAAAATCACAAGTATATATCTCTCAAATTCGAAACGACCTGTATGTAGATATGTTTTTAAGATCGAGATAAAATATTTAGTGAACTGTATCCACATATGATTATTAATATTTAAACATATGAAAATATGTATTTGAAAAAAAACGTTTTAAAGATGATTACGATATCTGTTCCGTATTTACATTAAAATTCATAAATTGCTCTTTATTTAATTGATCAACGATGTCTCAACGTTGTAGTACGTGGCCTTAGGGATACTAGGATATTGTGGCTTTGTTAGGTAATGATTAACAGTTTGATTGAGAAATATTAGTACATGAGTTAGCAGACAAACAAATGGTGTTTGACTGGCCTGTCATAACCTAAGCCTGACAAGCTTACCGAGGCTAGATCTCTTTGAAGTTCGTGTAATATGGTACATCGCTAACAGCTGATGTAGACCTGACACGTGGTGATGGACATCTAACGAAAAATATTGCAATGGTGTTTCTATCGGATGTAATGGGGCAAGGGTCAGAGTCAGAAGACTGTCGGTATTTGATAGTGACATGTGTACCAAACAGTTGGTACCAAGAATCACTGTGAGGTTTACAAATCAAAATGATAGATAACTCAAAAACCAGCACTCAAAATCTCCTTATCGCGATGACTTCTATCATTTCAAGTTCTTTGAAGTTGATGCCGGATCCTTCGACTGTGAGATGATAACATACTAGTAATCCCTCCCTTGGGACGCTTGCCCCTGGTCAAGTCGCTTGACCACTACCTCTCTCTATATTCAACCATTGTCCGAGGTCAGGTATGTCCAGCACTGCCTCCCAACCGAGTGACCAGTGATCCGTGGTCAGTTCAAGTACAGATAATATCTTCCGACATATTTAACAAGTGGTGTGGACAATAGTTTGTGATTGCTACGAGTATTTGGGTTGCGTCAGAGCTCCACCTTCCCGTGTTAAAGATGTTGTGATCAGTTGTCCGGACAATAGTTGCTGTCGCTCGTTGACTGATGAGTAGTCGTGAATAGAGTTAACGTACTGTTGTAAGTCTCTCGGCTGCTGTTGGAGATCAATGATTAAAAACAAACCACAAATACCCGAACGCGACTGGAAAAAGATGAAAGGAAGGGCAGTTACACTGCTAATTTACCGTGTTGTCTAAACATTCAATTTTGACCTTTACAAACTGGTGAATTACTAGGTGTTCAGCGTTCTCAGTGGGGGTGTTAGTAATTGTTTTATTTTGTAAATTCAGGACGTACTCTCGGCAATTTGAACTTACACTTTCAAAGAGAATTGATAATAGGAAAGTGTTGTATTGTATTGTGTTACAAGCAACGCCTGCGCCAGCTATGGACATGTACATACAAGTTAGAAATGACAGAAATTGACATCTGATTGATTGCTATTGACTTCCTTCAATTACAGTAGCGGTTGACGTTGTCATGTTGCCGCCGGTCTCAATGCATTGGAATTAAAATTCCATTTACTCATTTAGGCTAAATTATCCAAGCAATGAATGGCACTCAAGTCGAACATCAAAATATATGAGCACGAATTTCACAGTATTGTGCAATTGAGATTGCTTTTGTGAAATGTCGATTTCAAATCTGCAACGCCAACCACATTTGGGGTTAGTTCATACAGCGTCATAACATGAAGTTTAAGTGACACGCGTTTGACTGGTTTGTTAGGTCGACAATAAAATAGGTTATAAACAAATTGCCCCTTTTATATCGCCGACTATACCTCCTTTGGAAACACTTGATCAATAGAGGATGTAAACCTGGAAGTGAGGCTGTCAGATCAGCTGATATAGGATGCAAATGTCTGTATCTCAAAGTACGACACAAGTAGCATGTACTGTCATTACGACAACAAGCAAGCAAACAATCTTGTATTTGGCATCATTTTACTTGTCGTAAGAGGCGATTAACAGGATGGGGTAGTCAGGTTCGCTTATTTGGTTGAAGCATGTCATCGATCCCAATTGCGTAGATCGATGCTCATGATATCAGTCACTGGATTGTCTGGTCCAGACTCGATTATTTACAGGCCGCCGTCATATAGCTGGAATAAAGCTGAGCGTGGCGTTAAACAACAAACAAACTGATGCATGACAGATTCACATTGATTCAGATTCAAATACATCTACTAGTATTCACTTAAAACCACCCCCATTGGTACAAGAGTACAGAATATAATTAATATCAGATAAATATGTATAGAACGAATTTGGACATTGTATACATACATGGCATGTTTTAATTAACGTCAGGATTAACGTTTTATAACTTAGTCATAAGTATAAAGGTAAATTTACATACATTTCGCAAGTTCTAGTGCTGTTGTTGGGGAAAAGTCTTGCCATCGCATCCCAGTTGAGTAGATTGATGCTCATGATATCATTCACTGAGTTGTCTGGCCCTTACAGACCGCCGTAAAATATCTCGAATATTGCTATGAGTGTCGTTATATAACAAACAAATAAACACATTATGTACGAACCCCACGGAGTTAGGTCAACAGCACCAAAGCTTTTCGCAAGAGGTGGACAGGCCCGGTGACTTGCTTGCCTGTATATGCCGACGGCGTGAAAAATTGCCCATAACACCTACCACTTGTTTGTCCATGATTATTTACAGAAAATCGTGATGATGTTTGCAGACTGCGGCGTTAACCAACATGCACACATTCAACCAATCTGATAAGCAACAACGACCCGAATTGGGATATAAATTCAATGCTCGAAATTATCACAACTGAAGTCTACTTAGCAACCGAAAATATTGCCCCAAGCACAATTTGAAAAAGCGCTGAAGACAGACATCTTGATCAAAGGGAGATAACTTTCGTTACGTGTCATGGAGTTATTTCCCTTCTAAGGCTATGGGAATTTTCCAACAGTGAATAAAATCCTTTGTGTATACACGTTGATACCAACTATGAAAAAATATCGATATTTGTGTACGAGTAGCGTCCCTTGGTATATATGTTTAAGTGTCTGTTTGTTGTTTAACGCCGCACTCAGCAATATTCCCGATATATGACGGCGGTCTGTAAATAATCTAGTTTGGACCAGACAATCCAGTGATTGACATCATGAGCATCGATCTACGCAATTGGGATATGATGACATGCCTCAATCAAGTCAACGAGCCTGACCACCCGATCCCGTTAATCGCCTATTGCGATAAGCATAGTCGCCTGTTACGGCAAGCAAGGGTAGCTGAAGACCTATTCTACTTCACGTGTTATATTGAAGTGACGCTAGGATGCACGCTCTATCAAATCACATTTACATGATAGGGAACTGTTTGCTGTGCTAAGTGTCTTGTGAAAATGGTAAACAATGTTCATTGTTAAATATTAATCAGGTAGAGCGAGGGAGGAGGGCGGCCCCAAACGCCCCCTATCTTGCGATGTACAGATATACTGATACCTGTGTTTGTCTGCACAGCGAACCGCACATAAACATAGTATCATACAAAGCATGCATTTAATAACAACGACACATTTGCATTTTTTTATTTATCTGACTCTTCAAAGTCACAATGAGTCTGCAATAACGACAATCGGTTAAAGAATATATATTACATACCTGCATTCACACATGACCAGATGACAAGTTTACGCGAGTCATTAAACCTGTTCAGATCTGCTTAATCACGTAGCGTTTATGTAACCGTCAAAATATGTGTGTTCCTATTCAGAGCCCGATCTAGCCCACTGAGATACCAAGCTGCAGTTTAACATGAATACTCCACTCAGACACAGGTTTTGTTTTAGCCCTTTAATGCCGAGCGCCAGACAAGGTAACAACAAGTACCATCTAAAATATTTCGTATGACGCGGTCAGGGATGTAACCCCGGACGTTCCACTCTCCGGTCGGACGCTCTACCACTAGACCACGGAGGCGGTCCTCCGCAATTGGGATACGATGACATGCATAACCAGGTCAGCGAGCCCGACCACCCGAGATCCTATCTGACGCCCCTTACGACAAGCATGGGCAGCTGAAGATAAATTCTAACCCGAATCTTCACAGGTTCGTAAGAATATGAAGAAGATGCGTGTATTTTAATGCAGACCTCACAATGAAGTTTTGGTAAATAGTTTGCCAGAACGAACTTCGGATAAAACAAACTATATTATAGCCAAAAATCTGCTTCAACGAATTTCGGATATATCAAACTGCGGTATAACTAAAACTATAACTAGTCTGCTATAACAAACTTCGAATGTATCAAACTATGATATAGCTTCATGTCTTCAATAACGAACTTCGGATATATCAAACTGCGGTATAACTAAAGTCTGCTATAACAAACTTCGAATATAACAAACTATGATAAAGCTTTATGTCTACAATAACGAACTTCGGATAAAACAAACCTTGGTGCAGAATCGACTTATAGCAACTTCAGGTAACAATGTAGGGATTAACAAATAGTCTAGTATAACGAACTCCGGATAACAATAACTCATTCAATTTTGTTTTCTTTACACAATCCAAACCATGGACCACGAGATAAAAGGTTGAGAGTATTTTCTGATCGAGTCTGAACGAGATAAATCATTGGTGTACCCCAAGACGACCGCTCATTGTTCTATCGAAACAAGCCGGTCGGTGTCACTGAGATAGTCTTTCATGCCAAACACCAACCAAATAGCATTTCATTTATAAGCGTTGCTATAAAGTGTGTTATTAAAAGCGAAAAACCCTTACCACGATCATAACGATACAACTTAAATCGACAAAACCTTTCCATGATAATAAAAAGCGACAAATCACTTTCCAAAGTCATAAAAACACAGTACGCCAATAAATCTCAAAACGTACAAAATATGAAATCCATTGTATGATACCAACTACATCATAAGCATGTGAAGAGAGCAGGTGTTTGCAAAGGGGAACGTCTCCTGCTCCAACAGTGGCCCCTGTAATGATTCACATTTAACGCAAGTCAATTGTTCGCCTGACAAAAAACATGGGAACATATGGTACAGGTCAAAAGATGGAATTGCAGCGGACATCATTTTTGTCACTGGTGCATCAGATTCGGAAACATCGTCCATATGTCTGCCATAACACGTTTTAAGCTTTACTGAGGCTTAAATGCTGTAACCCTGATCAAACACAGTTTGACGCCATCTTGCAGGTTTGTCGAAAGAGCATGCTCGTGTATACCTCAAACGTTGTGAAATGTAGACATCAAACACTGGAACTGTTGCAATACCGCTCGACACGAAGGGAAAGGTGACTTGTGGAAAGTTGAAGTCATCCCTCTTGTCATACTGTCTTGTGCAAACTTATTCACACTGAATCTTTATGCATAGATCTCAATATAAAGGGGGGCGGTCGGGTAGCCCAGTGGTTAAAGCGTTCGCTCGTCACGCCGAAGACCCGGGTTCGATTCCCGACATGGGTACAATGTGTGAAGCCCATTTCTGGTGTCCCCCGCCGTGATATTGCTGGAATATTGCTAAAAGCGGCGTAAAACCACACTCACTCACTCACTCACTCAATATGAAGGAGATGAGTCGGTCTTTGTAGTTCAGGTGGGTAAATCAATGGAAGGTAATTGACCATTTGAAAAATATTTATCGATACCAGATAACCGATAATCCGAAGCTTAATGTAAACATATTGACCAAATTCCCCGTTTTAATTGTGCTAATCCGGGAAATTCCGATTTATATACAGAAAGGAACGGATCAGCAAGGAGGGGACACAGTTGGTGTCCATCGGGATGTCTAAATGTCCCCCCTCCCCGTTTCACCATCCCCGTTATGTCTAAAAAAGCTGTTCATTTGTCTGTTGTTTGTTTGTTGTTTACCGCTACACTCTGCAATGTTCCAGCTATCTCTAAACAATTGGGATACGATGACATCCAATCAACCAAGTTTGTCGTCCAATCGGTTGCTAATTCCAATTCTACCCCGGATCGGATCTGTGTTCACGAAAATCTATAAAGGGGCACAACTCCGTGTCCATGACAAGATAATCGGGGCGATTTCACAGGAACTTGTCTGTCACAGGAGGCCTCGTCTTCTCATATCAGCGTGCATATTGTCAGGAAATCACCCAACAGACCTGATCTAGGTATCTATTTGGATACGGAAACACTCTCTACCTTATTGATAACGCAACAATAGCCTTTATATGAGCGTAACAGCTGCATTCAAACGCCAGTTATTGATGATATTTTAAGACATACATAAATATATTCCTTTCTGATTAGCATATCAAATGCAGCTCTTATACAATAGTATCGATTAAATTGTCAATACCATTCAATACACCTTCTCCTGATGATAAATCTCGATCGTCTGTAGACCTTGAACTTTCATAAAGTCGGCTGTTGACCTATGAAATTGTATAAAAGAATTATAAGCGTGTTATGCGCGGTTATTCATAAAATGTTTATCCGTCGATATTCATTATATAAATATGTTAATTCCAGCGACACTGTTATAGCTTTCAAATGTTGCCTTTGAATATCCCGTTGCAATAAATATATATCAAACTTTGTTGGGATGACTACGTGCGGTATTACAGACAGTGAATTCTGGTCACAGCGAAGGGAAGGCGACGATGGGAAAAGAGGTTGAATCTGCGGTAAAAGTGCGGTCTGCACAGGTTGATTGAAGCACCCTATAAAGGTTCACCAATCTCTCGTAATGCAAGCAAGTTGGTACCCATCGAGTTCAAAGGCAAATAATAACAGGGATTTATGTTTTGTGTCCTTTCACATTTAACTGACGAACGTATATCATTAATTTCGCTCGGGGATGGTTGATAAGAAAAGCGTTCATTTTCATTAATCTTGGTTCCCCTTTTATATTTTAGTAAGGAATCGTGAATTTTGTAACGTTTGCAATTTTGTCTTTTTAGCATGAGCCTGTTCGGTGGATATAGATTTATTTAATGACTACGATTAATATTCATTTTTATAGCATTATTTTAAATCAAATTTGAATACGTTTTCAGAATATTTTTATTATTTTCCTCATGGATAGATTCATATAAATTTAAAGTCTACGTTACTATCGGTATAACATCAATTTTATATTCAATCCATCTTTATTAATTTCCTGATTTTTCTTAGCTCATCCACTCTTATCGCAGTGAAGGTCACATATCCATTCAACATTAATGTGTCACATAGACAGAGAGAACATTCCCAATACATCATTCACATACAAAAGACGTAAGCACATTGCTTCATAAGTGCAATCAGCTACATTTTGTATAATGTATACATTATTTGATGACATTAACATATCAAACCTATGTGATATCGGGAAAAATTGTTGATGTTAGTAAACATTATTAACAAGCACAAATGATATTCATCTTCACAATATTTTGTTAACAAACTTAACACAATCTGTGATGTTTTCATTCCTTTTTATATCGTCCTGTCTCAATTCGGAACGTATTTGCATATCACATTTCACAATGAACATACATGGTAAACAAGGCAGGGTTTATGACTTGAGCCGACGTGCCACAATGATCTTAAGAGAACTGTACTCATAGCCCAAATAAAATAATGCTATGTGTGGAAATATGTATTTGAAAACAAAGAGAGGATTCTGATAAAGTGATGCATTCTAATTTGTATTAATTAATGTGCTAATTACAAGTACATCAACTGCATTCGGACCAGGTGTCCATTATACTGGAAATACAGTAAACTATCCACAAAGACATTATCTGATCCTGAGAAATAATATAGGTTTAAATGAACAAAAGGATTAACATCTGTTATGGAGATATTGCCTATCTGGGATCCGAGACAAACCTTTTTGTTTTTTCGTTGGTTTGTTTTGCTGTTTAATGCAACACTCATAAATATTTCAGCCATACGATGGCGGCCCGAAAGTAATCGAGCATGGCTCTGAAAATCTAGTCTGTCATAATGACTATGAAACAACTTTACCCAATACAACCCATACAAGTCTATAATATTTCGCAAGTCTGGGAAGAAAGTCTCTGAGCTCCTTTTTACTATATTTTATAACTATTTTTTAACAACTTTATTTTTCTGTACAATATGTTCACTTCAGAGACAAGATATTAGTCCTCATAAAATCTTGTGATTGATATTGTGAGCACCGATCCACGCAATCAGCGTACAATGAGACGCCGTCAGCCAAGTCACCGAGTCTGACTTCATCGTCCGTTTGGTCACTGGGGACCTACACTCACCAAACATCATTAGTTATCAAATACAATGATTAGTACATAACATGGATGGTCTATTTCTAATGTTATGTGCAGTAAAACTAGAAACGACAATTTGAGCGTTCGAAAAAAGAATACAGATGCTGGCTAAAACAGAATGTCTTGTAAACAAATTGATGAATGACAACAAAACAATATTTTGCCTTGCCAGAATGAAAAGAGTTAAGCCTGACTGCGGTCCCGGCAACGGTTGTTTCAGCCAGGGAGCGGGAACGCTACAATCAAGACATAGAGATATATTGATATCGGGTATTCTGCTGATTGCCCCTGAACACTGATAAAAAATACAATTTACAAATGATGCCGATAACTCTGGTTAATTGTCTTATTTTATTATATCAGTTTCAATTTCAAGTGAAAATAACAAAATTAAATTTCATTTTTGGAAAAACACGAGAGTCGTGATTCTGATAAAGTTGCAAATCCGAACCTCATGTCTGAGGGATATAGTTTCGAGGAACAACATGTCGTGTTTGAAAATGCAAGTCACACTTGTTTAAAGAATTCTTTCAATTTTGAGTCACTGAGGGGATACTTCATGAGTCACAGACTTCAATAATAAAGTCTTTGTTCAAAGAGAATACTACAATTGTCTATTCGCATTGTCTCTTCTTCCTAAAACCTATCCTTGTTCGTGTATTGCTGACACACACGCCTGAAAATGAAAGATATATCTTCTTGTAATTTGATGTGCAACTCAACACGAAAGTTTTTGCTAAAAAAGCTAAGTTAAAGCATTCAAGGGGGCGTCTGTAATACTAATCCCTTATCATATAGTATCTTAACGCCTTGTTGTTTAGCCTTTATTAGTGTTTAATGAGCTATGTACACCTGGAAAGTTACACATGACAGAAATTGACACTGAAATGAATCACGCTTTGGCTTCAAAGACATGACAGGGGTGTAAAGTGACATGTCAACACCATCAAAGATTAAAAGGACAATAGGACGACTCGTCAATTTCATAATGTATTGATCATTTTCGTCGCCAGTTGTCAATAAACTCGGGGATCTTCAGTGATCGATTATCACTGAAGTGCCATAAAGGGTAGCTGTTCTTTCGAAATTAGTGACCCCATGATTGCCATGTACACCGCAGTTTCGATCACATGTCATTCAAGAACTCAATAACCCCAGCATTTACCTTGACAAGTTATGAGAACTTTACGTGATCGACAACCATGAGCTTGTCAAATTGAAATCCATACCGGGTGTTCACACCTCAAGAACAATGGAGGGTATACTTACAAACCGCCGATATTGGGGATTAGGCTAACTGAAACACACACCGCGGCTGTTCCGAATGGCATAAAACAATGCGTTATTGTATATTTACGAAGTCAAATGTCTATTTCGGCAAATGGTCTCCCCACTAAAAGTCAAACTGTGAAAGCCTAGTGGCGTCCGTTCGACCCTAGAACCAATTTGAAATGTACAACTGCAATCAGATATTGACTTAAGCAATGTGATACATACACAAAGCTTGACATACCGTGACGTCACGAGTCGCACACTACAGTCTGAGTAACAAGCAATAAGAGATGTTTCAAGTTCGTTCCCATTTGTCGCTGTTTTATATTTACGTCTCGTGGGTGATTGCGCTTTGTTTACATTTATATAATATGTTGATTTCAATCATATGTGAAATTCATATGAAAGTCATGCATCTCGTTCTGACATGTGCAAATAAACAATGGAATGTTCAAATAACATCATTTTTCTGGAATGTATTCAAAGGATATGTTTTACAAATGAATTCCTTATGGAAAGTTCAAATGGTAATAAAATACAATGAAAGCGAATTGTTACCACCGTTTAAGAAAAATGAGCTGTCTGATATTTATTTACACTAATCTGAACCATATATGGATAACATTTATGTAGAGAATATATGCTAGTGAAGTCACCTCATAAAAACTATACATATGCGCGAACTGTCTGTGAGAAATAATATTAAGAATGCATATAGAGACATACGATATAGGAGAAATACCGCGTATTAATACAAAGTAAAGCAAAGCACCTTGGCATTGACAGAAAGGGAGGATTGACTGGCGGGTTAGAAAGGAAGGAACGGATGAGAATATCTGAGAAGTGTGAATTAAGGGGTGATCGAAAAGAGAAGAGGGAGCGGACGGCTTGTGTTTTTTGGTCATGTTTTTTTTGTGAAATGATGAAAAATTGAGATGCTGAGACTGACAATAAAAATAGAATCACGGAAGTTTACATTAAATATAAACTATTGTAACAGGCATTTCTTAGAAGTCTTGCTTGACAAAGGTATAAGGATCTACAAGTAAATGTTGCTATAATAGTATAATAAATACGTTGTTATTCAAACATTGTGTCTACTTTAAAATATTTTAGATGTATCCACCATCATTACCATCAAAACAAACACCAAACTTTTTTATCGTTCAAATTGTTCAGTGAAATTAAACAGCACTCAAAATGAAAGACATTTTACAACTGACTAAATCAAAGGACCAAATATCTTGTTATATATTCTTCAATTGAGGCTTTTATTGATATCGTCTTCCGCATTTTTAAAGTCAATTTTGTTCGATTTTGGCATTTTCTCATTTGACTCGAAATCAACAATAGTTTCTTTCTGTATTGTCATGGCAACTTGTGTCATCACACGCGGTCTAAAATTACCAATGCGCTAGTTTTCTCCGCCGGATTCGAGTACCGTGTCATTTGCAAGGCAATGCGATTCATTACATTTCTAAAACATATTCATCTTTGTCTAAACGTGCACACTCGTTCAACTGATAGATGACTCTTAAACTAGAAAATTGCAGAGGAAGTTTTGATTTCGGAATAACCCTGATATTGCCGTTTCCTTAGAGGTTTAACAGGATCGTCTAAATCAATTTCGGTGCTAAGAAATATGGGATTTGACGACACGTTCTTTATCTCATTAATGTGATTGTATTGTTCTCCCGCCTGTGCATTTGTAGCGAAGTATAGTACGTGCAAGCGAGAGTGTATTATTTTCGTAGTGTTCGATTTCTTTCAAATGATTTTATATAAATCACGTTCAGTTGAGTAACCACTACTTAAAAGTCAGGAAAGTTGAATTGATAGCTGAACACGTTACGAACAATTGTCGTTTGAAGAAAATCAAAGCGCGTGAATTTGTTGCCACTAGTTTTCTGTCAGCTTGGTCAAAGAGTGATACTGCCGTCGTAAAACCATACAGAGGACGCATGAAGATAAATATGTATCAATTTAATTTGAATATGTTTCATTGATCCTAAATCCAACATAAATTTCTTGTTGCCATATTGGATAGAATGCAATGAAATAAACCTATTCGTTTCAATAAAACTTTTTATACATTTGCACTTCTCTTCATAATCGGATTCTGGTGGGTAATTAGCGTCAATTTAATATCTACAACGGATATCTTATTCTGAATGTATTTATAACTTAAAGTATCATGTCCGATAACAAAATTGCGTCGTGTTTCAAGGATGTCTTTGAATGCTTCACGTTGTACTTAGCAAAATTGCAGCCCATATAACGGTGGAAGACACTAAAATTATCCTTGACACCATCCAACCTTGCAGGAAATCAACCCTGGCATTCTGTTTGACGAATGAATGCTTGATCCACTAGGCTAACTACAGCCCCGTGCAATGGCACAGACCAGGACAACCATCACCATTGACGTCCGTCGTGGTATATCACCTTGGTGTGTGATTGTGAAACAATTGGAACACTCAGTGCTCTGATCCTATGATCCTATATGAACCGACCAGTTGATCCTATGATCCGCATGAGCCTGATCTATCTCTGTGTTATTGTATAGCTTGTACAACACTCACTGACCGTTGTCGTTTAGTGCTAGATTCAGGTCCTACATATCAAAACTTCAAACTTCTGAAACTACGTTTCAGGTGCCAGTGCCAAATGTCAAGGCGGGGGGCACCAAGAAAAAGGTTTTCGCTCATTCTACCCATGTTGGAAGTCAACGTGATATTCGGCGTGATGAACGATTGCTTTTCCGCGAACACCTGGTATATTTTCTATTTGATAGTGATTCATAAACACATGCTCAAGATACAGTCGGAATCGTAAAACCACTCTGCTTCATGCAGAGATTTCTAATGGATGTGGAAAGGGTTTTGTCGCTTTATTTATTATTATCAACAATGTTACCCTACAACACAAATTGAACACAGATACGACAAGACGAAAAGTGTCTGCGTTCTTATAACAAACATGGGACTTTCACGACGATGTTTGTTTGTTTGTTGTTTAACGCCGCACTCAGCAATATTCCAGCTATATGACGGCGGTCTGTAAATAATCGAGTCTGGACCAGACAATCCAGTGATTGACATCATGAGCATCGATCTACGCAATTGGGATCGATGACATGTATCAACCAAGCCAGCGAGCCTGACCACCCGATCCCGTTAGTCGCCTTTTACGACAAGCATAGTCACCTTTACGGCAAGCATGGGTTGCTGAAGACCTATTCTACCCCGGAATCACGACGATGTAGAAATATACTTGTGTCGATACAAATCAAGCCCTAAACACCTGTTGCATATTTCTATTACACTACGTTTGTAACAATATCATGAACACTTTATATAAACTACTGACACATCACATACAGTTCTAGGCGCCCTCTACCTTAATTTAGTTACATTGTAAAATAAACAGCCGGTCCAAAGAAAGTATAAACTTGAAAATTGGATTTGACCAAAAAATTACAAACGTTATCAAAACGATACCAGACTGAAAACAGTCGCCGAAACACTTCAAGCGCAAAGCCCATTACGCAACCATGATACCCGTATCAGATACATCACCATCGAATATAATTTCTTCTTGTCTTTTTCCACCATCGCACATAGGTGTGTAGTTTCTTTTTGTCCGGCAGTTTAGTTACCTATCTTCAGTATAAGTATGACAAATAACCATGGCAACTGACCGCGACAAAGACAAATCTACCCCTGTTTTTAACGCTACAATATTAAGTATCAAGTTCAAGGTTCTAAAACTATTATTTAAAGCGATGTGCACCAATATACATTGCTGCGCATTTTGATCGCATATAAAACAATACTGAATGAGGTTAAAATGCCTGCTATTGACATGCAGTTGACATGGTTCATGATCAGCGTGAACGGAAGTAATTCCCGGTCACTTACAAAAGGTGCAAACTGAGATATTTTGAAATGGCTCCATGTGACCTAGTTCATGTTGGGTGTGCACGGACGTAACTATAGGTTACTTACATAAGGTGCAAACTGAGTAAGGTATAAATGCCTCTTCGTGACCAGGTTAATGCTTGGTGTGCACGGACGAGACTTTAGGTCACTTACATAAGGTGAATATTGAGTAAGGTTGAAATGCCTCCTTGTGACCAGGTTCATGCTTGGTGTTCACGGACGTAACTTTAGGTCACTTACATAAGGTGAATATTGAGTAAGGTTGAAATGCCTCCTTGTGACCAGGTTCATGCTTGGTGTGCACGGACGAGACTTTAGGTCACTTACATAAGGTGAATATTGAGTAAGGTTGAAATGCCTCCTTGTGACCAGGTTCATGCTTGGTGTGCACGGACGTAACTTTAGGTCACTTACATAAGTTGAATATTGAGTAAGGTTGAAATGCCTCTTTGTGACCAGGTTCATGCTTGGTGTGCACGGACGTAACTTTAGGTCACTTACATAAGGTGAATATTGAGTAAGGTTGAAATGCCTCCTTGTGACCAGGTTCATGCTTGGTGTGCACGGACGTAACTTTAGGTCACTTACATAAGGTGAATAGTTGCGTCCCCTGGACACGCCAGAAACCTATGATTGTGGGTTCGAATTCCGGTTCACCCCGATTATGTTTCTAGGTTTGTCACCACCATATCCGTGCTCGTGGGTTTCACCGAAGAGGTAAACGTCTGAGACCTGCATCACTTCGGGCTTTCCTCCCACATTAAGCTCACACGCCGTGATATAACTGGAATAATGTTAAAAGCGGCGTTAAACCCAACTCACTCACTCACTCACTCACTGAAAACACCGCCCTGTTTCGTTAAAGTGTTCGGTTATGGTTGGTATGGCAAATTTGTGGTTGTAGAGCTTACGCCTGTTCGGAGGTTCTAAAAGGTTTACCACATGTTATGTGAGAACACCATTTTTGTCCTCCGCTGAGATATTGCTTCAATTTTGTAAAAACCGCACTAAAACCTCATTTATTAACAAACACGAGCTGACAAAAAGTACTTTAAATAGACAGAAGGACGCCAACATCAATTAGCGTTGATAGATGAGTGAGTGAGTTTGGTTTTACGCCGCTTTTAGCAATATTCCTGCAATATTACGGCGAGGGTAACAGGAATAGTGAAAACACTGGAATACACAAACGCCCGTTATAGAAAGAAAGTAACGGGTGAAACATCACGAGGACCAAGCAAACCTGTGATCGATAGTGTAAGAACCCGTTTATGTCATCCGAGTGGGAGGACAGTACGAACACAGCTGATCAGTTCGTCATCAATATCAAGCACCATTCAGTCTCAGCAACCA
This sequence comes from Haliotis cracherodii, assembly GCF_022045235.1. Classification (NCBI taxonomy): domain Eukaryota; kingdom Metazoa; phylum Mollusca; class Gastropoda; order Lepetellida; family Haliotidae; genus Haliotis; species Haliotis cracherodii. Next base: position 19,563,327 of record NW_027266271.1, on the reverse strand, counting down.
TGATAACTACCGATCTCCGCGTTCACCCATTAACGGTGAATGAAAGAATTCGGTTTTACGCCGCATGTAACAGTATTGGACGCCTTAAATGGGCTTCACACATTCTACCCGTGTCGGAAATGGAACTCGCTTTAACCCCTAGGTTATCCCACCGCCTCTGTCAATAGTACGATGGGAAAGGGCAGTGGTTTGTGTATTCCCACGTTTTGCGGTGGAACTCGTTTACTCGTCGTAAGAGGCGACTAACGGGATCGGGCTCGCTGTCTTTGTTGATGCATGTCATCGTATCCCAGTTGTGTGGCTCGTGATTGTCTGGTCCAGGCTCGATTACGTACAGACCGCCGTCATATAGCGGGAATATTGCAGAGTGCGGCGTTAAACAACGAACAAACAAGGAGTTGCGATCGCCTCAGCGCTGTTTGTGTATACATGTCGCAAACAGCGTCTGTTTGTGACTATATATTGAACGCGGACCACAAAACAAACAAGTGAGTGAAAACAAACAAGTGAGTGAAAGGGTGAGTGAGTAAAACCACTGGGAATAACATATCATGATATGGATAATCAAATATGTCATTCTTTTGAACAGATACACGAATGTTACACGGAAAGACAAAAATGAAAATGACATTATCAAAAGAAGAGTTGTATATTTCAGTTACAGCGCGGTTCGTCAGCTTCATGTGAGCAAACAGACGAAGCGGCGCCAATCGTTGATGACTCGTGAAGATCCGGGATAGAATAGGTCTTCAGAAACCCATGCTTGCGACTATGCTTGTTGTAACAGGCGACTAACGGGATTGGGTGGTCAGGCTCGCGTGATTGATCCTCATGATGTCAACCCCTGGGTTGGCTGGTCCAGACTCGATTATTTACAGACCGCCGTCATATAGCTGTAATATTGCTGAGTGCGGCGTAAAACAACCAACAAACCAACCATCGTATTCCGATTACGTAGATCGATACTCATGATGTCAATCACTGGATTGTCTGGTCTCACATATAGCTGCCACATGGCTGGGATATTGTTGAGCGTGGCATTTAAGAACAAACAAACACACAGGAAACTAATTTGGACCGATCGGACTTGATTATTTACAGACCGCCGTCATATAGCTAGAATATTGCTGTGTGTGGCGTTAAACAAAAAACAAACAAACACAAGTATGATACTGGCTGGCCAAAGATCATATTACGGTCGAATCTCAGATTCTACAACACGACTTCCGGAATCTCTCAGTGGCTCATGATGAGCAATCTGTCCGAGACAGTGGCGATAATAAGACAGTGCAACACGTGTTCAAATGCGTTATTGTCTATATCATACGTTCATCCATTACGATATCAAGGCAGGTGTTTCATTACCCTAATTGTTCGGCAGCTACTTTGAATGTCTCTACCACGGTTGCCTCAGTGCCTTCTTGAATAGTGACAACTACGACGAATGTTCTACTTCAGCTACCATGACTGTTGCTACAACTGCCACGACTGATATCACATCTACCACGACTGTTGCTGCGACTACCGCGACTTTTCCTACATCTGCCACGACTGTTGCTGCATCTACTACCGCGACTGTTGCTGCATCTACCACGACTGTTGCTATATCTACCACGACTGTTGCTGAAACTACCACGACTGTTACTACAACTACCGCGACAATTGCTGCGACTACCACGACTGTTGCCACATCTACCACGACTGTTACTACATCTACCACGACTGTTGCTAAATCTGCCACGACGGTTGGTACAACTACCACGACTGTTGCTACATCTACCACGACTGTTGCTACAACTACCACGACTGTTGCTACATCTACCACGACTGTTGCTACATCTACCACGACTGTTGCTACATCTACCACGACTGTTACTACATCTACCACGACTGTTGCTACATCTACCACAACTACCCCAATGGTTGCTTCAACGACCACGACTGTTGCCACAACTACCACGAGTGTTGCTGCAACTACCACGACTGTTCATACAACTACCACAACTGTTGCTACATCTACCAAGACTGTTGCTACATCTACCATGACTGTTTATACAACTACCACTACTGTTGCTACATCTACCACGACTGTTGCTACAACTACCACGACTGTTGCTACATTTACCACGACTGTTACTACATCTACCACGGCTGTTGCTACATCTACCACGACTGTTGCTACATCTTCCGCGGCTGTTACTACATCTGCCACGACTGTTCATACAACTACCACAACTGTTGCCACATCTACCACGACTGTTGCTACATCTACCACAACTGTTGCTACATCTGCCACGACGGTTGCTACATCTACCACGACTGTTGCTACAACTACCACGACTGTTGCTACATTTACCACGACTGTTACTACATCTACCACGGCTGTTGCTACATCTACCACGACTGTTGCTACATCTTCCGCGGCTGTTACTACATCTACCACGACTGTTTATACAACTACCACGACTGTTGCTACATCTACCACGACTGTTGCTACATCTACCACAACTGTTGCTAAATCTGCCACGACGGTTGCTACATCTACCACGACTGTTGCTACAACTACCACGACTGTTGCTACATCTACCACGACTGTTACTACATCTACCACGGCTGTTGCTACATCTACCACGACTGTTGCTACATCTTCCGCGGCTGTTACTACATCTACCACGACTGTTTATACAACTACCACGACTGTTGCTACATCTACCACGACTGTTACTACATCTACCACAACTGTTGCTACATCTGCCACGACTGTTGCTACATCTATCACGACTGTTGCTACAACTACCACGACTGTTGCTACATCTACCACGACTGTTGCCACATCTAACACGACTGTTGCTACAACTACCACGACTGTTGCTAAAACTACCACGACTGTTACTACAACTACCACGGCTGTTACTACATCTACCACGACTGTTACTACATCTACCACGACTGTTGCTACATCTGCCACGACTGTTGCTATATCTACCACGACTGTTGCTATATCTACCACGACTGTTGCTACAACTACAGCAACTGTTGCTACATCTATCACGACTGTTGCTACATCTACCACGACTGTTGCCACATGTACCACGGCTGTTGCTACATCTACCACAACTGTTGTTACACCTACCACGACTGTGACTACATCTACCACAACTGTTGCTACATCTGCCACGACTGTTGCTACATCTACCACAACTGTTGCTACATCTACCACGACTGTTGCTACATCTACCACGGCTGTGACTACATGTACCACGATTGTTGCTACATCTGCCACGACTGTTGCTACATCTGCCACGACTGTTGCTACAACTACCACGACTGTTGCTTCATCTACCACGACTGTTACTACATCTACCACGACTGTTGCCACATGTACCACGGCTGTTGCTACATCTACCACAACTGTTACTGCAACATAACTTCTTCAACTACCACGACTGTTACTACAGTTCTGCCACGGCCGTCATTAAATGTAAAACCACGGTTGCTATTGTGCAGCAACCCTTTTAGCATACGCATCAAATCTACGACCTTGTTCAGTTGTTATTCCAAAAATTCCAGAATGAACACTTCAAGAATCCCATCTCCTGTATGACGTCACTAATAGGACCACATTTATGTAACATTCAAGGAAGTGACTCGATGCCGCTGTCTCTTATTCCTTGTTTATCTCCGGCCTAGTCGCGCTAACGTAATACCATAACACATCACGGAAACCACGGCAATAATTAATGGCGCATTTAATGTGTACTGATAGCTATGTTGTTTATTGTCATAATGAAAAAGAAAACAGGTTAATCATTAATAAAACGAAAAACAGGATACACCAAAACGTGATTAACTCAAAAAATAAATCGTCCAAGGAGACTCTACCCCAGGTGTACTCGACTCTTTGTAGATTTACCTGCGTTCCGGTTGGGAACCAGAGGAAGAGTATTGACAGGACGTTGTACTCGTATACAGGTGTTTTCTAGCCACCACAAGACTACACCTGTGCACTCATTAGCGTTATTATCCGCGTTTCAAACAAAATCAGGCTTTTGAACAGAGGGCTCCCTTCGATGACGCATTGAACCATGGGGTTCGGTGAATCAATTACCCGACAAATATTGATAGAAAAGTCGCACAAAGGAAGTTGAGAATCCCCATGGAGCTTTCGATATCGCGACACTGACATATCATGGCGAGCGTCTGGTAAGACGCCGATACGATGAGAACGATGTCAGGAGCTTGGGGAGAAGGAGGGGACGGGAGCATTCAGTTTTGTCATTTGTCATTCGACGTGTAGCATAACAAATGGTCCCCTGTAGATGTTACTCGCGGAGCGGGTTGACATGTTTTTAAAATCATCTTGATATTCTATATTTTACGGCTTGCTGTGAGGAGTGATTAGTTGAGTTCGTGTTTCACAAAAGTCATTGTCTTTCTGTGGACAAAATTACGCGTATATGAAGAACTTGGTAAGTTTTTGGTTTGAAACAAGGCAATATACACTAGGTAGGAAAATAACAATAAATAATGTTATACGATGCAAATAATGCAACAACAATTAACAGACGAGGAAGAATCAGGGTCCTTTTTTGCACAATGGAAATGTCAAATTTTAATGTCAAAGGGAAAAACACAAGCTGCCTGTTAGTCGTTAGTTTAACAGTCGCATCACCATCTCATCCTACCGGGGGGGGGGGGGGGGGGGGGGCGGTCGGGTAGCCTAGTGGTTAAAGCGTTCGCTCGTCACGCCGAAGACGTGGGTACAATGTGTGAAGCCCATTTCTGGTGTCCCCCGCCGTGATATTGCTGGAATATTGCTAAAAGCGGCGTAAAACCATACTCACTCACTCACTCACTCACTCACCATCTCATCCTACCGGGTACCAATTTACTGCTGACATGTTTCCAACAAAGTGACTTGCTAAAGGAGACACCACATTTGCTACATGTGCTTTAGAGTGGAGCGGAAGAAGTGAAACTGAGAACTAGAAACTCTCAGGGGCCAAGGGGTCGAACACGGTCACCCATCCACCTACTCACCGCAACCATCGTTACTGGATTGACTATAACCAGATATGTTTACTGTCTTTACTTACATATCCTGTTAAAATGAGGTTGGTACAAAGACGTACTCATGTTCAAATCAAAACTATATAATGCCTCCAAATCAGCATAACAGACGCACCTTAGCTATAAACACGGTCACCCATCCACCTTCTCTCCGCGACAATCGTTGCAAACGTCACCTGATATGTGTCCCGTGAGCTGTACAAAGCACCACGTGGGTTTACAGGTATCACTTTGTCTTTCTTAATCTTGCACGTTTCGTTCTTCTGACATAAGCAAGGAAACAATCAGCATAACAGACGCGCTTTAGCCTTACTCTTCATCTAGTTTTGTTGTACAGTAAACTACGGTTATAAAGAACTGAAAGGGACCACTAATTTTAGTTCGTTATAACCGTAGTTCGTTATCAGCATATGTCCAGCAATTCCCAAAGACTAAAAATAATTCGTTATAGCCGTCAGTTCGTTATAAGCATGTTCGTTACAAACGTAATTTAGAGTCCACAACATACACGCGCTGCTATGAACAAAACCAAATCTCATTCATGGTATCATTTCTTATTTTTTGCAGATCATGTGCTATTTCCCTACCTCGTTCTTTCAAGAGATTGTGAAGACATTTTCAGGACATGGTTCATATCATGGCAGGTCACATAACAAATATTGATGTCGGCAATACCAGAGGAGAAGAGGATAGAAGGAGATGTTTCCAAGTTTGGAGAAACACATGAGAAAGTTTATAGTGGTGACAACAAAAGATCCAAAATTCGAACCTACGACCAGTGAACTCTTATACCAAGGGAAAGCAAAACCGAATAGCGATACGCCACGTTGTCCTCAAAGTCACAAAGAGAGTGTTGTTAGAGTCATTCAACTGCCTGGGAAAAGATTATTCACTTGAAAATGATATTTGCCCAAAATAAACGTTACAAGGTTGAAAACAGTCTCCGAAAAACTGCAAACGTTAGATCCGAACACGGGTACGATACCCTATCAAATACATCACCATCGATTAATTATTTCTTGTATTTTGTCATACCCACCATCAAACTTGGAGTATACTTTCCTTTGTCCGGTACTTACATGTTTGTCTGCATATATCCCAGTACTTTCATTATTATACACCAGAATAAAGGCTGGTTTAAAATTTGTGTACAAAGTTTAAGAAGAAGAAAGAAGAACATATTTTATTCAAATGCACAGAGATGTATACATCTTCAAATACACCAGGACCTACTGGATACCAATAACCTTGTTACAGGTAAAAATATAAGTCATTAGGTTTATGAGCTCCCATTTCGACTAGACATACAATCAATAAAGTTTCGATGCCCCTTAGTATTACAGCTTTCACGTTTATTGGTAGTATTGGGTCGTAACGTCCCGTGGGTACTCACAATGTAAAGGACCCGTTTGCTAATGAAGCATTATACAAATTATTCATGATCGTGGTGATGTCTTTTTTCATGAAAAGTGAAGCAATGATGCATATGTTCAATCAAACGTACGCCGAAAAGTCACATGTTTGGCTAAAAGTTGTGTGAAATATCTGACAAGTAGCGAACCTAATTAAAGAAGTTACAGAGTTGGAACTATGGTGAAATATTGATGCTAAAGTGGGCATGTTTTGTAATTGGAATAACTGAAGAGGAAATGTTAATGCTCGTTATAGAATTTGTAGCCTGAAGCCATATTTCACAAAACTGGTCAAAGAACTGCTTTCAAAAATTATATCAACAGCTGATGTCTTAGCCATGGAGATGCCTCCGTTTTATCATCAATAACTCCGAAAAAATGATTCTATCGTGACACGTTAAATTCCTCCGTGAATTAGTTTTCGAACAATACACATGACTGGTCTAAAAAACATTTATTTTAATATTTTGTTTCTCATCAATTAATGTTTTAACCTATGCTAACATACCATATGCAACTTCTCAAACGTGTTTCTGTCTGGTGAGTCTATTGTTTGTTGTGTTACGAATGAAGTGTCATAGTCAAAGGCTTTACTGTTGGTCTATTCTTATACCTGGATACTTGTAACCGCATGACAGGCATGAATGAGCGAATCGTTGAAACCAACAACTCTTCTCCGTTTACAAACCTCAGATGGATATGATACAAGGCATGCATGACTGACACTTGCTTCCCGCTTGCATCACGGACCCAGCTCGTGTTGTAAATGTACAATTAAGACGAATTATACGTATTAAGGTCAGGCGTTTTTGTTAAATGACAGGAAGATGTGTCCTGATGGACGATAGTAAGCACAAGAGACAAAATACCGAAGATAAAAACAAAGTGTCTGTTAATACGTACCTCATTATCCCCTCCATCATGTTGTGTACGACAGGGTTGTCCTCTAGCCCCCTTCTTTTTATCACAAACGTTGAAAGATTGCTCCATGGCTGTCGCATTCGCGCTGATGCGTTTTAAACGTTGGAAATATGTTCTCTTTATGTTGTGTGCAGTGTCCATCAACATAATACAATCCTCAAATGTGATTACTTTGTTTGTTTGTTTATTTGTTGTCAAACGCCGAACGCAGCATGGGGTTAACTGTATGACGACGACCATAACAAAATCGTGTGTGGGAAAAGATAATCTAGTGGCTGATATTGTGAGCATCAGTTATTCGCAATAAAGTTATTTATCTCACCAAGTGATACACTTGGTCGCCTCTTACAAACCAGCATGGGGTGCTGTGGACCAATTCTAACTCGGATTTCACACGGGGTTGATTGTCTTTCATCACACCTTCATACTGATGACATATCAAAATTTAGGCTGATATAACACACTTTCGATGAACGTTTTCGAATATGATTACATGAATTACTTGTTTAATTAAATGATTATTGTGTTTATCAGTAAATCAGTACTTTGTTTCCATCCAAACAAATTCCAGACATTGACGTGAATACGAAATATTACTGGATAACACGACGTTTCTGAAAGTTTTTGGCAAAGATCGTGCAGCCCAACGCATTCGCTGCATGATGACAATAGGGAGGTTGTTTAAACGCCGCCTCGATTTTTTTTTTAATTGCATTAAGTGTGTTAGTTGATGAGGGAGGAAAGGACATAGTGTGCATGTTGTCGACGTTTTCCACATGGCTGAAACCTAATATAACGGACATGGTGCTGACAAACCTAGACAAATAATTTGTGACAATTTGGGATTCGAACTCACGATCGTGGGCTTCGGGCACGCCCAAGGCCTGTAAGTTTACAAAGTGAATTGCTGGGCAGCGATTGGACCAACCACGTCAGTCTTTAGGATTATAATCAACAACACAGTGGTAATATGCAGTGAAACCCCGCGAATCCTGAGGACACAGGACACAATTCACACACTTTCTCACAACTTGCTACTACAAAACAAGGGGCGGTCGGATAGCCTAGTGGTTTATGCGTTCGCTCGTCACGCCGAAGACCCGGGTTCGAATCCCGACATGGGTACAATGTGTGAAGCCCATTTCTGGTGTCCCCCGCCGTGATATTGCTGGAATATTGCTAAAAGCGGCGTAAAACCAAACTCATTCACACTCACTCAATTCACACACTTTCTCACAACTTGCTACTACAAAACAAGGGGCGGTCGGATAGCCTAGTGGTTTATGCGTTCGCTCGTCACGCCGAAGACCCGGGTTCGAATCCCGACATGGGTACAATGTGTGAAGCCCATTTCTTGGTGTCCCCCGCCGTGATATTGCTGGAATATTGCTAAAAGCGGCGTAAAACCAAACTCACACTCACTCAATTCACACACTTTCTCACAACTTGCTACTACAAAACAAGGGGCGGTCGGATAGCCTAGTGGTTTATGCGTTCGCTCGTCACGCCGAAGACCCAGGTTCGAATCCCGACATGGGTCCAATGTGTGAATGCCATTTATGGTGTCCCCTACCGTGATATTGCTAGAATGTTGCTAAATGCGGCGTAAAACCAAACTAATGGATCAGGTGGTCAGGTTCGGTGACTTGGTTGATAGCGTGTCATCATACCCCGACGGCGTGGATCGTTACTTACAATATCAGTCACTGGCCTATCTGGTCAAGACGCGATTATCCACAGGCCACCGTCATATAGATGAGTGAGGCGTTAAACAACAAACAGACACACGATACACAAAAAGACCTTTTCAGTTCAAAAATATAAATGTTTCAACACTGTTTGCCTTAGTGTTTCTGTAAGGTGGTTTTTCACAATCAACACGTGGCCTTCACTTTGAAATAGTTTGACAACCATTAACGCCAACTATATATGTCAGCACAGTAGCACAAGAATGCCCAACATGGCAATAACTGGTACTTATTTACCTCACATAGGTCAACCAAGAGACATATTCTTAGACGAACTTGCTGACACCGATATCAGATACCGTGTGCCGTCCCGTGGCCATGGAGGACAATATTAATTGCCAATGAGGAAAATATCCTCGTCCTCATCTGCATGTACCAAGCTACCGAGGACATCGAATATGTATATGTGGAAATATCTGTTTAACAGGACTTAACCGTACGTTTTGAGATTGCTATTAGGGATCATTTGCAGTGCATTTGCTGGCGTCACGAGGATTAATCTATATAATTATGATTCCACAAAGTGGGGGGGTGTCTCGACGCGAACAAATTCTACTCTAAAAGGGGACATCCTGTTGTGTTCGTGTAGACAGTGTTTGTGAGGGTCATGTTAGTGAGAATCGCGTTGACAGAATGTTGTGTCATGCGTTCTCTATACTTGGCAGTGATCATGTCTGACGTTTCGTTCGTACACTGCGTAAAATATTAATTCATGTGTTTTCATTTCCATTACTATTCTCAAAAACTCATCTCCAATGACAGCACAACATTACTGAATGTTGCTGATGCTGGTCAAGCAACACGCACGGTGAATATTATGATGGAATATCGTTGTAATAACCTAAGCGGAAAAAGAAAGTATAGGTTGGCAATTTGTAATTTTCCTAAAAACAGCGATAACTAGTGGAAAGTGGGTATTGGGAATATGACATCCCAGCACTTAGATGGTCCTTGCATATTCATGAAAATTCCTTGATGGATAAAATTGAAACTGATGTAGAGGAGGGGATTACATATTTGGTACAGTATGTTCTAGACTCGGCGTCCTGTATGAGGAAACAGATCAAATATGGTGAAAAAAACCCACGATAAACCAAAGTTGAATATAGCATGTAGGGCAGCAAGATCTGAATCCAGGAAGGCTCTCAGAAGGTATAGGTGCTGTCGCAGTGAATACAACCGACAACGCTACTGTAAACTGAAAAATGTGTATAAAACCTTTTGTAGAAAGTTCAAATATGATCTTAAATTGTCACGGCTAGTCCGACTAAACAGCACTTTACACAGTCCGAAATTATTTTGGAATACTATACGTTCTCTTCAGAGACATCCTACCCCCAAAGGATCTATATCCCAAACAGAATGGTTACATCATTTCAAGAAGTTATTCTCAAAAGATGATTCGATATATTTGGTAGACAATGAGTGCTTTGAACGTGATGATGATGGCGTCAGTGAAATTCTTAGTGATGTTGACATGCTTCTGTTGGAATCGCCTATCACGGAAACGGAAATATTTAATGCTATATCCCACCTTAAAACAGGTAAATCTGCTGGTACTGATTGTGTTATAGCTGAAATGCTCAAGTACTCACTACCTGATACTATGCCTTTTCTGGTTAAATGTTTCAATCGGATTTTTGATACAGGTATTTTTCCTTCTATCTGGTCAAAATCTATTATTATTCCGTTATTCAAGAATGGAAACGTAAACAATTATCGGGGTATATCTCTCACAAGTATCCTTAGTAAAGCATTTACATCATCAATAATAGATTAACACAGTGGTCAAATATGAGAGATTTGATCCCTGAAACACAAGCGGGATTTAGAAAGGACTATTCTACTTTTGACCACATATTTACTTTGTATGCAGTCATTGAGAAATATTTATCGTACAGGAAACGTAAGTTGTATGTGGCCTTTGTTGATTTTAAAAAGGCATTTGATTCTGTAAATAGAGCTTATTTGTGGAGGTGTTTGAAAAATAAGGGTTTAGGAGGCAAAATGCTTGTCATTATTAAATCAATGTATGCAAATGTACAATCATGTGTTCGCTGTGGTGATATTAAGAGTGACTTTTTTTATTGTCCGATAGGTTTACGTCAAGGATGTGTTTTAAGTCCTATACTTTTCTCATTTTTTATAAATGAGTTATATGTTGATATCATACAGTCTGGTAGACATGGCGTCAAGGATCTTATAACATAACATCAACTGGCTTTGTACTTACATAATGCTTTTTGGTTACGAAGTGAATTGTTACCTTGACTTTGTATTTTATAAAATATGTTATGTAACTCCGTTGTATATGGGCCTGTGGCCTTTCATACAATAAAGAATTGAATTGACATCCCAGGAACAGGTACCCAAAAACACCTCATCCGAACGCGCCACCTTTGACGGCGGTCGTGCGGTGACAAAAAAAAATGGTGAAACTGGTTTCCCGCCAATGGCATAAACTGCACGTGAATGTTAGCTGTATAAATGCGTTCGTCTGCAGGGTATAACTACACGTGATGAAAGCACACAAGATAAATTCCACGACTGTCACAGGAGCAGAGAGAGAGAGAGAGCCATCGGTATGGCCGAAATGGGGGCAACACAGATCCAAATTGCCAGAAGGTTTGGTTGTACACCATTGACAGTAGCTAGGCTGATTCAACGGTACAGGCAGACGGGGAGGACACAGGACAGGTCCAGAACCGGACGACCCCGAGTGACAACACCACTGGAAGACGGTCAGATACGGCTCATCTACCTGCGAAACAGATTCGTAACGGCGACGGCGACGGCGACGGCGACAGCAGCAACAGCGTAGGGACATCCCATTAGCCAACGTACAGTACTACGACGACTTCGCGCTGTTGGAATTCGAGCGAATCGTCCTTTCCGAGGAACGGTACTGGTCAACATCGACGCCTGAGACTGCGATGGGCGAGGCAAGTTCGACCCTGGCAAGTGAGAAATTGGCGTCGAGTGCTGTTTTCTGATGAAAGTCGGTTTAACTTGTTTCGAAATGACGACAGAGAACGAGTTTATCGACGCAGAGGGGAACGTTTGGCTCCGGCGTGTATTCGAGAGGTCGGGCGGGGGAGGTGTCATGGTGTGGGCGGTATTTGTTGAGATCAGAAGACTGATTTGGTGATTATACAGAGAAACCTGAACGCTGTGCAGTACAGAGACCAAGTGTTGCAGCCAGTTGTGCTTCCGTTCTTACAAAACCAACAGCAAGGGACATTGTTTCAATGCCAGGCCCCATACTGCAAGACTGACTCGGAACTTTCTAAACCAACAGAACGTTGACGTTTTGCCCTGGCCTGCCCACTTACCCGATATGAATCCTATTGAACATCTGTGGGACCACCTTGACAGACGGATTAGAGCACGCCATTAGCCTCCCGTCAGAAATGCAGCAGGCCCTGAGAGACGAGTGGCAACGGATTCTAGTCCACGTCATCGGAAGACTGACGTCATCGATGAGGCGGCGTATCACAGCATGCATTGAGGCATCTGGAGGTCATACACGCTATTGAAGGCAACTGTGTCGACAATGAACTTGTAGTGTGTCTGACATCTTTTTGGTGACATTTCAGACAACTTTTGAAAATGAAATTTCTTACCCCACCATTGTTTACCTTGAGCTTAAATTACCTGGGATTGCACAACATTATTCACACTGTGGTTGATCAATCATGTGTTACCCCTCCCTAGATTATATTATAATTCACAACAAAACCTCTTCTTGTTATTTTTAATCGATCATGGAACTGGACCTATACTTTCTTTTGCCGACCAGTTTAATTATGAGATATTATATCAATTTACACATTTAACTACAAATGTATCTCTTGTGTCTGTTTTTCTTAGCATTTCTTGTGTCCCCCGCCGTGATATTGCTGGAATATTGATAAAAGCGGCGTAAAACCGTATTCAATCACTCACTGTTCCTTCTTATAATACCGAAAAGAATTAACTCAAAAACTTGGCCCTGTTTCTTGAAGAGTTAAACTTTACTGATGTAATTTGGCTGCCGATATCTAAGGATTTTCTATTTTTAGATTTAAGCACATTTCAAAATCGAATTAAAATTCAATTCTTGTTCTTGTTACACATATGATTGTGAGATATGTGGTTATTTTCATTTATCGATGCAGATGCAGGTAGTTTGAGAAGGAAGGGACATTTCCTGGGCGACTCTCATTTGACCCCAATGCAAATTTAATTAGCTGTCCTGGTCTGTCTTGACAAACCGCCTCCATGGTCTAGTGGTAGAGCGTCCGCCCAGAGAGCGGAAGGTTTGATCCCCAGCCGCGTCATACCAAAAGACGTTAAAAGACGGTACTTGTTGTTACCCTGTCTGGCGCTCGGCATTAAGGGGCTAAAACAAGGACTGGTCGGCTCGGGGTCAGCATAATGTGTCTGAGTGGGGTATTCATGTTAAACTGCGGCCTGGTATCTCAGTGTCCTAGCACTATAAATCGGCATCAGTCAGGACTGACAAGCAGCCACACATACACGTGCATGCACGTCGCTATATAAGTGCAATAATCTTGGACGCGACGTTAAACCCAATTTCACCTCACACCTCACCTGTCTTGACAAGGGTTTGTTGTGTCCACTGACGGTCGATCAATCTTTGAAGATATGTAGCCAATATCATTATAAATTTAATTGTCAGTTATCGAATAAATAATATGAGCATTGCAGTAGACAATGTACTTGTCACCTTCTACACCCTCACAAATGTGGCTATTGTATGTTTCCTAACGCCGCAGTTAGTAATATTGAAGATAAATGACGCGGCCTCTAAATAATCGAGTCTTGGACAGATAAAACAGTGGTTAATAGTATAAGCAACGACAACGCTGGCGGGTTTAGTCGACTTAGCAATCATAAACCAAGCCATCGCGCCTGACCAACCAATCCACTTTTATCGCCTAAAAGGACAACATACTTGAGTGCTGGGGACGTATTCAAACAAAACATGACATGACCACCATTGAAACATAAAGAATGTACATATCACGGAATAACACACGTCATTACAGTGTTGTCATACTGCCAATTTCACGACGAACAGTACTCTCATGATATCAAATAGACACGTGTCACTGACGGATGTCAAATCATCCATAGCCATCTGAACAAGCCCGGACTGGATCCCTTAAACAAATTCAACAGAGACAGGTGTCTGTGTTAAAATTAACAACTTGCTGGGCCAACTCGATTGGAAAGTGTTGTATCACATTTTGCTTCAAACAGTATCTTATTTCATATGAAATTGACAACCGAATGCCTATCCAATCAGTTCGTTCACCCCGTGCATGATATTTTGCATCTATACACAATCCTGTTTGTGAAAGAAAGTATAATATAAAATGGATATCGTTAAAGCTTTGAATGTACCTCATCGTTGACAAATATTATATTCTAAATTTAAATATGACAAAAATATTTTTGTTTCCGGGTAGTCGACTATTTATTTATGGGTTGTTAAAATATTATGTTTTTGGTAAATAATGTTTATATATTGTAATTTTATTGCCTTCATTTTTGTTCTGGGTAATTCCCCGAAATAGGCACCAAAGTTGGCACTGGTGCTTTAAGCATGAATTTCTTAAATTATTTGAAAATAGATGAATTTCTGTTTCTTTAATACATTTGTTATTATCATGGATTTTGATTCAGGGGAGAAGCACGAAGTGGCTAGAAATATCCTGTAAAAAATATCATTTGGGAGAATTGTCTCAGCTTATGTAACATAAAAAGTGTTTTTATCAAGACAGAAGTGGAATCATCAAATAAAAATATTCCTTATCATCGCGTTGATGAAAATCCTGCTAAAACGGGCAATGTATCAACGGTATCATACTACGAACACTTAGCCATCGCGAGACTCAATGCATCAAACAAACCTCACGTTTTAAATAGTTTGGAATATCACGTTAAATAACAGCGATACCGCTCTGCATTTCACAAATGATACAGGTATTGGGTAACTCCAAAACGTATGTTGAAGCCACGTGTTGTTTGCCTCAATGTCACGGTTTGAATCGCAGTTGAAGGCAATGACAACCATGCGGCGGTATTTCACGGCAATATATCACCATAAAATAATTGTTACACTAACCCCAACTCTTCAACTAGTCGCCATCGTAACACGAGTTCAAAGAGAGGTTTATTCCAAGATGGCGTCGCGCTGGAAATGGCTTGAGAGGAAGACGCCTTCCAAGACCCGCCTTTGACGAAATCAAAGCATCCTTGAGACGCGCGTTAAATAGATTTTGATGAAAATTCCCTCTCCTTTCATCGAATTGACAGATTTATTGACATTTGCGCCCTCGGTTTATCAGAAATACATCTATCTGCGACGTTGAATCATAAGCCTCAAGCGCTGCCGGAATCAGATTGAAACAAGATGTCGGAAAAGCCCAATCCAGTTGTATTCATATCGCCACATCTACTCATGAGGTTTTGTTGACAAAGGGGTGGGGAGGGGTAGATGGGTGTCATGGGGGACAGGGAGAAGTTAAGACGGGGGTGGAGCAGAGAGGTAATTTGACTAGTTGAATGTCATCGTCGACAGGTTGGGTGGATGGGAAGGGCAACGTCGGGGGAAAGGTTAAGAAATGCGGATCTGATTGAGTGACGGACTCACGACGAACGAATCCCAACTGGGGTCCGGGGGGAAGGTCTTCTGGAGGGTGTAGGACTGTCAAAAACTGTGTTACTTTTGCGCGCAGTTTTTTCAAGATAGTATTATTTACCCTCAGTACATTGCAAACTGTAACAATTGAAATTGACAATATGTGATTTTGATATTGATTAAAGTGTTTTTAAAGTGACTAAATTTGTGGTTTGTGATAAATTTAGAAAAAAAGAAACGTTTTATTGAATGACGGCGGAATAGTTGTAATCAAACTTTTATTTCCCCCACATGGTACTACAATCAATGCTATTCATCGTGTAATTGGCAATGCGGCAACGTTGTACATGTTTTGAAACGTGAAATGAACATTATGTGAAACAAACAATATAAATAGCAATATGCCTTATTTACGTATGGACATCACTTTTAAACCATGTTAAGTTCCTGCGTTTTAAAATTTAATTTTACCTTACGTATAATTAAGTCTTCTTTTAACTATTTTATCTTATTATCTTATCCATAGAAGTAGGGAGCGGTCGGATAGCCTAGTGGGAAAAGCGTTCGCTCGTCACGCCGAGAACCCGGGCTCGATTCCGACATGGGTACAATGTGTGAAGCCCATTTCTGGTGTCCCTCGCAGCGATATTGCTGGAATATTGCTAAAAGCGGTTAAAACCTTATCACTCATTCACCCATAAACGTAGACGGAGTAGAAGGTTTAGATCTGGTTGTAGCTGTACGAACCAGCTCAATAAAGCGTGAAAAACAACACCGTTTTGACACCCATTTCAGGCGTCGCAGACAACACATACCACTAAGACATGACCCTTGTGCTAATGACAGAAAGACAAATACGGCGTTCTTTAGCAATTCCCCCGTTTATTATCGACAACGGTAATAGGACCATTAACGTTTTTACCTTTGAAGAAATCCCCCACACAGGCTCTCACGATGCCACCCGGCTGTTGGGATGTACCCGGGACACTCGGCGGGGTGTCTTCGGCGTTAACAATACGAGATTAGTGGTTTTAACCAGTTGAACCGCCCCTGCTATATCCACCAGTGGCACGTGAAATGGAATGTCGTTAATATTCGTCAGAATGGCATGGTGTACATATCTGTTGTACACCACCCGTTTTTCACCCTTATATACCCGTTTACTTTAGAATTATAACTTGCAGTGCATCTCAGAACACATATGTACCCCAAGGATAGTGTGCATATGATGTTAATTATTCGCTAAAACTGATTTATTTCATTTTTATTTCCGGCTTTATGCCACTGTCCATCTGTCCACCCGTCCCGTGTGTCCCCTTTTATATTATCGTGTCTGGATATGTCGGACCCCAAAGTTCATAATAACTGGAATTCGTTTTCACAGGGACAATAGTGTGGCTTGTGAGAATCAAAATTTGGTTCCTAAAAAGCATTATAAATCTTTGAGATAACGGACGTCGTCTCTTTTACCCTTAATCTATCTCTTTATCTGTCTCCTCGTCTAACCCCCCGAAAGATATATATTGCCTATAACTATAATATCTAACTGTAATATTAACTGTATCATGCAAACACCCAACTGGAATATACACCGTATTATGTAAACATCCAACTGTAATATACACCGAATTATGTAAACATCCAACTGTAATATACACCGTATTATGAAAACATCCAACTGTAATATACACCGCATTATGTAAACATCCAACTATAATATACGCCGTATTGTGTAAATATCCAACTGTAATGTACACCGTATTATGTAAACATCCAACTGTAATATACACTGTATTATGTAAACATCCAACTGTAATATACACCGTATTATGTAAACATCCAACTGTAATATACACCTTATTATGTAAACATCCAACTGTAATATACACCGTATTATGTAAACATCCAACTGTAATATACAACGTATTATGTAAACATCCAACTATAATATACGCCGTATTGTGTAAACATCCAACTGTAATATACACCGTATTATGTAAACATCCAACTGTAATATACACCGTATCATGTAAACATCCAACTGTAATATACGCCGTATTATGTAAACATCCAACTGTAATATACACCGCATTATGTAAACATCCAACTGTAATATACACAGTATTATGTAAACATCCAACTGTAATATACACCGTACTATGTAAACATCCAACAGTAATATACACCGTATTATGTAAACATCCAACTGTAATATACACCGTTTTATGTAAACATCCAACTATAATATACAACGTATTATGTAAACATCCAACTGTAATATATGCCGTATTATGTAAACATCCAACTGTAATATACACCGTATTATGTAAACATCCAACTGTAATATATGCCGTATTATGTAAACATCCAACTGTAATATACACCTTATTATGTAAACATCCAACTGTAATATACACCGTATTATGTAAACATCCAACTGTAATATACAACGTATTATGTAAACATCCAACTGTAATATACACCGTATTATGTAAACATCCAACTGTAATATACACCGTATTATGTAAACATCCAACTGTAATATACACCGTATTATGTAAACATCCAACTGTTATATACACCGCATGTTAAATTTTATTTGTGGTATGCAAACACCGAACTGGAATATTCATCGTGTTGTGTAAACATCCAACTGTTATATACACCGAATTATGCAAACATTCAACAGTAATATACGCCGTATTATGTAAACATCCAACTGGTATATAAACCGTATGTTAAATTTTAATTGTAGTATGCAAACACCCAACTGGAATATACACCGTATTATGTAAACACCCAACTGTATTATACACTTTTTTTGCAAACATCTAACTGTAATTAACATTTTATGATGCAAACATAATAAAGTGAAATAAAACCAATGGTTTAGCGATACGGGCTTGAATGACGCTCTCAACAATATCTATGTCAGATTAACGGTGGTCAGCTGAATGTGGGAAGACCTTACGCAGGTCGAAGATCTTTACGTCTCTGGTTACCATAAGACCACGGTGCGGATCGACAAGGCGAGTGGGGCACCACATATTGGTTGCACATAGTGTATCCATTAAGGGAATCAAAATTAATCCAATAAGTGTGTTTGTGATTAAACCCGCAGTCATGGGAGTCTGGTTGGCATAGGGGACGCAACTCTGCACAGATAATCACGAACACGCTGGTTATTGTAGTGTAAACGTTTCATATAAATAATTTGGTTTTGAAACAAACATGGCAATATGCATACCATGTATCGCTACTTACAACATTCATTACGTATAAATGAATGTTGATTAGCCATATTCAACCTGTGTATGCATACAATTGTACACGTTGATCACATGTGACGCTATGCTTTAATGTACATAGCTGTACACACTTGAAGCATTATGTTGATCCCGTGTGGGCGTATGGCCAACATAACAATTCACAGGATGACGTAGCCGAGGTGAATTATGACGTTCCAGGCTACAGGATCACAGGGGTGAAGTCAACAGATCAACACAGCCATGTTGCACAAATTACATCGGGAGATTAATTCATACCCAAAACAAAACATCGAAAACCCTTTGAATTAAATCTTTGCCTGAAATATGTCCCAACAATAGCTTCAAATGAATTCATCACGATTTAATACAAAAGGAGAACAAAGCAGAGAGGTCTTCCTTGTTCGTGATAAATCGCCAGGATATATTTTGTATTCAACTCAAATGTTTCATTAAAGTTCGGTCAATTCTTCTTGGTGGCTACCAAAGAACGAAAGCAAACAAAAACGAAAAATAATAGGACGTGATAAATTCCTTTATGTCGAGACTGTTGTCATCCCCACTACCAGTATAAGGGAAAGTGAAAATCGAGTCTTAATTAAATAGCCATGACACTAGAAAACAATTTATTTTCGCAAGAGTAAGGGGAAATGTCACTGAGAGAAAAGAATGCTTTCCATCAACCTCCGTGGCTACAAACATGACGACGGGCAAGTTACATCTCATCGTGGGACACAGCATAAACAATTCATGGCATGTTTTTATATGTATTTATTGTATAATATTGCTCGTGTTCGCATCGACATGTACATGTATTTGCACACAGATGACATTCACGGGTTTAACATAATTTACCTTGATATTTTATGTCGGTAGTTGGTATTATCGGATTTGGAATCTGCTTTAAGAATGCAATATCTTTACGTTTTCTGGAAGTATCCAGTAGAATAGGTCTTCAGCGACCCATGCTTGCCGTAAAAGGCAACTATGCTTGTAGTAAAAGGCGACTAACGGGATCGGGTGGTCAGGCTCGCTGACTTGGTTGATGCATGTCATCGACCATAATTGCTAGAATCGATGCTCATGATATTAATCACTCGATTGTCTGGTCAAGACTCGATGCTTTACAGACCGCCGTAATATAGCTGGAATATTGCTGAGTGCGGCGTAAAACAACCAACCAAACAACCATCGTATCCCAATTACGTAGATCGATACTCATGATGTCAATCACTGGATTGTCTGGTCTCAGAGACAGCTGCCACATGGCTGGGATATTGTTGAGCGCGGCGTTAAAGAACAAACAAACAGACAGAAAACTAATTTGGACCGATCTTTGAACAGCATTTTTAACGATTCTGAACATACTTTATGATGTTAGAAAAACGTGTTTTATTTGGTTATGACGGTCATAGACGGTTGTTGACATTTGCTACGTCTGTGCGTTGACCATGGCCTTGACCTTGACCTTAATAACCAATGGCGCTACCGTAATGACCTGCGCGTCTGTTTTTACCCATGTTAAGTTTACAATCATGAGTGAACGTTTGTTTCTATTACTCTGCCGCTTCCGTTTTGTTTTGTTTCGTTGCATGTGAAATAGTGAGTATGATTGTACGCCTCTTTTACACAATTCTAGAAAACATATCACGCAAACATATTCGCGCTGAGGCCGCTTTAACCACTTAGCTACCCCACCGCTCCTTTGGAGCTGACAGACCAAAGATCATAACCATGACGATCAGCAGATCCTGGCATGTTAGGGACTACAACTCTGCACAACGAAATACGGCGGTTCACATGGCTGGGTCATGTACAAAAATATGTACATCCCAAAGACATCTACGTCTACCATTTGATATGAGGTTGGAATTATTTTATCACGTGGCGAGCCATTTCTGTTGGCCCCTCCAGCATGCTGTTGCTGGAATATTGCTGAACGCGGAGTAAAACCACTCTCACTCACTCATGACAAGCCTTAGTGTACATACTGTTTCTTCTCACTGCGATCGCTATCTTGTTACGAATAATGAAAGACAATGACTGATCAGATCGAGACGGATCCACACAGTCAAGGTCAAGGTCAAGGTCAAGGACAAGGTCAGGTAATTTTTGGTTCGATTTAAAGTTTTGGTGCCACAGTGACACCGTGGAAATCATGAACACCAAGAGTGAGTGAGGTGATGTTAAATGGGCTTTAACATCGCGTTCCAAATTATTGCACTTACAGCGATGCACGAGTGTGTTTCTGCTTGTAAAAAAACCCACTGAATACGATGCTGCACTTTAACATGGATACCCCACTCAGTATACTGACTCCAAGCCGACCAGTTCTTGCGTTATCCCTCAATTCCGAGCTTCAGGCAGGGTAACAACAAGTATTTAACTTGTTTTGTGGTATGACGCGACCAGGGATCGCACCCCTGAACTTCCAGTCTCCGGGCAGTTGCATGGTTTAATGTCTCTATGATCATTATTGCTATCGCATCGCCGTGTATCAGCTTGTATTTGGGGGGAAGGTCGTCGATCTGTATAATTTTGAAGAAATCCATCACAGCACGAATCTTGCATTCGAATCTACGATCACAGGATTCTGAAACGCATAAGGGTCGCAACTCTGTACAACGAACTGCGATACCTAAGACGAGCAATTCAGGAAAAGGAAATAATAAAAGCCAAAGGTGAAGAGTGAGTGAGTAGATTTTACGCCGCCTATGACATTCTCGACCTATCGTGTTGTTGTTTTACGCCGCACTCAATATTCCAGCTATATGACGGCGGTCTGTAAATTATCGAGTCTGGACCGGGCAATCCAGTGATTGATATCATGAGCATCGATCCACGCACTTGGGATCGTTGACATGCTGCAATCAAGTCAGCGAGCATGACCACCCGATCCCGTTTGTCGTCTCTTACGACAAGCATAGTCGCCTTTTACGGCAAGCATGGGTTGCTGAAGACCTATTCTACCCCGGATCTTCACGAGTCCTCGAGCTATATCACAGCGTGGGGCACCAGAATGGTATTACACTCTGTATCAGTATTGTTAACCACATTCTACCCACAAACCCAATAGTTACAAAGCTTTCTTTATTCTGTTCAGGCCAAAGGACGAAATACATGATACATTTGACACACCTATGCAACAAAAGTTTCAAAACAGAATGAATTTGAAAATATTTTACTGGATTTTAATGACAGAAAAACACATATGATAACTCAATTCAATTAAAACAAAAAAAAACAGTGACATTTTAAATATAATTTCCCCGGGGTACCACATCATTACCGTACAACTGTTGTACTTTTCATGACGTCATACATCACTCAAATTGACACACCAGATCACATCAAACGTGCCGCATTGATTAAGGCATTGACAAAACTTAACCACAATATAAATCGATATTCTGTTGATCACGATCAATCACAGGCGAGCTCTGCTATCAACGTTTAATACAATCATAGCCAAATAATAAATTGTATCTAAAATATTTTAGACAATATTGGATGTTTACGAAATAAAATAACCATGTGAAATTCAAAAATATTGTCCATCGCTTGTAATTATTCCCTGACTTACGTATCGTGATTAATGACGTCACCACGCTGGGGCTTTGAAATGAAACTGCCTTAACATTTGGGGCTCCTCAAATTTCTGTAAGCCGTCCATCATGCAAGGCGTCTTTGATGTCCGGCGATTAATTATTAGATGTGGGCTGTCTGTATGATTTATGCTCATTAATAAAGTATAGGTCTGTCTCAAAATCAGAGATCGGTCGTTTTAGTCCCGTGAAGTAACGAGTCCTGCAATAGCAGCGGACGTCAGATGACTAAACTTCAGAACGCTACAGTGGAACTCACAACCGCATATCAACCGGCGTCCTCGAAGTTAGATTATATTGTGTTATAAAAGTCGACGGTCAGCCATTTCGCAACTCTGACTGGCTTCACCCCTATCCCGGGCGCCCAAGAGCCGCTACCTAATGCTTCATTCGCTTTCATTCCTTCTCAGAAGTTTACAATTTCGTCTGTTCGCGACAAAACTAAATTGACAACCGCAAGAAATTTTATGTTGTAATTGAATAATAGCATGCTCGCTTTAATTTGTTTCAACTTAAAGTCTTTCGTCTCGATAGCGGGCTTCGAGAAATCGATAAGTACTTTAATCTAGCGAATGAAATGAAACGAAAAGAACAAGAGCGACTCAATTTGTTTCCGACTAATCACGGAAGGACAGCGTAACCACAAGCAAATACAATGTCGGCATTTCCAATTAGTACCCCAGACTGAAATGTTTCAAAGAAAAAGTTGTGTTAGTGATGACGTGTAAATAATACTGTTGCATCATGGGTAATGGAGAGTGGCGAATGCATGAATTACCTGTGCGCATACCGACATCGGGTATACTCGTTGTTACATGATTGTGATACAAATACAATGCCTCGGCATAAATTAATAATTTGAAAGTAAAATAAATATGATCCCAAATCGCAGAATGAAAAGAGTAAACCTCGCTTATCCGGACGTTTATCCCCGATGAAATCATCCGGATAAACGAATCAGGGGTATTGAATTATTTCCCTTTGTTGTACGTACGATTCAAAAGCATTCGCACTCAAAACTCCGTATGAACGGAATCTTGTCGAAAAGATCGTTTATAAAAAAATGAAAAAAATACACGTTAAAAAATAAACACACGAAAACTATTGGAAGTTTGTGTGAAAATCTGTAAACGTTTATCATAATTGCGAAGCGGTATTGTACACAAATGGGATCGTGATGAAATATGAATACACGCATTGAAAGCAGTTGAAAAGAGAACACCCAAAGTAATAGCACTAAATTTGTTGCTTTCTGTGTAAATCTGTCTCACGTTTGCATTTAGGGCAGTCACTGGCCTCACAAATTGTAACCCCACGACTAAGAGACGATTTGCGGCACCTTAGACTGTTTGGCCATCCGATACCCTAACCTACTAAAGTTTTGGGGATCAGGTGGTCTACAGGAAACAGCGTCTGACAGAACATGATCTGAAGTATGAGGGCTACGAGTGGCCCAGTCGTCTTAGGCGCCGTAATTGGTAAAACAGATTGCGTCCCCTGGGTGCGCCAGAATCCTATAATTGTGGGTTCGAATCCCGGTCCGCCCCGACTATATTTCTAGGTTTGTCAGCACCATACCCGTGCTCATGGGTTTCACCGAAGTCGTAAACGTCGGAGACCTGCATCACTTCTGGCTTTCCTCCCACATCAAGCTGACACAACATGATATTCCTGGAATGCTGTTCAGCGGCTTTAAACCAAACACTCACTCTCTCATCCAGTAGCAGTTGGTACCCAATCGGCCCATGTACGAAATTGTTACATTGATTATATGTATTATGTACGTCCTCGTACCCCAATGTTTGTTTGTTTGTTTGTTTGTTTGTTTAACGCCGCACTCAGCAATATCCCAGCTATATGACGGCGGTCTGTCAATAATCGAGTTTGGACCAGACAATCCAGTGACTGACATCATGAGCATCGATTCACGCAATTGGGATACGATGATAGGCATCAACCAAGTCAGCCTGACCACCCGATCCCGTTAGTCGCCTGTTACGACAAGCATAGTCACTTTCTACGGCAAGCATGGGTTGCTGAAGACCTATTGATCAATGCTCACTCTAATAATCCCTGGTTGTCTAGGTGAGTGAATGAGTGAGTATGGTTTAACGCCACTTTTAGCAATATGCCAGCAATATCACGGCGGTGGACACCAGAAATGGGCTTCACACATTATACCCATGTCGGGAATCGAACCCTGGTCTTCGGCGTGACGAGCGAACGCTTTAACCACTAGGCTAACCGATCGCCCCATTGGTTGTTGAAAAAGTAATACAGATTGTTGATTAAAGAAATGTTATGCATATTGAACAATATGTCAGCCTTATCACGGGAGTCGTGTTCTGGTAAACCAATGACTGACAGCATGAGCAGCGAACCACGTTATGGGGTCACGACGACACTCAACCAGTCATGTTACAAACGAGGGACCCTCAAACCACTCTAACTCAGACACGATCAAAATGTTCTAACCCACCTTCTCAGCGTTAGCCCGAGTTACGTATATCGGTCCCTAGTACCATTTGCTTGTCGTAAGAGGCGGCTGATAGGGTTTGGTGGTCGGGCTAGATGACTTGGTCGATTGCGTGTCACCGTAAACCGACGTCGTTGCTCGTAATATCAATCACTGGTTTGGACAAGATAAATTTATGTTTATGGTTTGAATATAGTTGATTATATCAGACACGGCGTCAAAAAAACAAACGAACAAACAAACAAACTAGTACCCCATGAAGCGGTAATTCGAAGGGGAAACTAAACGGCCTTTTATCACCATTGACTTAGTGAGTGATTTTTCTGGCGCCGAAAACGAATGGATGTCAGCAGCGCAAATGTTCGCAACTGAATAGATGGCACACGAAGCGCGGAAGCCAACAGTATAATAGAACCTTTAGACGTATGTTGCGGGCGCATTTAAGGCTCGCACGGAGGTTTCAAGACGAATATTCTCGCAACGTACACCTGGCCGAAAAAGCGGTGACTTGCACACTTGGGTACATGTATTTTCACTGAACTGACAAGTAACATGTCGTGGTAACGATACCATCGCGTGCACCTGCACATCTGTTGACGGTCCCTTTCTCATTGTGTTTCAAAGTTGTTGTTTTTTACCATTTCCTTGGGGGAGGTGGGAGGGGGGAGTGTCAGAATGTAATGTATCAGCTCCAGGTATCTGCTTCCCTCTGTTTCCCCAACATTGTATAGCACCATTAACAAGACGGACAAAAAGTATACATTTGTCAGGCAGTCGCTCTTCTGGCTGTTTTTTTAAATGGTTGCTTAAAATAGTTTTTTTACGCTTTTCCTTTTGTTTTATCGTCTGTTGTTGCATATTTGTGCCTTTGGAGGAGGTTTTGACAGGTTGGTGCTGGTATATCATCAGTAATTTGGAATGTGATGAGTGAGTGAGTGAGTCGGCTTTTGTGTCACTTCGCAGTTAAAACTGTCCTGGAATCGTTATAGCTCAACTGAAACGATCGAGACATAATCGTGTCATATGGTGTTATAGATGAAAATAAACCACATATTGTATTATTTAATGTATAATTGGTGATATTATTCTACATTAATGTCTAGTCCAGAAACGCCTCACAAATCTGCGAGATTGCAAAGTCTTATAATTGCATACGTCGGTCGCGTGATGGCTGTAGCGCTGGATATGACGTCATTTTATTTTTCAATACTGAAATGGGAGTCATGTCTAAATATGTCTATTTCTATGAGTGAGTAAACGGTTGCAAGAATTTATGTAAATAAACAAGTGGTTGATAGCGAACAATGATCGGTGTTCATGCTGACACAGAATCCTCTGGACCAAATCAAACAACCCGACTCCGAAGGCATTAAGCTTTATTTTGTTGCAAACAAATAATTATTTTCACGATTCTTTCAAGACATGCTTTTCAGTCATTCATACCTATTTTTCATGTTTATATGTCATAAATCGGCCCAACGCGGAGCACAAAATGGAGCGTTTCCACTGCACAACCACGTTTGATGTACGAGATGCCTGTTAATACATATAATAAAATATAAAACGAAGATAAACACATTGTAACACGTCTCTATATCCTGTCATCAACAACATGTAACAAATTATTTTCAGCCGTCCATTCACACATTTCCAGACACGCCAAGCAAGAACGATATAACTTGTACAGAAACAGTCCATTCTGCGAGTCATTTGTCATTTTCCGCTCATGTGACCCTGTGTCCAAAACCTAACTGGACACTGATAAACACGACAGTCGCATGATAAAGACGTGGGACAAGCGCACAACGTCGTAACTCTCGATCGTCCAGGTGGCAAGTTTCTTCCCGAGTCGCCTACGTGATTCCCCGCATGACTTGCACGGGCTGAAATATACACCAATAAACACAGGCCTTTGAAATCCAACACAGGTGATAATTTACTGTTACGGGACAAAAGATGACCTGACGGTTTACATGTCGTAAGATACGCTTGGTGGGAAAATATATAAATTTAATGTTGTTTATATAATTAGAGAAATATTTTGAATTCTTTTTTTTTTGGAATAATCAGATATGTATTGTGAATGACAGTTTGTGAACATATAATTGCGTTCATGTTTTGGTCCAAAATTTAATTTTCGGTAATCTGAAAAAATATATTCAGGTATTTCAGAATTGTGTTATGTTTACTGGAGGACAGAAAACACGCAAAATCATTCAACACAGACCTGTCTTGATAGAGACGCTCAATTAACTCTGATTGGGCCAATATTAAATTTCTTATAGGTTGGATGAATGCGACCAAATACTCATATTCGTAAGAAATCGATTGAGCGATTCTGTTTACATCTTGCACATGTGTTTCTTAATCACTATCAAATAGTGATTCTACGAAGTGTTCGCGAGAAGGAAAGTGTGTCCTGCCCCACAAGTGGCGCCATTCAAAAACACATGCAAAGGCAAGTCAAATGTTCACCTGAAAAAATATGGGAAATAGGGAATTGCATCTGATATAAATTTTTCACTGATGCGTAAAATATCCTCCACTCTTCCATTAAAAAAAATTGAATTTGAATACCAGTATATTTTTTTATATACGACAGAAAACGGTGAAAAAAAATAAGTTGGTTTCTATGGCAACGTGGATACTTATATGTGTGTTTAGTTAAACTAAAATCCATTTATAGACCGTTGTCGCACATTTATTAACAAGGGGATTTGCATCGTACCCATGATTCGTTACTCCGTACTATTTTATTGTGATTGAAACCATGAGCATCTCACTACGCAATTGGGATACGATGACATGCATTGCTGAATGCTCAGGTATGATTTGTTTGTTTTTAACGCCGCACTCAACAATAGTACAGCCATATGACGGCGATCTGTAAATAATCGAGTCTGGACCAGACAATGCAGTGATTGACATCATGAGCATCGATTCACACAGTTGGGATACGATGACATGCATCAACCAAGTCAGCGAGTCGCACCACCCTATCCCGTTAGTCGCCTCTTACGAAAAGCATGGGTAGCTGAAGACTAATTATAGCCCGGATCTTCACGGGACTGGCTGAGATAGCAATTCACTTTTGACGTCGAATGAATTGTTTGTGTTAATACTGTTCGACTTGAACCATGAGCTAATGTTCTGTAGATGGTGCCAGTTGAAAAACAAAGATGAATGTTTTTTATGAAACTAATGCTAATATTCAAATGGATGCTCTTGTAGGAATGGCCATATCACCATCTCTCTGTGATGGCTTTCCGGTCTCACTGCTCTTGGTGTTTTTTTATGTCTCCGAAGGGTTTCCTGTGGTCAGTCATTTGACCTGCAGACTTCAAATGGTCAAGTTTGTCCCAGGTGGGTTGAGCCGACCCACTTATCTGTCCCTTTCTCAGCGGCTGTTGTACCCACGGAGTCCTTGACAAAAAAGCTCAACGCTGACAAGCATTGTCTAAAAACACAAGTTATGGCCAACATAATATATGACCCTACAGAAGTACCCCTGAACAGCTCTCGCCTTTATAACAAATACCCAAACTCAGAGTCAGAGTTCCTTGCGGTCAACCCGGCACCTCTGCCAGCGAGATACTACGATTCGTCATATCCTACACAGTCCTTTCAACAAATTAAAATGTTTTTCATCTGTTTCGTTTTTTAAAAGTCTCCACATTAAGATAAACATATGTCATTAAATGGTGAGACCGCCTCCGTGGTCTAATGGTAGAAAGTCCGCCCGGAGAGAGGAAGGTCCGGGGTTCGATCCCCAGCCGCGTCATACCAAAAGATGGTACTTGTTGTTACCCTGTCTGGCGCTCGACATTTAGGGGCTAAAACAAGAACGGGTCGGCTCGGAGTCAGTATACTGTGTCTGAGTGGGGTATTCATGTTGTAAACTGCGGCATGGTATCTCAGTGATGTAGCACTATAAATCGGCATCAGTCCGGACTAGTACAAGCAGCCATACACACACATACACGTGCATGCACGTCGCTATATAAGTGCCATAATCCTGGACGAGACGTTAAACCCCA
The DNA here is from genome assembly GCF_022045235.1 of Haliotis cracherodii. Taxonomy (NCBI): domain Eukaryota; kingdom Metazoa; phylum Mollusca; class Gastropoda; order Lepetellida; family Haliotidae; genus Haliotis; species Haliotis cracherodii. The sequence continues at coordinate 19,534,143 of NW_027266271.1, read as the reverse complement.
TTTCACCTCACCATTAAATGGTGAACTTTCATATCCTAACACATGACGAACTCTTTCTATTTGCGTATCTATCCGTCGTTTACACAGGATGTATCTACGGCAGACATAGAATTAAGTTCACCCACACTACAACCCAGTAACTATTTCCTGTTCCGGCAAATGAAAGCTGGCCTATGTGGAAGACGCTTCCAGGATGACGAGGACGTAAAGGCTGCCACAGAGGCGTGGTTAGAGGACCGACCTGCGGATCCCTATAAAAGTAGTATTAAAAACATGAAGGATAAATGGAATAAGTGTATTGAGGTGAATGGAGATTATATAGAAACATAGCAGTACAAAAGATATTCTGTGACTTGGTCTTATAATGAAGTTACAAAACTTATTGAACGCCCCTCGTATATTATCGTACAATCATTGTGGCAGTTGAAGATGCATATCTATATGATTATATAAAACAACCAGTAAAACGTACTGAAAGGCTTCCATTGGCCCGGATTGTTCTTATTTCAGGGGCGGTCGGGTAGCCAAGTGGATAAAGCGTTTGCGCGTCACGCCGAAGACCCGGGTTCGATTCCCGACATGGGTAAAATGTGAAATATCAAATGAGTAAAACATGTTCGGAGCTATAAAAAGTGAGATATATAGGGCGTCCCGTATCCCAGTCCACATCCTTGGGAGTGTCCTCTAAAGTACTGTCGGAAATGCTAGAAAAATGTTTTTTGCCCGTTAAAGAAAGGATTAAAAATTTCACAGACTGTTATAATATCGAGTGACAACCGATCGGCTTACCTGTGGTTGGAAGTATTTCACTCACAAGGAGTCCTACCAACAAGTTTACAGGAGAAACATTCAAACGAAAACATTAAGTTCACATTAATTCCAAGTCCAGTGATGGCAGTCTGTAGCGTACTATAGAAATATGAGCACGTGACTCCGTTATAATGATAATAATGTGGTCTTCATAAACCAAATCGAGTGACATGTGCACCTGTGAGTATGCACGTGCCGGTGTGAGGTCATCACCTCGGGACAGGTGTAAGATGATAACCTAAGGTTATAGGCCGTTTCATATATGCATGACAACATATGACACGGTATGGTGCTGACAAGCCTAGAAACATAATCGGGGTGAACCGGGATTCGAACCCACAATCATAGGTTTCTGGCGTGCCCTGGGGACGCAACTCTGCACGCTTTAGACGACTGGGCCACCAGTGCCAGCTGTCACATACGAGGGATGGTTGAAAATCTATGAACCTAAATATAGCGTTAGTATAGCAGATCCTTAACAATCTGTTTGTATGGAGTACAATGTGTTCCATGCTTTGTGGCTACATTTGAGCACAACCAGCAGCATATGTCTGACATCAAAGTGACGAGGTATTCTCCGGGGACGAAATTGGACAATGGATCTCGGTGTCATCAAGTATCTACAGCTGAAAGGGCCAGCAACCATCCATGCGGACATGGAGTCCAAAGGAAGGGATGATGTTCCTTCCTTTGCCACTGTTTGCAACTGAAATTGACAGCGGAGTGTGAAAAGGGGACGAGAGAGCCCCGAATATGATCCACGCTCAGGGATACCTTCCACTGCCGCCACTGAGGATAATTGGGATGAATAATGATATAATGATGGATGGATGAAAGAGTGAGTGAGTGAGTTGGGTTTAACGCTGCTTTTAACATTATTCCCGTTATATCACGGCGTGTCAGTTTAATGTGGGACGAAAGCCCGAAGTGATACAGGTCTCAGACGTTTACCACTTCGGTGGAACCCACGAGCACGGGTATGGTGCTGACAAACCTAGAAACATAATTTGGGCGAACCGGGATTCGAAGCCACAATCATAGGTTTCTGGCGTGCCTAAGGGACGCATCTCTGCACAGCGAATCGCGGCGCCTTAGACGACTTGGCCACCTGTGTCCCTTATGGATGAAAGGTGACTCATCACGCGTTACAAAGCCACTATAGTAAGAACCTGACAGAGTTGACAACATTCTGGGGTGAGGTGAGGTGAAATGGGATTTAACGTTGCGTCCATGATTATTGCACTTATATAGCGACTGCATGTAAGTTTGTGTGGCTGCTTGTACTAGTCCGGACTGATGCCGATTTATAGTGCTAGCTCTTTGAGATACCATGCCGCAGTTTAACATGAATACCCCGGACACAGTATACTGACTCCGAGCCGACCAGTCCTTGTTTCAGCCCCTTAATGCCGAGCGCCAGACAGAGTAACAACAAGTACCATCTTTTAACGTCTTTTGGTTTGACGCGGCCGGGGATCGAACCCCAACCTTCCGCTCTCTGGGCGGACGCTCTACCACTAGACCACGGAGGCGGTGACAACATTCTGGGGAATGAACTGGGCATGACTAAGGTTGCAGATCCCCTGGTTCCAAGACTTCTGATCAGAAACGCTCCCGATTCATGATCTCTTGGAAAATTCCATCAGCTGCCAAGGCGATGGCTTCGATTTTCTGGGATTCCAAAAGATCAGGCCATTAGTGGCCATTATTATGCTAATCTGCTTCTACACTCACTGAAGGTGTGCTGTTCCACGAGGAAAATGCACCTGTGCACATGTCTGTTGTCGCCATGGTCGCTATGCATGACTTTCGCCTTTAACTCATTGAACATCCTTCGCATTGAGGGGCACGGGTGGCCCAGTCGTCTAAGGCGCCGCGATTCGCTGTGCAGAGTTGCGTCCCTTGGACACGCCAAAAACCTATGATTGTGGGTTCGAATGCCGGTTCGCCCCAATTATGTTTCTAGGTTTGTCAGCACCATACCGTGCTCGTGGGTTTCACCGAAGTGGTAAACGTCTGAGACCTGCATCACTTCGGGCTTTCGTCCCACATTAAGCTGACACGCCGTGATATAACTGGAATAATGTTAAAAGCGGCGTTTTACCCAACTTACTCACTCACTCCTTCGCATTGAAGTAGATTTGGCACCATCAGATCTCCATCCTCTTCTCAGACTTGAAGACAGAACTGTCTGGCAAGCATTACGCAAATGATTATGACGTAATGTCTGCTGTGGAGGATTGGTTGGTTGGTTGGTTTGTTGTTTAACGCCGCACTCAGCAATATGCCAGCTATATGACGGCGGTCTGTAAATAATCGAGTCTGGAACAGACAATCCAGTGATTAATATCATGAGCATCGATCCACGCAATTGGGATCGATGACATGCATCAACCAAGTCAGCGAGCCTGACCACCCGATCCCGTTACGGCAAGCATGGGTTGCTGAAGACCTATTCTACCCCGGAATCTTTTAGGGTCAGAAACAGTTAAGAAACGTCATCAACCAATAAGTGACGTCATATGTCTCCCTAAAAACGGAACTGCCTGTCACGTAGAATCATTTACACTGTTTTCAAACCAAATTAATATATGATGGATAGACACTCGAGTTGTTATCGGGGGCAACGCTTTTGCAATGATTGTATGTGGCACGAAAAGTGTAGTAGCCAAAGGGATTCACATAACCAATTTTAACAACAAATCCGATCGACGCACACAGTAGCATTTCTGTCACAGTTTCGTTTTGACCCTGTCCTATAGTCAGGCTAGATCGCAGATGGAAGTTGTGACACAAGCCATTTATCAAATATTCACGCGGACACGGAGGCTGTTCGCGACGGTGCCGTGTAATGAAATCCTCCGATGGCACAATGGTGAAGAATATTCCGTTTGAGATTTGTCTGTTACTCTGTGTTCAAGAACACGGCTACTCAGAATTCATTTGACAGTTTGGAACGGACTATTTAATATTCGGAGGAGGGTTTATTAGAGAGAAAGTAATGTTTCTGTGACTGTTCAAGCCACACAATTGTATTCTCAAACACTATTCTGTGAGTGTGTATGGTTTTACGCCACTGTTAGCAATATTCTAACAATATCACGGCGGGGGACACAAAAATGGGCTTCAGATACGTACCCATGAGGAGAATCGAACGCACGCCTTCGACGTGATTAGCGAACCATTAGACTATCAAACCGCCTTTGTTCAGGGCATCAAGTAAATCATTTCTATGTAAAAAAAACCCTGAGGTACAGTATTTTCAATGAACATTTTATTTTCGGAAACGAAAATGCTATACACCACACATGTAGAAGCCGAAAAGACATAACTTGATTTATTACTTCATGATTTATTAATATTTTACTTCCTTTCAACTTATTAATACCGCTTGCTACCTTATTCCAGGATCGTCCTCAATACCGACGGCAACTCCAAAGACAGACATACCACAAGAGCGCGGATAATTATGTTCCAAATCAATTTCAAAGAAACAACGATATGCATCACAGTTTCCTTGTCTCAGAACACACTCCCAAACAGAACTTCGATGCATGGATACGATACTTTGTGTTTTGTATCAGCAAATAGATGGAACGTGCAAGTTGTCAAGTTCCTTCCTATGCATCATTCAAATTAAAACAAACGCCTATTAATAACCCTCTGTCTGTGGCTTTGATCTTCAGTTTCAGCTGCAACAATAGATGATATATTTCAGTGAGTGTAGAAGTGTAATCAATCTGGTTAAATTAAAAGGAATCTTTCAGTCTGACATTGTGGAACTCTGGTAGACAAATGTGCTCTCTGTGGCCACACTGACGTAACCGCCTGGTTGAATTTTGACGTCAGGATACAGCAAGTCCCAACAACTGATTTTGTGATGAATTTTGTGGTTTATGTATTTCTATGTTTGATAATTTGATTATATGAATTGATAAATAAATGAATAATTCATAAGAAGTGGCATTGCGATTTGGCATCAATGACAATACACGCTACAGTTGCTATAGCAATTGTGGCAACTGACTCAGAAATGGACGACGCTCAGCTTTAAAAGATGATCATCAATTCAAATATTAATTAATCAACTTCATTTTTAATACGAACAAGAACATCTCGTTTAGTTTTTTAAAAAACTGAACGATTCACAGTCTCACGTTCATTCGCTATCACGTTATTTCGATGTTTCTTGAAAATGGCAACAATGACCATCTTGAAGTCGAGTTCTTCAACAGTCGTCAGTGAATAGAACTAGATCGGAAACATCGCAGATCAAAAACACCAGTTCCAGATACAATCAACTCTCTGGTCAAGAGACACACACTCAGCCAGAACATTCACTTTCGCATTGCCAAACACTGCCGGGGCTGACCGGAGCTATATATCACTGGGACGAACACACACACTAACGGAAGAGATAGCCAAGCAGATCCCCAGTGACCAGCTATCGTCCGGGAAACTAGATTGATGGAGTCTGGGCGTCTGACATGGTGTACGTAGCCCATCAGAGTTGTCTTTTCCAAAGACTTTGGAAAATAAGACCCAGATTCCTACAGATTAAGTTAATTATTTGTGGGTCTCTGATGAACTGATCCTTGTTACAGCAACACTTGGTTAATTTGGACTCCGTATTAATCCGGAAACATCATTCCACAATTTTGATCCAAGTGTCTAAAATGTAACATCAAGCAGTACACGTGATTCCTTAATCATGAAATCTGGTAATCCGGACGATTGCGTTGAAACCTCCTTAATCCGAACGGCTTTGTCCGGATTAATTAGGTATGTTTCCATGTATTTCTGTAACTGCATGTAGAAGTTGGAGTACTAAGTAAGGATAAGATATATGGATGATAATATCAAACCAGTCAAACAACAGAACCAATGCCACATTCAAAGAAATTCTTTTTGTGAGGTCATTTTGATGATGTATAGAATATAATGTAGTTCTTGAATCGCTGGGGAATTGTGTTTAGAATCCGTATTTTGATAAGAAGATTCAGAAAACGTTCCAGGTTTGTCCTGTACTTGAAACAGTATGACGTGAAGTGTCATGACAACCAGTCTCGAGTCAAAAAAGCAATGACATCTCTTAATTTAATTCCGGACATAAAATCGCTTGAGAAGATTAGAGACACTTTTAGAACATATTCTTCAAGACATTAAATTTGGAATGCGTTATATTTAATGCACAAAGCAGCTGGGTTTAGGAATATCTGTATTTCGTTCTTAATACAATATTATTTATTGAACAAATTCCCTTCACCCGCATAATCACATACGAAAAGAAATGGTCAGTACATTTTGATATAGGCTTGATATAATTGCTTGCACCTGCACGGAACCGTCTACCAAGTGCAAGTAAAGAGATTGTCATCAATACCACTGTCATTAGGTCAGTTTATAATTGCAAAATAAAATGACAAAGAAGACAAAAATCGATATGATATCCAACAATAGTCTCGCCGCATCGATGAAGCATTGTATAAGGCCCGTGCCGTTCTCAAAACTTATCGTAATGTTTTACCAATCGACGTGGGTCGTAATTTGGGTCTGACACGGGGTAGGCTCTGACAGGGGCCAGCATAAATCGTGGGGCTAATGAATGGAGGAGATAAACCTCTGCCCCCACAGATAAAGACTACACACTCCTCATGGAGCCGCTCAGATGCCTGGTCCCTGTGCTAATTAGTGCAGTAGGAAACAATGCAAGGCTACTGTTTCGTAACATGGTAGAGACGTGGTGGGTGTACGGTAAATGTATGCTAAAGACAGGGTTGAGTCATGGTAGAGGCGGAGGCATGGTAGAGACATGGTAGAGGCAGAGACATGGTAGAGGCGGAGACATGGTAGAGACATTGTAGAGGTATGGTAGAGACATGGTAGAGGCAGAGACATGGTAGAGACGTGGTGGGTGTATGGTAAATGTATGCTAAAGACAGGGTTAAGTCATGGTAGAGGCGGAGACATGGTTGAGACATTGTAGAGGTATGGTAGAGACATGGTAGAGGCAGAGACATGGTAGAGAAGTGGTGGGTGTATGGTAAATGTATGCTAAAGACAGGGTTGAGTCATGGTAGAGGCGGAGACATGGTAGAGGCAGAGACATGGTAGAGGCGGAGACATGGTAGAGACATTGTAGAGGTATGGTAGAGACATGGTAGAGGCAGAGACATGGTAGAGGCGGAGACATGGTAGAGACATTGTAGAGGTATGGCAGAGACATGGTAGAGGCAGAGACATGGTAGAGATGTGGTGGGTGTAGGGTAAATGTATGCTAAAGACAGGGTTGAGTCATGGTAGAGGCGGAGACATGGTAGAGACATTGTAGAGGTATGGTAGAGACATGGTAGAGGCAGAGACATGGTAGAGACATGGTGGGTGTAGGGTAAATGTATGCTAAAGACAGGGTTGAGTCATGGTAGAGGCGGAGACATGGTAGAGACATTGTAGAGGTATGGTAGAGACATGGTAGAGGTAGCGACATGGTAGAGCCATGGTAGTGACAAGGTAGATATAAGTGAAACACGTGAGATACTTTGTAGAGATATATTAGAATGGGTAGCGCCATGGTAGTTATATGATAGACACACGGTCGACATGTGGTAGATATGGTAGAGTCCGGGTAGAGATATGATAGAGACAGGTTAAACATGGTAGAGATATGGTAGAGGTAGGATAGCGCCATGGTAAATATATGATAGTCACACGGTAGACATGTGGTAGATATGGTAGAGTCAGGGTAGAGATATGGTAGAGACAGGTTAAACATGGTAGAGATATGGAAGATGTATGGTAGACATGTGGTAGAGTCAGGGTAGGGATATGGAAAATACCGGTTAAAACATGGTAGAGATGTGGAACAGGTATGGTAGACATGTGGTAGATATGGTAGAGTCAGGGTAGAGATATGGAAAAGACCGGTTAAAACATGGTAGAGATATGGAACAGGTGTGGTAGACACACGGTAGATATATGGTAGACATATGCAAGTAGATGTGGTAGCGGTTGGTATAGCGGTACATTAACGTGATGGATGGTATGTGAAAGTGTTTTAATTATTGCGTTTATATTGCAGACAATACAGAAATGTTCACTCTGGTTACAGTGGGTATTGCTAATAAACGTATATTTCTTAATGTCCTGTATATTATAACAGTGCATCAGTTATAAAAGGTTTGACATATTATGGAGTTCAAACTGTGATATCCCAAAAGTAGAGATATACCCAAACCTCATCAGCCCGGACCCTGATAAATCGAACATCATTTCTTTGAGGTGATTATTGATAAAGAGATGTTGCTAATTACCAATGATTCATAAATCCATAAAATCGTTAATCCGGATGATTTCACGAAGAAAGTAAAGTTCGGATCAAAGGGGTCTCACTGCATTTATGTTACTTTTCCCTTGAACACAGTTGGGCGTCCTGTGTGAATACCAGGTGTAACCGCCATCTGATACAGGAGTAAAAACTCGTCTTCAGTGAGTGAGTGCGATTTATGCAGCTGTCAGTAAAATCACATTTCACGTAAATCAAGTGAAAAGTAATCGAGTTTACACCAGACAAACTAGTGGTTGATTGTGCGAGCAACGATCAGGTCCCTATAATTCCGATTTGATGGTAATCGGGTTAAACAGTGAGCGGACTTTCTCGGAAACCGAAGAGTTGATATATGTGTTGAGCTGAGTGTTTGATTCGTGGTATCGTAAGCATGGATTTCACTGTTGAGGTGGGGAATATAGTTCACTACTCTTACAACTAAGGGTCGGTGGGGTAGCCTAGTGGTTAAGGCGTTCACTCGTCACGCCGAAAGTCAGGTTCGATTCCTCACATGAATAAAATGTGTTAAGAACATTTATGGTGTCACTCGCCGTGATATGGCTTGAAATGTTGCTAAAAGCGTCGCCCTCACTCACTCACTCGCCCACTCCCTCCCTCGACCTAACTCACTGTGCGGGGCGGCCGAGTAGCCTAGTGGTTAAAGCGTTCGCTCGTCACGCCGAAGACCCGGGTTCGATTCCCGACATGGGTACAATGTATGAAGCCAATTTCTGGTGTCTCCCGCCGTGATATTGCTGGAATATTGCTAAAAGCGGCGTAAAACAAAACTCACTCACTCAGTGTGCATAGTCTATTCTTTTTTTCAACAGTGTTCGTGACACTGTTATGGACAATAGCTGATACCAAAGATGTCAAGTGAAGACGTCACGATCAACTGATGCTCATATCAACTGCCATGGAGAATGTCTTTTGTATGGGTATTAGACGTGCATAACAGTATTCGTCAGGAAAAAAGGATTAACGGAGTCTTAATACAGTAATTAGTACAGGATAATGCATGATATAGTCCCTCTTTAGGCCCTGGAGTACCACCCGCCTTGGTGGTTATTGCCTGGTAATTGTCACTTGTCAAGGTGTCAAACATGTCTACTTGCACTCAACACTTCAAAACCATATCCAAAAGCAAACTTAAACGTCATATAAAAATATAAATATTCTGTGTGATGATAATTTTAAATATATAACAAGACAATCGATGTTCGACCGTTCGACAAGTTGCTGAAAACAGCTGACAAGGTGATTGGTGACACCGGAAGTGACAGAATGATATACTGGCCGGCCGATGGTCAAATGACATTGTCCTTGGAACTGATTAAGTCCGAAACTGACACCAAGATACAAAACACGCACTTCAGTGCAAGCCGGTGCTCTTTCAAAATTTGTTAACAGCTTAAATCTTTCTAACCCAAACTAGAGTCCTTGTTGAACAAGATAACAGCTTAAAGACAATGCCACCTAATTTCTACCAGACAGCGATAAATATGCTACTATTCCTCTGACACTGACAGCGGACGAGACCAGTTGGACTTTGTCTTCACTCCTGTCCAGTATTAAACCATCTGACCACTCCAGACTCAGGGTTGAGTGGACACAGGCTCACTGCAGATGACCATCATCGGGAAACACGCCTGTAAGCAAAGGTCATCTTTAATGATAAATGGACTTGGTCATCACGTTAACCCTTCGGAAGTTTAAATGAAATTACACATTGTTGTAGTGGACGGATATATATTAAATTGCAATCGTCTTCACAGGTCAGCTGTATTTAGCACAGGGTCAGGGGTCACCAGGCCGTCTAAGGCGGGGCTGTACACAGATGCGTCTTTTTGGCGTACCAGAAACCTATGGTCGTGGGTTCGAATCCCAGATTCGGGATGATTATGTTCCTACTATTGCAAGAACTATACCTCTGTCCTCAGTCCTGCATCACATCGGGTCTTCGTCAAACTTTAAGGTGACATGCCGTGACTAAGTGGAAATACTGTTCAAAGCGTCGACAGAAAACCAACACACTCACTCAATATCTCCAACAAGTAGTCTATGGTAAGACGGTAGTTGAGTTTTGTGTCTTGTATATAGGGGTGGGATGGGTTGGGGTGAGGGGGATGGGATGGGGGTTGGGGTGGGGGGTGATCCAGAGTGTGACATCGTGAGCTTCGATCTATGCAGTCAGGATACGATGACACATGTGAACATGCTGATGACAAATCCCGGATTATAATACATTATTCCAGTTATATCACGTCGTGTCAGCTTACTTTGGGAGGAAAGCCCGGAGTGATGCAGGTCACAGACGTTTACCACTATGGTGAAACCCACGAGCACGGGTGTGGTGCTGACAAACCTAGAAACATAATCGGGGCGAACCGGGATTCGAACCCACAATCATAGGTTTGTGGCGTGTCCAAGGGACGCAACTCTGCACAGCGAATCGCGGCGCCTTAGACGACTGGGCCACATATGCGCGCATATGGGACTTGATCCACGACCAGTGGATCTTGAAAGCTGAAGGACATATTTCTGCACAGACAATTGAACCGCTTTAACCACCTTGTCGCATACAGTTAACGAATTATAGAATACACTGACAAACGTATCACAGTGTGGAGTAACATAAGATCCTGTCCGGACGAAGGAATTTTCAGATTGGCGGGGTCCGGAATAACGAGGGCTCTCTGAACTTCTAGGATATTAAGTGATATTTTACCATGACATTGATGAGTGCTTGATTCTGATTGTTTACAATGACGAATCATAGAAGTTCGATATCGATATTATTATCGGATGTTTTTGGCGACGATTTTGAGGTCCTTGGCCTTAACCCGACCGTTTTGAAGATGAGATGACAAAACGTAACGAACATATATCGTTTGAATAAAAGAAACATGTATAAAGATTAAGGGACCTGTTCGGTAATTTTCCCATTAAAACATATCATGATAAAAATGATGAAATATAACATTGAAAAAGTGTCAAAAAGGCACATCGATCTTTAATTTCCTAAGTATTTTCTTGGGTGAGATTTTCACTTTTAAAGGAGTTGCAACATGCGAATAGTTTATGCCCCCAGTAGGTTAGAGGAGGAGGAGGATAATCAGGACAAAGTGCGATAAATGTGATAGAAAAGGGAATGTAAAGGGTGCGAAAAGAGTGAGAACTGGTTGAGAACGGGTAAATCAATGGGAAAGAAAGGGGAAAGTAAAGGGTTGGAACAGGGAAAGAAAAAGGTGAGAGCTTGGAGAGAAAAAGGTAAATCGAAGGAAAGAAAAGGGAAGGAAAAGGGTAAGAACAGGGGAAGAAAAATGTGAATACATGGCGAGAAAGGGTAAATCGAAGGGAAAGTAGAGGGTGAGAACAGGGGAAGAAATAGTTGAATACTGGGATAGAACAGGTAAATCGAAGGGAAAGAACAGGGGAGAACGGGGAAGGAAGATGGTGAGAACTGGGAGTGAAGAGGGAAATCAAAGTGAAAGAAAAGTGAAAGTAGAGGGTGAAAACAGGGGAAGAAAAAGGGGAATACTGGGAGAGAACAGGTAAATCGAAGGGAAAGAAAAGGGAACGTAGAGGGGAGAAAAGGGAGGAGAACTGGGAGAGAATAGATAAATCAATGGGAAAGAAAAGGGAATGAAGAGAGGAGAACAGGGAAGGAAAAGGGCGAGAACTGGGAGTGAATGGGGAAATCTAAGGGAAAGTAGAGGGCGAGAACAGGGCGACAATATGACGAGGACATTGCAAACAGGGAATGAAACGGGAAGAACATGGAAGAACGTTGTGTGAAAAGGGAGATCACAGGACAACGGGGCAACAAGGAGATAAAAGGAGGAGAATATGAATAGGACATGACGAGAACAAGGCGAGAACCGAAAGAAAAACAAGCGAGAACATGGAAAGAAGTGGTAGGTATATGTGCACAAACGCAGGAGACAGACACGAATAATTATTCTATAATTCATTGGAAATCATGACAATTTCAGGGCGAAACACACATCATTCTTCATTTTCCTTGGTATTTTTCTTGGGTGAAATCATCACTTTTAAAGGAGTTGCAACATGCGAGAAGTGTGTGCCCCTAGCAGGTTACAGGAGGAGGAGGAGGAGGAGGAGGAGGAGAGTAATTAGGACAGATCGAGAAAAAGGCAAGAACAGAGAAAATACAGGACGGGCGAATGGACAGAATTGATAGGTCGACAACAGGGCGAGAAAAGTGCGAGTACAGTGATAAAAAAGGGAAAGTAAATTGTGCGAAACGGGTGAGAACTGGGAGAGAACAAGGAAATCAAAGGGTTTGACAGGGGAAAGAATAAGGTGAGAACAGAACGACAACAGGACGAGAACATTGCAAACAGGGAATGAAAAGGGAAGAACACGGAAGAACGTTGTGTGAAGCGAGATCACATGACAAGGCCCGGGAAACAACGGGGCAAGAACAAGGAGAGAAAAGAACGAGAACTTGAATAGGACATGACGAGAACAGGCGGAGAACCGAGAGGAAACGCCGAGAAGAGGGAAGGTAGTATGTACACACACGGAGGAGACAGACACACGCCAATATTCTATTGGACTGTATCAAATGTAACATAACAATCAAATTATTCATTGGAAATCATGATAATTTCAGGGCGATTTGTCATTACCATGTATACGATGGTGTGAATAATGTGGGTTCCTAACATGGAAGTCGACCTGCGATCTTTTTTAATTCAATGAGAGAATATTTGCACATTGCTAGCCCGAGTCTATCTCAGAGTGATGAATTACACTGAAACCAACCATCTTAAATTCCAACACCTTTGAATTTTAATCTCCCACAAGTCTTCGAAAGACAAATTTCCGATCAGCGACCCTCAATGAATATTCATTAAGTTGCCATCAATCATAATTCCTCCCTTGCTAATTACTTGTGATTTAGTTGACGGCCGTGTGTTGCGCACATCTGTATATGAACATCATAACGAGACGAAGGACGTCTCATTTGGTATTCATGCCATTCACCTTGACGAGGGCGAGCGAGAAACCAGACACAAATTAGCATTGTAGTTTTTTACCAATTACATGGATTTCTATAACTCAGAAGTTGAAATTCGTACTACAAACATACGAGTCCATGAAAATAATAAAATAAATATAATATCACGATAAAAGAGATCTCAGCATCTTACTGCAATGGCATGAATTTGTTATGGCAGAAAGGACATTGACAAACATAAAACGACTCTTAAACGTAAATATAAGGGCTGGGACGGGTCCCCGGGTCGGGTGGGTACTGTGTAGGACCCGGGTACCCACCCGTGATATATTGTTTCATGACAAAAATTCACAATATAACTACATGGTTACACGACAATTTTAAGTCTCTAATGTTCGCATTTCTTTATGACTATGAACACTTTCCTTCTGACTTAAATAAGTTTGAACAAAGCTAAAACGTCAGTCAACTTCAGTGTATGCATGACAGCATCGTTTGATACGTGTATCTAAATACATTCTGCCAGGGCTACTGTCAAACTATTCCCAATCGGACATTTTGTACCTATCTCTTGACACCAACAGCAGGTACCCGGGTAGGGTCGGGTTATTGTGGTGTGGGTACCCGGGTAGTTAAAATTTGGACTCGTCCCAGACCAAGTAAATACTATACAATTTTAATTCCTAATATGTCGGAGTTTATCCATTTTCCATTTTATAATTCAAGGTAAAGTATGATAACATACTTGTATACAAATATTATATACGATATGATCGCCTGTGTTATCAAACAATGCATAATCCTCCTCTTGAATCAATAGAATATCGAAAGGTGAAAGAGAAATAGGTATCCGTGTGTCATATCTATGTGATCATGATCTTCGGGATTGAATATGAGGCACTATTTGGATGGATTGTTCACATAAAAAATGACGTTGCTTCCGGAGATAACCGGACATCTATATGAGTGAGTGAGTATTGTTTTACGCCGCTTTTAGCAATATTCCAGCAATATCACGGCGGGGGACATCAGAAATGGGCTTCACACATTGTACCCATATCGGGAATCGAACCCGGTTCCTCGGCGTGACTAGCCAACGCTTTAACCAATAGGCTACCCGACCGCCCCGACATCTATATGAAGTCGAGTATACATTACCCAAAAGGTGTTCATGTGCCTTGATTATTGAATCATGTTTCGTACAAGCGGGGGTTCAGAACTATAAAGTATAGACCGCAGTGATTTGGAATCAAAACAAACTGATCGAAGGGTTTATGAATCATAATCATAAACCATGAATCATAAGATAAGAGTTTGTGGATCATGTCATGGAATGAAGGATTCATTAGTTATATCACAAATGTGAACGATGTCAGAAAACGATGGTTTGGAAACCATGTCGCAGAGAACGATGGTTTGGGAATCACGTCACAGGGAACGAACGTTTAGGTGGGTTTGGTTGGTTTGTTGTTTTACGCCGCACTCAGCAATATTACAGCTTTATGACGGCGGTCTGTAAAATAATCGAGTCTGGACCAGACAATCCAGTGATTGATATCATGAGCATCGATCCACGCCATGGGTTGCTGAAGACCTATTCTATCCCGGTTTGGGAATCATGTCAGAGCGAATGTTTGGGAATTATATCAGATACAGCGAAGGGTTGAGAAACATGTCACAGAGAACGAAGGTTTGAGAATCATGCCACATGGAGCGAATCATTGGGAATCATGTCATATAGAGCGAATGTTTGGAAATCATCTCACAAAGAACAAAGGTTTGAGAATAATGTCACAGAGAACGAAGCATTGGCAGTTGAGAATCATGTCCCGTGGAGCGAATTTTTGGAATCGTGTCACATAGAGCGAATGTTTGGGAATCATGTCACATAGAGCGAAGGTTTGTGAATCATCTCACAAAGAGCAAAGGTTTCAGAATCATGTCCTTTAGAACGTAGGTTACAGAATCACAGAGAACGAAGGTTTGGGAATCATGTCACATGGAGCGAATCATTGGGAATCATGACATATAGAGCGAATGTTTGGGAATCATCTCACATAGAGCGAATGTTTGAGAATAATGTCACAGAGATCGAAGGTTTGGGAACCATGTCACATAGAACGAAGGTTTGGGAATCATGGCACATAGAACGAAGGTTTGGGAATCATGTCACATAGAACGAAGGTTTGAGAATAATGTCACAGAGAACGAAGATTTGGGAATCATGTCACATAGAACGAAGGTTTGAGAATAATGTCACAGAGAACGAAGGTTTGGGAATAATGTCACAGAGAACGAAGGTTTGGGAATCATGGCACAGAGAACGAGGGTTTGGGAATCATGGCACACAGAACATATATTTGTTAACCATGACATATATATCATCTTATTTGTTGACCATTTATATCATCCTGTTTGTTGACCATGCAGCTTTGCATGTCCACCAGAGAACATTATAAGACAACATAGTCCAAGACCCATTGCTCGTAGACAGATCACAATGCAGTGACTAACGTGAACCGATCATTGTGTCAAATTCATTTTATGTCAAACAGGATGAATGCACAGAATGTGATCGTGACCATTTCCATTGGTGGGCGAATCCAAAACCTCTCGATGGAAGAAAACGTCTCCCACATAGGAACAGCTGGATTCTCCAAGACAAATGTGATTAATGTCCCCAATTTATTTCTCTGTCTTAATTGGCAGGGACTTCGATCGGTTTGTTACGTTTGAAAAGTAATTTGAGATGAAAAGTATACCCTAACCGCCCGCATCTGACAACAGTCCGATGCTGTGTTGTGGTAGATCAATTAGCTGATGAAGGCCTATCGCCAAACCGTTCTCTATCACGTACTGCTTTTCTAACAGAAACTCGAATAAAAGAAAGTTGTTTTTGTTGGACCGGGTTGGTACAATATTGCAACGCATTTCTTAAATGTTTAACTATCTTATTGCAATTTTCGTCTTTTGCTCCCGTTTGAATGAATTTCGATGTTCCGATGTCAGTTGATAATATAGACAGTTAGATGGTCATATATGATAATTGTTTTTTAACGTTTTTGCAAGGAAATGGGTTTCAGAAAGTATGTTTGAATAAAATGAAAGTACATGAAGAAAGAGCTTACGCGTCGCATCTAAAAAATTAACAGGACAGCTTGACGTACACATGACCACACCTCCATGCGAATATGACTATTATTATGTGTCTCCAGAAAAAGAATAAGTATTAAGCGAATTAAAACCTGGTAAAACTGTAGATAGATGCAATAGATAATATGACACACAGCTTCATATTTTGCATCTTTTTGGAACTCCACCAATTGAAACGGGAGTTTCACCGCATGAACGTTTGAACGTGCATGAAACGATGCGAACTGGAATTTGTAATCTGTATACCATGTTTTCGCACATTCTGATGAAATGCTCATTTTTAAGACCCAAAAGTATGACTAATTTCACGTTGACGCCGCACACAGCAATATTATATATATATATGACGGTGGTCTGTAAATAATCGAGTCTGACCCAAACAATCCAGTGATTGACATCATGAGCATCGATCTACACAGTTGGGATACGATGACATGCAGCAAACAATTCAGCGAGCCTGACCACCCGATCCCGTTAGTCGCCTCATACAACAAGCACATTTGCCTTTTACGGCAAGAATGTGTTGCATAAGACCTATTCTCTACCTGGATCTTCCAGACGTTTACTACTTTGGTGAAACACACGAGGACGCGTATGGTGCTAACAAACCTAGAAACATAGTCGTGGCGAAGCGGGATTCGAACCCACAAGCATATGTAGCTGGCGTGCACACATGACGCAAATCTGCACAGAGAACTGCGGAACTAAGAAGACAACATGTGCCCCCAATTTAGCGTAAAAGATACACACCCTCATTCATCAGCGCAGTTCCCCTGAGGTACACGAATCATATCATCACCTTTTCTTTCGTAAATGTAATGTCAATTTGGCGCTGCAATGAAATCCACCCGAAACAGACTGGTCCCTGTGTGAACATGTGCTGTGCACGTGGATTTTTTAGCTGTCTGATGAATCGATTTTAGCCTTTAACCTGGATGACTCCAGACTTTTGCTCAACCCACAATATCTTCGAACGGTGTATATGTCTAAATAGAACGCAAGAGTATAATAAGTCTCGATTATATTCCATTGGGCGTAAAGTAGAAAATAGCGGTCATAATTACATGAATGGATCACTAAATATCAGTGACGACACCAGGAGTTCGCGAAAAGGGTAATCATGTCCTGCATTTACGTTAGCACCAGTATCTCACACAAATTTCATGGAAAAGTAAGTGTTTGTTGCCGAACGCCGCAAAGTCCTTCTGCCACACGACGGCGGCCTGTGACCATTCGATCACCACCTTGATCAGGCAATCATGTTGTCACACTTTGACATCAGATATCGGATTATCTAATAGAAGTGAGCGAGTGAGTTGTGTTTGACGCCGCTTTTAACAGTATTCCAGTTATATCACGCGTGTCAGCTTAATGTGGGAGGAAAGCCCGAAGTGATGCAGGTCTCAGACGTTTACCACTTCGGTGAAACCCACGAGCACGGGTATGGTGCTGACAAACCTTCGGGGAGAACTTGGATTCGAACCCACAATCAAATGTTTCTGACGTGGCCAAGGAGTGCAACTCTGCACAGCGAATCGCGGCGCCTTAGACGACTGGCCTAAACCGTCACAAGTTTCAGTGCTTGCTGAACCGTCGAGAACGGAAATGATTGACAGAGAAACGATCGCAATGGGGATTCGAACCATTGTTTGCTGTTAAACGCGCTGAAATAATCCAGCCATATGACGGCAATCTCTAATTAATCGTGTCTAGTCCAGACTATCCAGTGATTGACATCATGAGCATCGACCGACGCAGTTGGGATACGATGACGTGCATCAACCAAGTCAGCGAGCCTGAAAACCCGATCTATTCAGTCGCCTTTACAAGTGTGTTTTGTGGGTACCTGTATTCTTTCCCGGAATCTCTATGGGTAGGTCGGCAAGGAAGATATTACCGTCTTGGATACTCCTAATACCACTGTATCTTCGCTAACTCAAATACTAATAATTGGATTTTATTTGTTTATAATTTCTGTCCTTGGGAAACGTTGTGTGTTCGATATGGAATTTGTTATGTACTTATTAACGGATATCGTCAAAGGTAATAATTATTTTTCAAGGAAACTCCAAAAAGAGCAATAATGCAGTGCCTTCAAGTGATGGAGTGGCTACAGATAAAAACGGTATTATGAACATTTTTAAGAAAATAAACACTTGAATTCATCGTTTAAAGAACCAAACACTTATCAGAATCGGATTTTGAATGTTATTTTGATAATTCCATTGCGGTTGCTTCAGAGGACCACGATTCGATGGTCTACTACGATCACCACTTTAGTGACACCAGGGACCAAAGATGCAAACCATGTTCACGGGAAGATGTCGAGTTACCATTTTATTTGGCAGACCGGCACATTAGATACATTTCTTCCTGTCAGGTCAAAGAAAAATATATGATTTTTTTTTAAATTTCGCCTGAAAGTGTTGTTAAGGGTTGACATGGAAATACGCTTCCTTAACCTGTTAAATAATATCTCGTATGAATAATTACTGTACTTTGAGTCCATATAAAGGGAGACAAGTGCTTTGGAGGCAGATCTGCCACGCGGCGAAGGCGTATGGCCGGAAATGAAATAATCTTAGATTTCTGGGAGAATCGGAACACTTTTCAATTACAAAAAAACTCTTATCATGCGTTTTTCATCCAATCGAGTCATGATTAATGCTCCTGTTTTAATGTCGTCACAGGTAGAGATGTGTGTGTGTGTGCTTTTATGGTCGAGGCGAATATAATCAATCTTATGTTACTTATTATCATGGATGTGTTGGTTGGGCGTTGGTGTTGATGGATGGGGGTTCACACCAACGCAGGTCTTAGTAGTTTACCACTTTGAACAAACGAGCGTGGATATGATGCTGACAAACTATGAAGCAAAATGTACGATCAGCGAATCCTTTCATCCTTAAGGGACGCAATTCTGCACATCGAAATGCGACACCCTAGAAGGCTCGGTGTCCCGTATCTCGATAACCAATGACATTCAGAAAATGGAATGTTTGCAACGTGATTTCAACTATTTTGAAACCTTCAAACCCTCAACCTTCTTATATGCTCATTTGATGGGACATTAAGGGCTAAGTATATCCCTGAATATTACCATGTTAATCCCAATTTCTTTAAATTCACATCTCTGTTAAACAACTCCAAGTACTTACTTTGACAAAATGTATCGATGTACACTAATCATGCAATGAGACACAGGAAAAATATTATGTTATAGACTCTACTACTCTGAATATACAAATCTAAATGCACCATAGGCCTGTGGCCTCCTCAGTACGGAAATAAAGATATTGAACAAATTAAAGGGGCACTGGACGGGGCAAATTGCCAGCCCTAGCATCATTTAAACACCAATTTCTGTTTCTGGTACTCAGATGTTATGACTAATATTGTCACGGAGCTGTGCCCCAGAGACCAGGGTGTAGTTAAACAACAATGAAGTAATAATTGAAGATGTTGTAAAAGTTCATAGTGTTATTACTATCCGCTAATTGTATATATAGACGGCAACATAAAGGATCAAGACCCTAATTTATACTGATCACTGATTAATAAAATCAGAGCAAATATACAAGTTGAGTAACTAAGTAACTGTATAAAAGTAGAGTATAAGGTATAAAAGGAGAGTAGCTTTCACAAGATCATTGGCAAGATGCATAGACTTCACTAGTTCATTAGCTCTAATGAGTAAATAGCTTCAGCAGGATTAAATAGGGAGAAATAATCACTGAGGGTTTATCTCTGAAACAAGTCTCTTGGACAATGAAATAGACGTATAGTCTCGGTTACTTAGACTGGCCAAGGAAATACTAGACTTCCCACAAATACAAGGTACTTGACCTAAGGAGTATCAAGACTCACAATCATCAAGAAAGGTATTTGACCAAAGGTAAATAAGATATTGACATAAACTAGACAATCATAGGAGAGTTGGTTATCCACGGATTACTGGAAAAACGGGGTACGAAATATAGAAGCCAAGCTAATACGTTTCAGCTCAACACGGGAGTAAGTCAGTACCAGAGAGAAAAGTTTCGACCTACCCCAACCAGTGGGAAGGCGACCTGTAAACGGTCTAGCAATACCTGGTGGTGAAGGCACAGAGTTTTGACAAGTGTTTTAACCAGTGTGCGAGGACGTCGATGAAAGCAACCTTTTCTGAGTCAGTAGGGGGGATGATGTAGAATGGCGAGCTAAACAAAGTGTGTTTTCAAACATAGGGAAAACAGCAAACTAACTACAAAATCAATATTTGAGAAGTAGATACCAAAAAGCACTGAACAACGGTACCACTGAAGATCTACAACCAGATATGTACAATTAATGAGGTGGCACAAATGGACCATAAATGCATGTGAAATATCTACCAGTATTAGATAACAGCGCTACAGCATGAAAATCAAAGTTACAAAAACATTTTCAATACATGAATAAGTTTGAATACATATACGAGACAACCTATGTCAAATCAATACATGATAAAACTAAAAGTATGTGATTAAACCGCTTAGAGAAAATGATTTACATGTCACCAATTCTCTAACAGTGAATGCAAAGACCCTGGACAACTCACACACATATATTCAATGTCTCGGTGTAAGGCAGTTCGCAAGCTGCAATGTTTTGCATGAGTTTGATACCTAACACCAGACTGGCGAGCATTGCCTCTTTAAGAGGCAACAGCAAATCACGTTCAAACCACTGTTCAGATCATATACAATGAGAGCTGCCGAAACATCAATAATGCACAATTGAGTCTGCATAATTATTGATTGCAAAATGCAATAGCATGCTTTCTCATGGAAAGGGTAGCTTTCTCGGCAGGATAAAGCCAACGGAAGAATACGATTCAGGCTATATACGGATAGACATGCAATTAAAAAGGTTTGGTAGGTATTTTCATGGGTTACGAAAAAAAACATGGCGCCGCCCTTGTCTATCTGCGATCGCGCCAGAAATAGCAATCGGTGTCCAGGACAAATTAGTGGGGTAATTGTTATCATTATTAAATAATAGTTAAAAATACTTACTGTGTCTCACTGGGATGTAGCTGGGGTTTTACGACAACAATGGAGATATAAACTGCGATACAATTTAGCGGGGACGGTAAAGGCGTCAGTTTTCATGCCTGTGTAGACATCTGAAGCGTGGGTCTTTTCCCCTACATGGCAGAACGATTTGGCCGAAATATGTCCGAAATTTTACTTTCTTTAATGTTGTCGCTGTGTGGGACATTTGACTGCATTTCGCAAAGTTATGACAACGCAATATGACCAGACAGACCAGAGTAACTTCCCTTTGTTAAAGGGAAATAACTCAAACGGGCGGACAACAGGAAAGCCGCTAAGGCTTCACTGACAAATTTATTTTTGTGCTTTAAGAAAACTACTATCACAAAGTGTGTGTAGACAATTGTCATTTTGCCTACATGGTCGGTCCGACTTACTAATCATCGACCTTGTGACGTTATGTATTAATTTGTACATTTCAGGAAAACTTTCAATGTTTAGGTACGCTTTTGACAGATGCGAATGCGTTTTTACGCAGATATAACTTAAGAATGGCATTACATGATAAAGAGGTTATCTGTTTTTTGATATGGTAAATATGCTCGCAAAATACAATGGTAAATACATTTAGCATAAACACACTCTATTAGGAATATACACAATGTATTAAGCTAATGTTTTCTGAATAGAATGTACATTCCATATACAAAGATGAATATCTGTCAAACTGCTTTGATATGAATCAGTAATACACCGTGGATGATAAAACAAGAAACTGTCAGTGCCAATGAAACTATGGAACATCTTTTCTTTTATTGTAAGGAGACTAGAAGCCAAATTTAAAAAAAAATGATTTACTGGTCTGAAGAAAGACTACCAAGACCCTGCATCTCTATAAAGTGTCATTCATACTTGCCCCGTGACGATCAGGGGTGGAATAAGTCTTCAGCAACCCATGCTTGTCGTAAGAGGCGACTAACGGGATCGGGTGGTCAGGCTCGCTGATTGTTTGATGCATGTCATCGTATCAAATTGTGTGAATTGATGCTCATGATGTCAGTCACTGAACGGTCTGGTTCAGACTCAATTATTTACAACCGTCATAGATTCTGAATATTGCTGAGTGCGGCGTTAAACAACAAACAAACAAACATTCTTGGAAACCCTAACCTGGACATTCTAGAAATATAAAACCTTTGTATTCATTCGAAAACATATTTAAACACTTGCCGTTAGAGAAATAGTATTCCTTACTTTAACCAAATATTATATCTGTTAAAAAATATTACAACATAGAAAAATATATATACCTCTGAAAGTGTTAAGATGAACGAAAAATGATCAATCCTTTACTTAGATTAGATATTGCTATCCTACATCATCCTCCGTACCTTTATTCTTTTGTGGTACACAACCCCTGTCCTATCCACCTTGCTATTGTACCATTCACTATTCAATGACATTCTTACCATCCCAGTAACCCTTAGCCATGTGGGTATATACGGGGTTGTGTAAAGCGTGTTTTCTATTGTCAATAATGGTGAAAAATATGTATATTCCCAATGCAGCATATTTCCCATCCCAAAACAAACTGTATTAGTAATACACAGTTTGTATGTATCTTACCAAGACTCTCTAAATACAACGTATATTCCTGATACAGGATATTTACCATTCATAAACACATAAAGGAATAAACAAAACGCATTTATCTAACCAAGGCTCTCTCAACGTTGTTGTTGTTGTTGCATTAGGTGTTTAAGAGGTCGCCTACTGCCTAGGCAATTTCGGCTGACCTGTCCCTCTTTGGGACTCCTGTGTGTGAGAAGGGTTCACATATCTATTGTGATTTCGGTGTTCACATAATTTCTGTTTTTGCATTGATATGATTTCTATTTTCTTATATTGATATGATTTCATTTTTATCCTTGGCTGCTCTGTTTATATACGTTCGAGCAGCTGTCCATCTCTAAGAAATAGAGTTAGTTTGGCCTTCGCTATTGCATCTCTTGGCTTTAGGAGATCTATGACAGATAGCGGATCTAACTGCAATTCTTGTTTTAACCTAGCCCGGGCTGGGGCATGGTCTTGACATTCTAGTAACAGCTCTCTCAACAAAATGAATGTCTCTAATATAGGATATTTAACGTCCCAAAACACACTGTATTAGTAACAAACAGTTATGTCTGTTTCACCAAGACTCTCCTCAAACAATGTGTATTGCAAATACAGGAAATTCCTAAACACACTGAATTAAGAAAGAACATAATACATTGATCTCAACAAGACTCTCTAAATACAATGTTTATTCCTAAAACAGGATATGTGAGGTGAGGTGAAAGTGGGTTTAACGTCCCGTCCAATATTATTGCACTTACATAGCGACGTGCATGCACGTGTGTGTGTGGCTGCTTGTACTAATCCGGACTGATGCCGATTTATAGTGCTTGCCCACTGAGATAACATGCCGCAGTTTAACATGACTACCCCACTCAGACACAGTATGCCGACGCCGAGCTGACCAGTCCTTGTTTTAGACTATTTATGCCGAGCGCCAGACAGGGTAACAACAAGTAGCATCTTTAACGTCATTTGGACCTTTCGAACTCCGGGCGGACGCTCTACCACTAGAACACGGAGGCGGTCAACAGGATATGTATCATCCAAAAACACACTGTATTAGGAATAAACATCTCACCAAGGCTCGCTAAATACAATGTTTATTCCTAATACAGGATATTTACCATTCCTAAACACACTGTATTAAGATCAAACACTAACATGTATCTTACCATGGGTGCTAAATACACTGTCTATTCCAAATACGTGCTTTAACATCCCAACCACACTTGTGTGATAATATCTCAATATGCATGATGACTTTTTATAATGAGTTGCCAATATTATGATTTGTATTGATTTCAACATTCCAAAACGCTATTTCTTGATATGCTGTGGTCTGTTTCGTTAATAGTGTGCCATATTCAAGTATCTGAATGTCGTAACGACATTTGTGCAACCTACTGTGCATGACGTATCAAAATTATACAAATAATGACACTATTCGATGTTTATTCGAATGTTTGAAAGCATCATAAGATGTTTGTTCGATACGATAGCACAACATTTGGTTGATCACAAATACTGAATGACAATGTTTGATGACATCACAAAATGTAGGCTCGATAACATCACAAGATGTGAATTTGATGATATTACAAGATGTTTGTTCGATACGATAGCACAACATTTGGTTGATCACAAATGCTGAATGACAATGTTTGATGACATCACAAAATGTTTGCTCGATAACATCACAAGATGTTTGTTTGATCGCATCACAAGATGTTTGTTTGATGGCATCACAAGATGTTTGCTCGACAACATCACAATATGTTTGTTTGATGGCATTACAAGATGTATGTTTGGTGGCATCACAAGATGTTTGTTTGATGGTATCAGAAGATGTAAATTTGATGATATATCAAGACGTTTGTTCAACAGTATCACACGATGTTTGTTTGAAAGCATCACAAGATGTTTGTTTGATGGCATCACAAGATGTTTGTTTGATGGCATCACAAGATGTTTGTTTGATGGCATCACAAGATGTTTGCTCGACAACATCACAAGATGTGAATTACAAAATGTTTGTTCGACAGTATCACACGATGTTTGTTTGAAAGCAGCACAGGGATTTTGTTTGATGGCATCACAAGATGTTTGTTTGATGATGATGATGATGATGATGACCGCCCTCCCGCGACTGAAGATGTATGGGCGCCGTGAGCCTGGTGAGCTAACTGCCGACACTCGTCAGGCGCCTTTCCATCAGCCCTCAGTTCCAGCAGCAGCAGACTCAAAATTGTAAATAAACGTTCGCATTTTTCTTCCTAAAAGTCCTGATGCAGTTGTCACTGATGAACCACACATTGGCTCACAAAATGAAATCCCTGATGTTGACCTCGAAGATTTTGAGTTTTCCCCCTATCCCGACTCCTCTTCTGTCAATGATCTTTCTTGTGAGGATGTCATTTTATGATCAAATCTGTGATCTGTCGATTGAGAAACGGCGGCCAATAAAACAATTGAACCAATTGTTTCCACAGAACCAACTTAAAAAATTAAATGACATTATTTTTGCTGCCCTCAATGCAGACTGTTCTTTGCATGACATTAATTGTTGCTGTATGCTGCGGCGCGAACACTTGGAGGAACAAGACAATGAAACAAAAAGGGGTAACAAACAAAACTATCAAAAGAAAAACCTGTTCCAAATAAACATAACTGAAATAAGAAAAGATATATCCTGGAGAGAACCTTGCTTGAAACTACTTCCTCAGGGCAATCAATGTCAAAACCTCAAAACTCAATTTGGAAAATAATAATAAAGAAACGGTTGCAGCAATGCAAATCAAATAGTTAAATAACGATGGTCATGTTTCAGGAAACAAACAACGCAAATAAATGTGTAAATCAGCACGATATGGGTTGCGCTGCGATCTAACATCTAATGCATGTTGGACGAAGGGAACAATATGCCACGGGCGATCTTTACGAGAACGTTGTGTCGAGGTCAACAGATATGGTGGTTGTTACAGCCATTATGGAGTATGGTTTTTGTGTGTAATCAGCCGGCGATTGGCAGAGATCAGAAAGTAACGACCAGGGTGTCACGGGAACAAAGATAGCAGTCTTTTTCGAGCTTTTTCATCTTAAACGTTTTTGAAAAGTTAAACTAACCTCTCTCCAGTGAATGTGCGTATTGCAGATTCCTCATTTAAAGTTGCCTCTGTGCAATTCCCCGTGTGAATTCCCAGTTGAAATTGGTACCTAGTAATACATGCTTGTCATACGAACCTGGTGTTCAGTGAGTGAGTGAGTGAGTGAGTTGGATTTAACGTCGCTTTTAACAGTTTTCCAGTTATATCGCGGCGTGTCAGATTAATGTGGGAGGAAAGCCCGAAGTGATGCAGGTCTCAGACGTTTATCGGGATTCGAACCCACAATCATAGGTTTCTGGCGTGCAAACTCTGCACAGCGAATCGCGGCGCCTCAGACGACTGGGCTACCCATGCGACATGCTGTCCCAGCGACGACATGAAAGAATACATGACATGACATGTTGTCCCTTTGAAAAGAATGACAGAATACATGACATGACATGACATGAGTGAGTGAGTGAGTGAGTTAAAGCTTAACATGACATGATGTCCCGCTGATAATATGATATGGTACATCATATGCTTTCTCCCTGATAACATATTGAGATACATCGTGTACTTTCTCCGATGAGACGAAGTGAAAATTGACTTGCCTTTGCGTGTGTTTGTGACGGATGCCACTGATGCGCAGGATACGCTCACCTATGGTTTTATGACTATTTGGTAGCGATTAAAATCGCATACTTATGATACAGTCGGATTCAATGGACAATGGACCCTTATGGTTATGGAAATGTCGCTTTTATTAAGTCTGAACGGGGTTTCAGTTGCATCTAGGTGCTGCGGGGGAAATCTCGATGGGAATCAGGGCTTAAACGTTGGAAGAAGCCAGGAGCACGAATTTGATGCTGACAAGCCCAGAAACGATCATAGCGAATCATGGAATCAAACCCGAGACAATTGTTTGTTTTTTGTTGTTTAACGCCGCACTCAGCAATGTTCCAGCTATATGACGGCGGTCTTAAAATAATCGAGTCTGGACCAGATAATCCAGTGATTGACATCATGAGCATCGGTCCGCGCAATTGGGGTACGATGACATGCATCAACCAAGTCAGCGAGCCTGACCACCCGATCCTGTTAGTCGCCTCTTACGACAAACTATGTTTGTCTTTTACGACAAGCATGGGTTGCTGAAGACCTATTCTACCCCGGATCTTCACGGGCATTACATGAAACAAGACATGGAGATGCTTTAGTAGTATTTATAACATCTAACCCTATTGTTTTCAAAATAAGATGACACAGAAACATCACAATATAAGCTGCTTGCACATCAGTAGAGACCTCCTTAATGTTTCAGTTATGCATGCGAGAGCTTGATGACCATGCAATTACCATTAAAGTCTTGATATATCCAGGTGTTTCTTTCAGATATTTCACTGACTATATTCAGCATCCCAGCCTAACTACCATCTTCATCAATTACACCGGATTCCGTTACTGTAGGGTTACTTTGCTGGCCATCCTTAATGGCCAACAAGATATTGCATACCATTATAATGACATGCTCCACAAAAAGCGTTTGCTCATTAACTTTGAAGACTGGTCAGCAACACTTTACGAGCATTGTACACCGTGGGTAGACATGAAAAATAGCATTAACCGTAGCTCGTATTTTTATTTTAATACATTCCTGAACTTCGAGGCTCCCAATTAAGCTGCATTTCAGGCAACTGTTTGAAATCTAGTTGGATTTCCATTAGGCGAGCAACGATGGACGGAAAGTGTCTTGAGGGTGTTTTCGCGGTTGGTTTTTGCAATTACGGCCTCTGACAGTCAGGTAAAGCAGTATATTACATACTCCACGCAGACAAAGCATAAATACCCAATCTCGCGTCAGACATACGATTAGACTAGACCATGCGACCATGTGACTCCCGACTACGTGACCAGCAACGGTGTCTCAACTCGCGACATGGCCATAGATCAACCATCAGACCCAACACCCTAACTCCTTTCTCCATTAGGATTGTTTATACCCTTTTAAACGATGTTCTTTGCTTTTAATGGCCGGAGCGGTCCCCAAGAGCCAAGGATGTCTTGTATTAATTTATAGCACGACGATTTGGCGATTGGTTGCAAGCTGGGGTTAGAAGACAGGGCGCTTATGGGGAGAATAGGGGCATACATCACTCGAAAACAAGGGACGAGTGGACAGAGGTCACAATAAACTATCGCCCGGTCTTCATTCTCCAACCGTTCTCTTTCATCGAACGTCGGATCGAAAATATGGCGTTCGAGTCACTCGGGGAATTGGGCCCAAGACGAAGTAATTGATTTATAGTTAAACAAACATTGAAATAGAAAATATTCTTGTCGCAGACCTGTCTTCGAAGCTCCTTGGTTCAATTCTGTCAAATATCTCTTATTTATTATTGCCTCCTCACTAGCCGATAATGGAGCCGCGATTTCAGACTTATTTACGGTGTGAAGGTGTAATTGATTTCTCATAGAAAGCCATTACAATATAGAAAACTGACGACTCGTTCTTAGTTCAAATTTATGATCGTTCGTGCCTAGTTTAAGTGTTTCCCCCTGTGCATAAAGGCATATTCTGGGTTGGTTCATAACAAGAAACAACACAAAATAAAGCTGTCAAGCTGGTGGAATTTCTCATGGAGTTGGTGAGTGATAAAGAATTAATTCTCAAACGGGGGCCTAGTTTATTTGCATGCTGAAAGAACAGGATGCATGTGTATTTTCAAGTCTTAATCATCCGTAGCATTAATGTCAGAATAAATCGGAACTTGTATAGACGCAATGCGGGGGACTGGAAAATTGGATTAAAGACGTAACAGCTAGATTATTATCGAAACTACTTGTATCACTGTCGACAATTTTCTTAAGGTAATGCAGTTCTGAATGGTACATTATCTCGTTGCTGATTTGTAAATAGAATATAATGTATGTTCCGTCATTGGTCTTCAAGTGGTTTTTCGGGGAGAAGGCTTACGTATGCTAAGGGACTTCGCCATAACAAGTGTTAATACAGCTGATGTGATTTCGTTTCATTTGTGTTCTAGGTAATTGAGTTTCAGGGTATATAATTAACTAAACTGTCATCGTGTTTATAATATGAAAGGGTAAACTATTTCTTCAGCGTAATGATGGAAATTGAGATTCATTGACAATAATCCCAAGGTCATTCACATCGGTTATGAATTTACATACAGATCTATGTTTTATTATCTAAATGCCAAACAATACATATGGAAAAGAAACATTGTCAACTTTTTTAATGTTCGTCCTTTGGAATATAAAAATAGCGTTTGGTTTAATAAGGATAGGAGTTGATTCTTCGTCTTTCAGGCAAACTCCGCAGCTATTGATTGATTGATTGGTTGGTTGGTTGGTTGGTTGGTTGGAACTCAGTAACATTACATGGCGGCGGTCTGTAAATACATGGGTGTAATCGAGTCTGGACCATACAATCCAGTGACTGACATCATGACCATCGACCTATGCCATTGCGATATGAAGACATGCATCAACCAAGTCAGCGAGCCTGACCACCTGATCCCGTTACTCGCCTCTTACGACAAGCATGGGTTTGCTTGAAAACAGAAGAAGAAAGTTTGTTATGTGTTTTATACAGTCATAATTATATTATATACAAACATTTTATGCAATGATCATTGTTAAATATATATAATCCCCGGTCACGTATAGTTTGACACACCCGAGCACAAACTCACATTTATGTCTTTAAAATGACAAAAATCACTTGTTGATGATGTCATTATCATCATCGTCGTCGTCGTTGTTGTCGTCGTCGTTGCGTCATCATCATCACCATCGATTTCGTCGTCGTCGTTGTCATCATAATCACCATAATTATTGTTTGTGAGGCGTTAGCTTCCATCCATCGTTCCGGGGTAGAATATGTCTTCAGCAACCCATGCTTGCTGTAAAAGGCGACTATGCTTGTCGTAAAAGGCGACTAACGGAATCGGGTGGTCAGGCTCGCTGACTTTGTTGATTCATGTCATCGATCCCAAATGCGTGGATCGATGCTCATGATATTAATCACTGGATTGTCTGGTCCATACTCGATTATTTACAGACCGCCGTCATATAGCTGGAATATTGCTGAGTGCGGCGTTAAACAACAAACCAACCAACCAATCCATCCATCGCAGGCGTGATGAAAAGAATGACATGTTTTTGTGAGCGCTGGCACAGGTAGACACAAGTACTGCTCTCGGTGTAGGTCTCGGGATACCCGTAGATCGAGACATGCGTAGGGCCGATGCTTAGCATTACAGGAGTTCGAATTTAGAAGGTTCTTCATGTTGCTTTACCTTTTTGTAAACCTATTTCACAATCTATGACGCAAATCTATAACCTGATATGACAGTTTCCTGTCGACCGTTAACAAGTTCCATTTGCTGCACCATGTACGTTACAAATACGTCGGTGGATCTGTAATTAGTATTGTCCAGTCATTTTGACGTCAGAATAGGATCATAGCAAAAACCAAGTTCTGACGTTAGAATTTGTCTGTTATTTAGAAGCTGTGGATATATTTATTTGCTATACTTTGCGAGAATACGTCGGTTCGTAGTGCTAAATATACACTTGTCTTGACTGCCGTTCTCCTCATGATTCGATAACTCGGTTTTGAAGCCGATTTCCAGTGTACCCCGATGTGATATTGCTGTAAAAGTCCTAAAACGGCGTAACACAAAACTCATTCATCACTATGTTGCCCCTCATTCCCAAGGAATATGTTTCGGTAGATAATCGAAACGATGACCTTTTGAACATAGAAGGCATTGTGTTGAAGCTTTGATACGGCCAAAGCATCGTTCACTCACTCACTCACTCACTCACTCACTCATTCAGCAACAACTGCGTGTGCGACAGAGCCTGTTACGTCAAAAATGGAAAACAGATGTCAACCCTAACGTCTTCGAGAGTGCCGTTTATGCTGACCTAAGCATAAATGAGGCCAGTTTTGACATTGCGAACGATGCTTATAATTCATGACCAAAATCAAAAGAAAGCCATACCAGCAATTAGAACATATATCAAACACAATTCGTCTGCTTATACACTGCCCCGAACTGTTGACGAACGACGAACGACGAACGGCGAACGACTGCCTAACGGATACAGCGTATCCTACCAAAACGCATTGACAATGGTATGAGTATCTTCAGAAGAGCATTACTGGCCATGCAGTGAGGTCGTTGCGTCAGCGTGAAGTTGACAACGCGCCAACTCGGAAGCGGGGGTAAAATATCCCCCCATTCATCATTGATTTACCAATCGATAATATAATTCAATAGGAATTGCGTCAGCTCTCTTTATTGTGTGGTGGCAGAGGACTTTAATACAATGTGAGGTGTATATTGAGGATGGATTCACATCTCCATATACTACACTTTCGGCTTCGTTGCAGGATTCCCTTTGCCGTTTGAAAAGTGAATTCGATTAATACATTCTTTGAGTGCCATTCTTAGAGAACAATAATAAAACATAATCCCATTTATATTAAATATTGTGCATCAAATGTATGACAAGACGAAAAAGACAAAGTACAGAAATGTACATGACATCGTGTTGGTTCGTGATAATATCAAGAAATGATAAAAAAAAATATTATAAAAGCGTCTAGATCCCAGCAGGATATAGAAGTAACTAGGCGTTATTGGATTGTCTGTCCAGCATATTCAAAAGGTGTTAACCCGCGTCTTCTAATATTAAATGGTTTTTTTAATATTTTTTAGAAAAGAGACAAATGACAGTGTATGACCCAGTTGACCCATATGACACAAAAAGCTCACGTTGCCATATTATGATCAGATCGTTTAAACACATCATCAACTATGCTTTATATCCTATCACAGATCAATATGTGGGTTGATTTGAAACAATTGATCTGTTTATGTAATTGTTAGATTCGTGTTTGTTTGTAATACTGAATGACATTGTTTTATCCACAATTGTTAATTTGGTTTGATGAAGAAATGATTACGATAAAGTATCTCTTAGAACAGTAAGGGTCGTAGTGTTGGCTGAAATGAACACTCCTGTGATCTGCCAAATGGAGCGAGTGAGTTGGGTTTAACGCCGCTTTTAACATTATTCCAGTTATATCGCGGCGTGTCAGCTTAATGTGTGAGGAAAGCCCGAAGTGATGCAGGTCTCATACGTATACCACTTCGGTGAAACCCACAAGCACGGGTATGGTGCTGACAAACCTAGAAACATAATCGGGGCGAACCGGGATTCGAACCCACAATCATAGGTTTGTGGCGTGTCCAAGGGACAATTCTGCACAGCGAATCGCGGCGCCTTAGACGACTGGGCCACCCGTGCCCCCCCCTAATGGAGCGAAGCTCATTTTCATTCAAATGAATGAATATACGTCAACGAATATGTCAGTTTTCATAACACAAAGTATTGTGAAGCGAAGACACAACGCCAACTATTGCAGTAGTCCGTCTATGCTTTAATGATTAATA
Source organism: Haliotis cracherodii (assembly GCF_022045235.1). Classification (NCBI taxonomy): domain Eukaryota; kingdom Metazoa; phylum Mollusca; class Gastropoda; order Lepetellida; family Haliotidae; genus Haliotis; species Haliotis cracherodii. Next base: position 19,501,657 of record NW_027266271.1, on the reverse strand, counting down.
TCCTTCCCATTTTAGCTGTTAAGTTGAAAGCAGATTGTCGTCCTCGATGTATGGTACTTAGGATAACAGAGTACTGTCCTGTTACACTTCTCATGACAAGAACATCCCCCGGGGGTCATCCAAAGTGTGTGTATGATGTGTAAGAGAGAGAGGGGAGGGGGGTTGGGGTGGGGGTTGAGTGAGAGAGTGATACCGAGGGGAGCGAGACAGAGGGAGAGAGAGTCAGAGACGCACACAGAAAGAGGGAGAGAGACAGAGGGAGAGAGAGAGTCAGAGACGCACACAGAAAGAGGGAGAGAGACAGAGGGAGAGAGAGAGTCAGAGACGCACACAGAAAGAGGGAGAGAGAGAGAGGGAGAAAGAGAGTCAGAGACGCACACAGAAAGAGGGAGAGAGACAGAGGGAGAGAGAGTCAGAGACGCACACAGAAAAAGGGAGAGAGACAGAGGGAGAGAAAGAAAGACACAGAGAGATAGAGAGACACAAAAAGGGAGAGACACAGAGAGACAAACACACAGAATGACAGGGAGAGGGACGCAGAGAGAGAGGGAAAGAGAGAGAGACAGAGACACACAAAGAGGGAGAGAGAAAGAGATACACAGAGAGAGACAGACAGACAGACAGAAATAGACATATACACACAACACATATAAATTATTACGAGCACACATATCATATTCTACAATTTTTATCAGATGGTATATCTCTTAATGTGAGTACTTGAACCATTAGGGGTATTCTCAGAAATCCATTTGAGAACAGTGTGACGATACGGTAGAGTGGGTTATTGATGGCCATCCTTCGTAAAACGTGAACCAAAACGATATGAAAAACATTTTAAATGAAACGAGAACAACCGTTATATATATTTCCAGACAGGCAAATGGGATATCCATGACCAAAGCAATTACAGAAATGGTTTCAGGACAAATTGTGAAATATTTAAGTTCCATTTAGAAAGGAAAGCATTCTTTTCTAACGAACTCAAGACGTCGTGAACATCTGAATATATTTCACTTTATAAATCTGAAGGACAGGCTCTTTTCATGATGTATCCATGTATAATATATGTTGCACACTGTCTGTTTTTAATATACTCACAATACTTGAACATTGCGCATAACTGTGCATAGGGATGTTTGTTTGTTTGTTTGTTTGCTGTTTAACGCCGCACTCGACGGCGATACATAGGGATGTGACCTGTGTTCTATGAATCATTCGGACAATGAATTATGTTTAAATACATCAGGAAACAGTTAGTAATCACAGCACATTTACATCAAAATTTGAAATATCGAAATTGAACCAGATTCCAGATATAAAAAAATCCTTGCCTAATTGTGAGGTTACAAATGATTTGCTGGAACCAAGAATTCAAGATTCCCAAAACAGAAACTACGCCTGAATAGCATAAAGACTCATAATGTTCATATGAGCGAGGGGAAATAAATCCTTCTTACAATTCCATCGTTTGTGAACACAGCAGACTTCTAAAACAAATGTAATGCCTGTTCATATATTTCTGTCATTTATTTTGTTTGGCAGATAATAGTAAATACATTGATTTTAGTTAAGAAACTCATCGATGTTTGCAAAATCTTTAAGAGCAGGTGCGATTATTTGCAACACGATTTAATACCACCTACCACGAGTGAGTGAGTTTGGTTTTACGCCGCTTTTAGTAATATTCCAGCAATATCACGGCGGGGGGACACCAGAAATGGCATTCACACATTGTACCCAGGGCGGGAATCGAACCCGGAACTTCAGCATGACGAGCGAACGCTGTAGCCACTAGACCACCCGACCGCCCCTCCATCTACCAGGGATGTAACTGTAGATAGATATGTGGTAAGTACATATGAAAGTGTTTTTGCAAACGTTAAGATGTAACTGATAAAACTTTAAAGGACAAGGTGTGGTAAGGGTTTGTCCAACAGCAATTGGTTTGTTCAATCAATGAGCAGGGCCTTCGTAAACCATAATGAAAGAATTTTGATATGTTGACACGGATGTCAAATATATGTTTTCATTTCGCAACTTACATGTTATTATGTTTACGTTTTGTAATACATCTACTGAAGTATTAAAAGAAAAAACTGAGTTTATTCAGGTGAAAAATAAAAACTGTTGGCATTCAAACTATGCGTATACCTTGCAAATATATCTATGCATATACCTGAACCGTTATCTTTATAATAATATCTTAATAATAATGATTAATGAGTCAGACGCGTTAAGCAGTATTTCAGCACATTTTGACGGCGGGAGACGCCCAAACATACGGGTATTCGAATCCTGGCCTTCGTCAAGACAGATATATGTCTTAACACATCGTAAATGAATTGTACGGAGAGTTTCATTTGTTTGTTTCTTATCCGACGGGTCACTCAGATATTATCCAGACATATAACGGCGTTCAGTAAATAATTGAGTCTAGACCAGACTTACCAGTGGTTGATATTATGAGCAACGATTCACGCCGTCGTGATTAAATGAGCATCCCACGTTGTACCCATGTTGGAAATCGAACCGGGCCTTCGACGTAACGAGAGAAGTGAACCACGATAGTTCAGATTGATAGAAAGATGGTACACAGTACGGACAACTCCGCATGTATCGAACACTGATGGACCTGAAACGCAGTTCGTTATATCAATATGTTAGCTATATCCATGTACGCAAGTGCTATATCTGCGGTAAAAGACTGTCCTCGTTATAACCACACATTCGTTACAACCGATTTCTTGGTATGTTTGTTTTGTTTGGTGTTGTTTAACAATATTCCACAATATTCCAGCTATATGACGGCGGTCTGAACAATAATCGGGTCTGGACCAGACAATCTTATTATTGACACCATGAGCATCGATCAGCGCAATTACGATACTATGACATGCATCAACAAAGACAGCGAGGCTGACCACCCGATCCCGTTTTTCGCCTCTTACGACAAGCACAGTAGCCTTTTAAGGCAAGCATGGGTTGCTGAAGACCTATTCTAACCGGATCTTCACGCGTATGAAATTGGTTGTATAAGAAATAGTTCGAAACCCGATTTTTCTTGGCAACTGGCGCCATGTCTTACATATTCTCCCTACCGTCCCTGAGGACTTGGCCACCAACTGCAGAACAATCCAATGCAGGATTATCACCAAAATCAATTTATTTCCCATTTCGGCCCGCTGTTTGAATATGCAGTTTCAACCCCAGCTACGGGGAAACGTAGGTCGTAGCTTCGCCGATGCGACTTTTTAATCCATCAACTTTTGTAGTGCTGTGTCTCAAGAGAGAATGTATTGACAGTGATTAAAGTCAGTGAGTTGGCGGTGCGCGACCGCTCACCTGGAGCGATGGATGCAGACCTTGGATACAGACACCCGACCCAACTGGGAAACCGCAAAACACGACCCTCGGGACCAACTTCCGGTTTCAAAATTCCTACCTTGGAACAAAGAACGAAATTGGATTTTACTGTTCGGAAGTGATTTTCAAACACCGTTTTTGTTTCTTCTGTATTTTTATTCATTTTCAACTATTGTTTTCTAATTCATAAGATTGGGTTCTTAAAAGTCGGCGTATCTTATACAAATTAACTCATACAAATCAAACGAAATGTTTTGTTTTGTGTCAGGTGTTTACTTTTTTACAAATATCATTTTATTTTATTTGGCTAACAACTGGCTTTCTCATCCCACTAAACAGAGATACTGTTCCTCGACTACTGTTCACAGCACAGTTCTCTTGATACTTAGGTTTTTTTTGTTTGTTGTTTAACGCCGCACTCAGCAATATGCCAGCTATATGACGGCGGTCTGTAAATAATCGAGTCTGGACCAGACAATCCAGTGATTGACATCATGAGCATCGATACACACAATTGGGATACGATGACATGCACCAAGTCAGCGAGTCTGACCACCCGATCCCGTGAGTCGGCAGGCATGCGTTGCTGAAGACCTATTCTAACCCGGATCTTCAAGGGTATATTTTATTTCAAATACGATTGAAATGGCCGTAGTTCGAGGTTTGACATGATTAAGTGGAGCATACTCCGTTACACCATAATCTCGTTTATATTTATACTATTGAGGGGTGGGTTTTATTCTTCGTTGTAATATACTGAACAAAAAAGGTTAGGGATCATAAATATTTTGGGCATATTTTTATGAAATTGTGTGCTCAGTTTTCACTACGAAAACATATCCCAAACATATTCATGATACATGAACTTCTTTTGTTGAAATATATGTTGTAATAAGTGTTTTAATTGAAGGCTGTGTGAAAAAGCAGTGTAAATAATCATGTCGAAACTAGACAAACCAGTGGTTGATATTATGAACAACGGTCGAAACCTGACCACGCGATCCACTGAGTGGCCCCCAACGACCAGCATAGGTTGTGGGGACCCGAAGTCCTCACTAGGGAAATCAATTTTTAAGGTGTATATAAATAAACAGTTTATGATAAGCCAAATCATACAAGACCGCCTCCGTGGTCTAGTGGTAGAGCGTCATTCCGGAGATCGGAACGCGTTGGGTTCGATCCCCGGTCGTGTCATACCAAATGACGTATAAAGATTATACTTTCTGTTACCCTGTCTGGCGCTCGGCATAAAGGGGCAAAAACAAGGACCGGTCGGCTCGGAGTCAGTATACTGTGTCTGAGTGTCAAACTGCGGCATGGTATCTTAGTGGGGTAGCACTATAAAATCGGCAATAGTCAGGATAGTACAAACACACACACACACACACACACACACACACACACACACACACACACACACACACACACACGTTCATGCACGACGCTATATAACTACAATATGCTTGAACACGACGTTAAACCCCATTTCACCTCACATCACCAAAATCAATACAACATCAATGTCTGAGTCTAACACATGATACTAATAACAATGGTTAAACCTGCCCTAGTTAAGGCCAGGGAACATTGTCACACCGGCGGGTAACGTAAGCTGAAATACAACGGCTCAGTTCAAAAGTGACGTTACGCCCTGGTTCTGGTGGCATTGCCCTTCTGTTATAGACAAGCGTCTCGTATAACGCTGCCGTTTTTTTCTTTCCAACATACAAAAACGGGTGTGGTGCGATGGAACGGTTGTTTATAGGGTACTGATGAACACTTGAAAGGAAACTGATGCCAATGACATCAGAACTGAGCTATGTGGACTTGCATTTGCCAGCTTTCCAGACTTTCTGTTCTGAGACGTTTTTTGAAATAAAAATGCTTTATTCATTTTTCACTGTTAGATATCTCCATGATCACACGTGGAGCCACAAACAAAAGCAGTTAGTAAAGGCAGTGTGTCTAATGCCGACAAATAAAGACAACGTAAAAAAACAGCACGAAGTCTTCCACATTCTTATGCTACATGTACGACGCCACTAAAACAGTTAAACGTAATTTGGTTTACACAACACTATTACAATGCAATATAACGGTATATTTTTGCCTTTAAAAAGATGCTACTTGAAGACGACCTTGACCATGTGATACACATGGTTATACGTTTTACAGTCATCAACAGTATGTCAACATGCAAAATTCTGGGTTGGGCTTAAATATGTTTCTAAAACCGGATTCACCATCCCCTATCGCCTACACGTTGTGTGTTTGATAGTCACTTTCTGTTGCCTAGCAACTCGATATGGGTATCCGGATGGCCACTACGCGTCATGTCGGATGATAGCAATAAAATAATGGCGATAGGTTTCCATAATAATAAAAAAATCTAATGAAAGATTCCAACTATATCATGAGCACTTTCAAATAGTGACGATACCAGAATTTATAGCAATACAACAACCCCATACAAAAAGCGTCATGGTATACATTGTCTGGACCAGACAATCCAGTGATTGACATCATGAGCATCCACGTAATTGGGATACATGGCATGTATCAAACAAGTCACCGATCCCTTTAGTCGCCTCTTCCGACAAGCATAGTCGCCTTTTGCGGCAAGCATGGGTTCCTGAAGACCTACTCTAACACGGATCTTAATATTTAGGATTGTAAATAATAAAAACATTTCTATTTCGAATTGTTTGTCCGGAAATCCGTTTCCTATTCTGAGTATAATGGCTGAAAATATAAAACTGGTTATTTTAATTAAATAAGCGGTCGATTCCGACTCAAGTGACAATAAATTTTTTTTTTTTCAGGGAAGGTTAAAATAAATGTTGTGTTTAATCAGACATGATAAAATGAAGTTAATTAAAAAATCAATGTAAAAGCTGCATTTAGTGAGTGAGTGAGTGAGTGAGTGAGTGAGTGAGTTTGTTTAAACGCCACTTTGAAGAATAATTCAGTTATCAGCATGTAAGTTTAACATGGATGGAAAGCTCAATCACGCATGATATAGATGTCTGTACAACTGGTGAAACCCACGAGAACGGTTATGGTGCTGACAAACCTAAAAACATTATCGGTGGAATCGGAATTCGAACCCACAATCATAGGTTTCTGGCGTGCCCAAGGGACGCAACTCTGCACAGCGAATCGCGGCGCCTCAGACGCATGGGCCACCCGTACCCCCATATATCTTATGATATATATTATACATAATTACTAATGAATTTCATGAATTTCATTAAACAGTGTCGTGGGGACAAAGGCCCTCAATTGATGAGGAACCTAACGAGCCTGACTGTGCCAGGATCACCTAAACCCTCTTTGCTGCATTTATTTATTTTAATCTGTACATATTACCAATAATAATACAACAACTGTCGGGAATGCATGTCAATCTGACGAAGGATTTGCATCATACATTTCAGGAAATTCATCATTTGGAAAGTGTTCCCTGACTCAAGCTTGGTCCCTGTGTGCATTAAGAACAAGTACCCTCATCAAATGCATCGTATCGACGAGGGTAATTAAAGGCAACGCATTATATTACGCCATATCAATATTCATACTCTAATGATCTTGTCTCAATAAAATCCACATTATGTTCTGGAGGGCAAAAAATGTTTTATCTTCTTTTTCGGCGATATTATTCGAAGGTAAGTCGAAGGTAGAAGATATATACATAAATCAGTATCAAAGATACAAAACATACATCTCTTGTCAATTACTGACAAACTGATAATGCCAATCAAATTCGTACCTCCTTTGTCAATTTCACTCATCAGCTGATATGACATCCACGCGTGTGTTCATTAACTTTACATTGTTTAGTTTTCAATAAATACGCATCAAACTACACAAGCAGCCTCAGGGTGTATGTAAATCTGTAGCTTTGTTATGCTAATCCGGAAACGAAAATGACATGTCGTTTTCTCGTTACCCGCGCTTGCAATGTACTAGATATGTGTTCTAGTGTCCGTGTGTCACCGTACCCGCCTGAAATGAGAGATTGTTTATTTCACTTGTCGATGTCTTGTCGCGTGTTAGTCGTTTCCTTCATTTGTCGATAGCTCGTCGATGGCCCCCGGCAGAAGATACGACCATATATCTGTCACTCAACCCGGGGATGCTGTGACTCGGTGTTCTACTATTTCCTTAAACTTAAAATCCGTCGACTTTAATACGATTAACTCTTTTCAGTCATGACGTAACTCACAAGATGGGATGTATTTCGTGAGAGAGATGTGACAAGTCTTTTAAGATAAATCAAAATATCCAAAAATAATATGCAAAGCTGTATCATATTATTACTTTGACCACGCGTTACATAAAGATCAATGTTACAATTACTTTTAACACTCAAGGTAAACAACAAACATAATGAGACTCACTTGAAATTAACGGAACACTTCCATTAATGCATTATAATGCATTACAATGCATTAGCTACATTGAGGCCTCGTGTGATAATTGTGACGATGGAAAATATAAACGATTGAACAATTGGATAACATACAAAATACATTTATTTCGAAATTTATATAGCTGTAAAGTTAATGAACACGCGGATAATATGTTATATCATTTCATGAGCGATACTGTCAAAAGGGGTATCAATTTGACGCGTGTTGTAAAAAACTTATTACATACATTCCAAGTGGACGCTGATGTGGGTAAAACTCGCAATATCAGTGACGAAACATAAATGTGATGCACTAAGTACCATATGTTCCCGAGTCAATTCAAGTCACTGGCCTGGCCTGTCTTTTTATTTGTTTGTGATATATGCAACCTTTTCACAAACACCTGGCGTCATAACATTTTCATATTGATTCATAACCGGAATCGTTCAAAGGGCATATTTCTTATGATAAGGGCGTGTGTTCTATCGTTTATTTTAACATAATTAAGTGGGCTGAATTCTTCTTTTCTAAAAGACACAAAAAGGCACGTGCATCTATCATGACTGGTGTGTCATGGACATGCATGCTAAGGAACACGTTTATCTTTCACACAATACGGTGACACGACCCGGTGCGGGGAACATCATCGTTTCATTCACCTTGCGGGCAGTGATGTCGATTTCAATCAATACTCACTTTGAGTACATTTCACTTGTCGATTTCAAAACTTGCTGGGGTTCTGTCTTTGATAAAAATAATGTCCGATGCGGTTCACTATTTGGCTTGTCCAATATCTTCCCGTGTCTGTTCAGAACACTTGACATGACTTTGCATGTGTTTGTGAAGTTGCCACCGGTTGGGAAGGATACGCAGATCTTTTCGCGAACACCTTGTGATTCTAAAAGACATGCTTATGATATTGTACGAATCTTATAACAGATATTTTTTGCAGATTTTTTTTCATGATTATTGAAGGTGATTTGTCGTGTTTATGTATATTAAAACTGTTCATATCTAAGGTGACGATGCCGTAAGTCCCCATGGTCCCTAGTATGGTGGCCTAACTTTGGTTCCTGCTGATCTCTGGCCCAATTTTATAATGTAATGTTCCGAATTGTCACCTTTTTTATGCTAACATGCTAGTTTTAAATCTAAATCATATCTGTGATAGTCTGGTGAATTTACTGTCCTTTGTCGACAGATTTTATAGTCCATATTTATATATTATTCCTGTTCAACTTGATTTAGTCACGATATGGCTGAAATACTGCCGACGTGACAATAAATTTTAACTCACTCACCCACTCACTCTAAGGTGACGATAGTTTGCATACACCACTGATGGCCAATGTTAAGTAAAGGTAGAAACTTCTCACCAACTCCTAACTGTAGGGGACACGGGTGGCTCAGTCGTCCAAGGCTCCGCGATTCGCTGTGCAGAGTTGAGTCCCATGGGCACGCCAGAAACCTATGATTGTGGGTTCGAATCCCGGTTCGCCCCGATTATGTTTCTAGGTTTGTCAGCACCATACCCGTGTTCGTGGGTTCCACCGAAGTGGTAAACGTCTTAGACCTGCATAACTTCGGGATTTCGTCCCACATTAAGCTGACACGCTGCGATATAACTGGAATAAAGTTAAAAGCGGCGTTAAACCTAACTCACCCACTCACCCACCCACCCACCCCAACTGTGCAGCACAGGGGTACAAACAGACTGAGTTCAATTGCGGTATCAGTTCTTTCGATCTGATTTTTTAGCACCGTAATTTCAGAAAATATAACGGTTCAGTTTAACGGTTCTATCAACATATCCATTTTCTGTGCAAACTTTGCAGCTGAGATCTACAACGTTGTCAACACTTACGCTGTTTTGAACATCACACATTGCCCGATATTGCAACTGGCAAAACGTCAAATCTCTCTTTATAAATGCACCTCTGTTTTAGTGACGAAAGGATTTTGAAAGGCGAGAGACGAAACAACAACGTATTAGTAAAGCGTTTTTCGCTGATCACCCTACAGTGCTTTAAGATAGTTTGGAATCAGTGTTGTATTATTATGGTCAAACATGACACGTGTCTCCATTGAAACAAATAGAACCACACAATTCCCTACAAGGATCACGTCATTTACATCGTTCATGTGGGTGAGGGTGTTCTTTAAGTCAGTATCAGCTGACGACAGTGTAATATGGTGTACATGGTAACAGATAATGTTTTTTGTACATTTTATGACATGTGTCCGCTGGACCTTAAGACCTTAAGGCACAGGTCCCTGCAATTAGTGGATATTAATTATGCATAAAAATCCAATAAGAATCAAAAGAAAATAAGAAACAGATTCTTGATTTGAATTTAAAACGCTCCTCATACTTAAAACCACACTATTAGCATCGATGGGGAGTTTTCCATGTTAATTAACGCAGGACATCTTTAAAGAATCACCCCAGTTCCAAACAAATGATCTTTCAATTTTATTATTCCAAACAATATTTTCCTCGTAAGAGATAAGAGAGATAGTTAGAGGAATATTTTAAGAAAAATCGTCCACTTTGCCTTAATTACACATCGTATGAATCATACAAGAGGGAAATATACTGGGACGGACACATAAATCAGTTAGTGCGCGCATGGGAGCTCAAGATATCTGCTAAAGATATCATTTGACCAGGAAGAATAATGTCTATCTGAGATTCAGCTCAGAGTACAGATCTTGATATTATTTCAAAGTTGTATCTAAAGCAACGCTACAAAACAGACTCCGTACCCGGGCTTTCGCAACAGAGTCCGAGGTATCTCAGACGTGGGGCTGCCTCTCGGATTGGTCGACGAGCAAACACAACACTTTTGAAGCGCGAGTTATGCCGAGTCACTCGTAGGACCTCGGGCGCTACACGACTTCGGCTGGCGACTGTCGGCTCGCGATTGGGCGAGAGGCCTTTTAACCTCACAGCTGAAACACAGTGTTTTGCTCAGCGAGTTTTCATTCCACCGAGAACAGTGATAGGCGAAGATTTACTACTGAACTGGTAAGTTAATGATCCTTTATGGTTTTGTGAACATCCGTTAACGCTGCTACTGACCACTAGCTGACCGGGAGGTGGAAGTGGACAGTGGTGTGAGATGACCGTGGTATTTTCAAACCGAGTGGTCACAAGCCTTAGTTCTCATAAATATTGTACAATCTTCTTAACGAGAGGGAAGGATTTTATGGTGTGTTAATTTCGGTGACATTTTTTTCCATACAATCATCCTTCGTCGTTTTATTTCTCGTGTGCAATTTGCCAATTATTATTGCAATAATGTAACGTGTTTAAGGGACGACTAATTGTCGCAGCTCTTGTTAAAGAAGCTAAAGACGTTGAAGCAGTGAGAAGAAAAATCTCGGTTTGAAATGAAATTGTCGAGGGGAGATTAAGTTTATGACTTTGCCGTGGCTTTGTTTAATTCGGGCCTATTAAAAACACATAAACCCCCGGGAGGGAAATTTTTCATGAAAATAGAATTGGATTTAATCAGTTAGCAGAAAGAATATGGATTGTTCGAGGAATTTTGTCTTGATATGAAAAATGTATTTCTTCAGATCCGCCCCATCTGTCGCAACGTTCTCGGGGACGTGTTGGTGTTGGTAACGGAGTTGTCATCAATCTATTACAAACAGTGACCCACAACATTGACATTTCATGAATTGATTTAACCGCTAACATGAACGAAAATATTTCAAAAGATTTAATGCAAAATAAATGACCGTACCGCTATGTTTCAGTCGATATCGATAATCAGGTGATCTCGATTAGGTTTGTGTTCAACAGTGAAATAGGTATATAGCTGATAAGTGTACTTGATAATGCATGTAACATCGTCCTGTGTGAGTATTCGATAAGTGTGCATTTCAGATATATGTTTACGTCTCTTGTTTACATGGGCATATCACCCATTTATACTGAAGTGTTCAGTGTGGATTGATCCATAAGTCATTCTCACAATACAGCAAATGGTCAAAAGAGAATATTTTACTGAAAATATGTCTATATGTATGTTGAAATTTTACTTACCTTATATATACGCTTAAGTAAGTATTTTGTCACAAAATGTTTTATGAGAAGAGATTTGTAAGTGTAAATCGTAAAACGAGCGCTGTAAAATCGTCATACTTGGCAGTAATAGAAACGGTTTCACGAAAATTGAAAATAACAGACATTTTGACAGCCATGACTATTTGTATATGTATACGATCCTGTTTATACTTATTCAAAGGGTTTGATTGGCCAATATATATAAAATCTCAATGCCTATTCGCCATCTCGAGAAAGTATTCATTTCAACACGCCTTGAAATGTATTGGTACCAGGAAACCGATGAAAACCATCATCTTCCCTTTCATCTGTAGATGTACTGTTATGTTAAAGTAGCACGTCAGTGAATTACCGCAATCCGTAAATTCTGTAATCCCGTTGAAACAAGAGACTTACATTACGCCCAGGATGATTGGCCAGCAGATACCGCGGAATCGGAAAATGAATATTTCTTTCCGACAGTGCTGCAATACGAGCTTTATTCATACCAGTCTCGTCGGCGTTAACGTGCCTACTTCGGAAGTCACACCAAGTCTAGGATTATTCCAACATTTCCGAATTATCCAACAAATATGCAGTCTTTTCACTAATCCTGCCTTATTGCTTTTGCTATTATAATGCACTTGAATAGTTGAAAGGAATGAATGAACTAGCTGCCACTCAAACTTGAAATCGACACAGAGCTACACATGTATATTGCTTGTTCGAATACGGTAGGTTAGTATGCAACTATGAATTAATGATATGATCGGATCGGTAAACAATGTTATGTTGTGTTTCCGTTTCAATGACCCGTTTTTGACGATAATTCTTGAACAATGAGTTCTAATAATTTATTGTAATGTGTGAGTTGTAGCATTTCATGTGTATTGCTTGTACATGCCTTATATACAGCTTGTTTATTTCATGTTTTCCATGCACCAGTTATCACGCGATTTCTTGTACCGTTGTTAATTTCACTCCATGCATAATCAAACGTGACAATTCTGCCGTAACTCGTCTTGTAATAAAAATGCCAATTAAATTTAACATCACTTAATCTCTGAAATATTTATGTCCAATTGTACTGGCATATTATGCCGACAACATCGTTAAGAGGCCAGTCAATTTGACTCCGTAAAACACATGATTACAAGCATTGTTTTAGAAGATTTTTATGTCGATTTCACCGACATCTCATCGATTGCAATATCCTCTTCAAATAATTCATCCAATATCACGAGAATGGATGCTCACTGGAAAAATATATCAAATTTCTTCCTCTCGGAGGCAATATCGATAACTTGGTGTCAAAACATAATAAAAAGAATATTCTCTCTATTCCCGACTCCGAAATAGGAACAACTCACAATAGTTGCTCGTTCTCCAATGAAAGAACAGCTCTAATGTTTATTTTATAGAGACAATCATGTATCCGACCGTATTCCTTGACAGTTTTATGTTCCCGACACAATTTATGAACGTCAATTTTCCTTAAATCAGCCGAAATCGGGGGAAGCCCTGTCCCTATCGTAAATATTCGGGGGAGATTTCCTAAGTCAGTTCCTATCAGCGGGCAGCATGCGCGCTAGGCTATAAATTATTTTCTTTTTCGGATTTTAATTCCGGCGTTTGCAATTGCTTAATCAGTTCCCGAATTAACTACAGGGCATTTGGGTCATTCGTGAAAGAAATATCTGCCACCGCACTTTGACCGCCGTGTCGAGGATGCTTCGCCATATGCAGAAAAAGCCACGGATATTTCAATCAAATATCCATACAATCAGCGCAGGGTACGTGTGGAGGACTGTCAGTTGCAGGTTGTATTTGTGAATATATTACACGAGTGGATTCTTACATAACAGCACCACATTGTGCGAAATTGATTACTGAAATATAATCCCACGAATCGGGAGACATCGGTATGATCAAGCATCGATTTATTTCAACGCAAACATGTTATAATTGCAGTTGGTTTCTAGGAGTTCTAAGTTATCTACATATCGTCAATATCTTAAACTAAAGTAGAAATGTTGAGATTGAATGCAGAGTAATTCACCAGATGTCACACAACCTGTTATTCTCAGGAGGATTTCAGTGCATTGTTATTCAGATGTATGTTTGTTCGTTCGAAACATATATCCGACTGAATGTGCGCTGATATATTGTACTATTATAAGACATATCGTCATAGGTAATATCTTGTGATATTGAGCCATGTTGATAATATTGATATTGATAATAGTTTTCTGTTTAAATAACTGATATAATGAAACAAATATTCTTCAAGAGGACCTGATTAAGATCCATTTTCCAGTTGTTCTTAAACCATTGCGCTTCACTGTAAATATTCAAATGAATTAAGATTCAGGTAGAAGTAAAATTAATCAAACAGTGCAAATATGAAATACAGTACCACGAAACATGTTTCATGTCATTTCGTTTGTTAAACAAAACATGTTTCGCAATGTTTCCTGTGAAATCCAACACATTATACAATACATACAACATGCCGTATATCTAAGTCTGTATACATTACTAGATCAGCGAAACCTACGCGACGCAGTGCTCAACAGTTTGTGATCAATCTTATTACAAAAATAGTCAAAATGGTCTTACACACTGAAATTATGAGCCAGTAAATAAGATAATAAATTACCCTGAGACCCCCCCCCCCCCCCCCCCCCCCCCTCCTAATTATTTACACACACTTATACAATGGTATTGACATTGGCAATGAGCAGCTATGGGAACAAACACGTGGTAAGCCTGCAAGAGTTGCAACTATTCGCCAAGATAGACGATTCATCACAAAAAAAACAAATTACCCCTGAAAGAATATATCAGGCACCCGATATGGCAGAAAAAGAATAGCTGTTTGTTTTTCTTCTAAACCTATATCTACTTTCTTCTATCGACGCTATTTGTCCATTGGGTATTCTCGCATTACTCGTGTGTGAAATTATGACTGGATATTTGATTGATTTGTCTCTGTAATGGAGGTTAATGCTTCTCTTAGGGAAGCGCATCTATCTTTGTACTTGGGTGACAGACATCTCGTTGCTAGGCCCCCTCCGAACATGCGGCGGGGGAGGGCAACAACAGTTTGCATTGTTTATTGACGTTGACAATACTTACTTAACGGTTAGACAAGGATAAAAACGCATATTTGTATAATGTAGTTGTACACGTTGTATGTGCCCAAACAAATTTAGTTTTATGCCAAACAAATGTTTATGGCGTATTCTTTGTCTGTGTGTAGTTTTTTTCTGAGAGTATGGTCCAAATATTGACAACAAATACACGTGGTGTATCTATATATCATAATTGATCATATTTCTATTTTTTTCAAAATTTCTATACAAGATAAAAAATACTAATGTGAATACGTTGCAGGTTTATATTTCATGTAATAAACAGCTTTGTTGACAGGGTTATACATTAATCAACACATCATAGAAAGCTGTGAAATATACACGCACACGTGACAATAATACACGGTTCTTAAAAATATACAAAACAAACGTGTAACGTGAACTCGCCTTGGAGATATTGCATTGTACATTTTCCGTCAAATACAATAGTCTCACGGCCATGTGTCTCCTCAGTAGTAGGAGAGTTTTATTCGTCCCCCATGAGCGGTGTTAGATTTTATTTTCATTTAATCCATTCCAAAGAGAGAATCCCTTAATATTAAGCCTATAAAAGCTTGCCCTAATCCTGTGAGAGAGCCCTCTTCACCAGCCGTCGCAAGGACCTCTGCGATACTCCAAGCTACAATTACACAGCTCGGAGTCAAAGAGCAAGCTATGGACTGCTGAAGTGGTCAATGCATGCTTTTATGTCCCCCTACTCGTGTAAATTTCACTGCCGTGCTAACGAGCGGCGAAATCCATTTGACCTTCCATAAAAACACGTCACATCGTGTGACCCGTGAAATGCCAATGTCGGATGCCGTAGTTGGGAATTAGTTTGAGAATCTCAAATTTAATTCAATAATTGACATTGCTGGATTTGAATCACATCTGATGATGATACGGGGCTGACGTGGATTTTGTCAGTTCAAGTAAAAAACAATTTGTTGATATTACTAGTTGTTGTTATCAACATATTGAGAGAAAAGTTGGAATGGTAAAACAGTTGAAATAATTGCTATATATTTTTTTTATGTTTATGATTTTGATATACCAAATAGTTGTGGATCTCGAATAATGAAAACATTTTTTTTATACAATAAGTATAATATGTTCAATAAGTGCAGCGATTTAAAGTAATCAAAGCCCCCCCGCAGCGCTGTTACAACTTTGATGTAACCCTTAACATTTATGGATATGATGCACATCTTTGAAGTTGTTGCTGATGGGGGACTATTTACTATAGTAATGGGTAGAATTTCCGGGGAATTATTTTGTGGTCTGACCATCCTGAATATTGTAACCGAATAATCAGCACATATTTACATGCACAGCCACATATTCACAGGCATAATGTGCACATGAACTACACAATACGTGATCATTGTATTTATTATTTTTGAGCAAACTACTATCTTTTAGCAAATATATTCCATCCAAGACGATACGGCTATCGGATTATTGTTTTCAGAGGAATAACAGTTTACTTCATGCTACACGAATGAGGAGCGTTATAACGAGGTTTGGGGGCTTCATTGTAGGGTCAGTGGGCAATGCAGTTCAAGGATGATCGTAAATGTAGGATAAAAATATTTTATTGTTAATTTGTTACCCTATGATAAAAGGATGGTAAAATGAGATGGTTTTCAGTCGGCTGTATCTCCCGTCCTGGCGTAGCATTTCTTTTTCAACAGGTTTGGAGACATTTTATTTTCCAGAAGGAACCATATTTTAACAATTAAAGCGAACAAATTACCTCTTCACATGACATGAGTATTTTATAGCCTGTTAGCATGCTATTTCAACTTTATAAACGCCCCGAAAATCAAGTCATCGCACAGTCTATCGCGTTAGTTATTTATTAGTGTCAATTTCATAGATGGGTGGTTTTACAACCTCGGTAACACCTACAATACACCACACACTCACGAGTAGCCGTGATTCTATAGCAAATAAACTGCCACATAGCAATAAATCATCTGTTGTGAAATCTACATGCTATAGACCTAATAAACATGCAATCAACGAACGCACAAAACATGATTTACTCGCAACAATAGGCAATAAGCACCCAAGTTCATAAACAATCCGGATTATACACATGAAACAATAACTCGAAATGTCATCACAAATTTGCAATTAACAACACAAAGACCATCACTAATTGAAATTAACATGTGTCTATTGCATGTAAGCAGTGATCGGTTTACAGCGTGTGAAGATTACCCGGGAAAGAACCTTAGTGTTTTGAAAATGGCACGAGTTTGTGCCCTTGGGACATACGTACGGAGCGGTCAGACGAATTTGGGAAAGGCTACAATGTGTCATATGAGTCGATTAGACATGTATTGTGAAAAGGTGGGAGTCGGAATTGATTTACAAGCCAGCGATAGTCAGCAAATTGCTTCAAGTAGTTCTAATATTGCAAGTAGATGTCACATGGATCTAGTGAGAGATGGTCTGATAACACACACACACACTGGGACAACTGAAAGAAGAGCATGCGACAGTCTGGAGTATCAATTATAACAGCAAGATTAGATGACATTGATGAAGGCGATATATTAAGGGTAAGTCATCGTTCTTGATGGTTGTAGCCTGTAGATTTCGTCAGAAGGGTGACGACAGCGTTATAGAACGACATAATGGTTACAAGTGTTTGTGATCACGCCCCAAAACAGTTGCAAAGTTGTATACAAAAATTATGTTTAATACTTCATAAATAGATGCTGATGATGAAAGTGATGAAGTTTGTGATGAAGTTTGTAGATGACCACTTGTTTTGGTCTCCAAATGTTATTTTTAAGTTCGTATATCAAACTTGTACACATTTTTAGGTTTGTTTTGTATTTGTACACAACATGATCGGCAAATGTGTCATAAGGAAATATGTTTATGATTTGTACAAACATATTATCAATGATGATAAATTTCCGTTGTTATGTCTCTTGATACATTATAATTGACACGCATAACACAATTCAGAGAAAACCGACACCAGCCGCTGGAGGAAGTGGGTTTTTTTATCCCTTAAAATCTAACTTGATTTCACATCGACTTTGACCCTTGTAACAATGGCGAAATAGCCTTCATTTGAATTGGAAATATTTGTTCTTTTATTAGCAGCAGACTAATTGCTACGCTGCAGCCCTACTTAAATCAGACAATCTAAAGAATTGAGAGTTATTAAGCTGGCGTATTTGTGTGTCTGAAAACACCCATGAATAATCAAATAATGGGGATGTAACAATTGTAGATACCAGCTGGGAGAGTGGTCAGTGTCAATGCGATGACCACCGTCCCGTTGCTCCAATGTCCAGACAATCATTAGAGCAATCCGATTTCTTAAATTTTATTATGGGGTTTAAGACAAAAATCGGTAGGCATCAGCGGACTCCCGCATATCTCCATTTTTCATAGCGACATGCCATGAATGAAACCAATAGAGCAAGTGGTCCCAAACGTGTCATACATTTCCCCGTTCTAACGTGATAAACAATGCTTAAATTCTCAATAGAACTGTTCTCAGGTCCCAGGCGAGATTTGGTTTTGTTCTTGTGTAGGAGTCTATAATAAGCTGTGTTGGTTTGTGCCGGTTAGCTGTATCGTTAAGGTGGTTCTCATTCACGCCCCAGTGCTTAAATACAAACATCGGAGAAGGGTAAGATTTTATTGACAAATGTTCCTTAAATAGGCATAAACGTATTCATTAATGAGATTAGTTATTGATATGACGGGGCGAGTGCGTGAAAATGAGCAAAGATCACGCATTTCACAACAGAAGTTGGTGTTTTGGGTTGCATGACAATGAAACACATGATTCGATACATACATTCACAGACTTATGCAATACAATAACCAGAAGGGCAAATAAAACAATAACGCTATCTTAGTGTATTGTATTGATTAAAATGATTTTAAAAAGTTATTCCCATTTCGTAAGGGTTTATTAAAAATAAACTGCTGGGTAAAAGAAAACATACGACCCATGTTAGGTGGTGGCTAAAATGAAATAAACACAAAAAATGGTTATTCGATGGTGATGTATCTGATACAGGTAGCATCGTTTTTTACCTTAAGTTTGCAGTATTTTGGCGACTGTTTTCAGCCTAACGTTTCGATCTTTTGTACATTTTGGGCGAAATCCAACTTTCAAGTGTATGGTTTAATTTGCCCGGCAGTTTAAGGTGTGATACTTTGAGGTAAAAGAAACAATTATGTTTGGGGAAATTCTTTATGTATATTTCGATATTCAAGGCACCCCATGTGTGGAAAGACTGGTCCCCTTCAACAGCTTCCTTGTACGTAGACACATTGGTAAAATGCAATATTTTATCATTGAAAATGACAACTCTCCTATGAAAACAAATAGTTTAGAAAACAAAGGCAAAACTGCTGACGTGGCAATATTAATTTCCTGAGTAATAACCTTATCACATCGGAATGACACAAATCTACAAGATACAGCCATGAATGATTAAAACAAGAGATCAAAAATCACGCACACCATGACAGCTGCTGATACTTATCTGTGACCTAGATAGTCGTATGAAATCTATGTCATCTATGTGAAATGTACATCAAAATGAAATACATATCTAACACATATCTTTCATACCCTATGACACAGCAGATTTAACCAGAATCTCAATTTATGTATACATCAAAAGACACATAAGGCGAAAACGAATATTTCTTATTAACGAAATTTTCGTTTCGAAATACTCCACAAGCGCTGAAAGAAATGGCCATGAAATACACCTATACCGCATTCTGCACGTGGCTTGTATGGCCAGGTGCTCGTTTAGATTTATTGTTTATATCAACCAAATAGAATTGTAGGTCTACATCCCAGATAGGTTGACAACATACCACGAACGTCCATTAGATAACGACTTACCTACAAATATATGTGTTTAAAGCTATTAAAGAATAATTACACGTGTAAAAAAATCCCGCAGATTCATTTCCCATTCGTACACAACATGTGCCTGCGTAGTCAAAGCATTCGTTTTACAAAATCACTGAGCGTGGACTCGGGGCCTCTGCTTTCGTCGTTACTTTTGCTCTAATAGCGAATCTCTGTTTATTTTCGCAAGAGTCTTCAAAATAAACAAGGAGTAATAAGAACGTAAATAAAAACATTCGTACAAAGCGAGAATAACATGATAGCCCACAACCTCCACGCTGCTGTTATAAGTAATGTGGTTTCGTTAATATATCACCCTGACTAATAAACGTGGAGGCTTGAGTGCTCATTGTTTTTGCGCTGATAGTATTCCATTCCGAAAATATGTCTCGGTAACGGCTCGTTGCTTGCGCCGTTGAGGGAACGCCGAACGTCGCAGATGTAGAAAGGTTCTATTAGTTGTCACGGTGTAACGGGTCAACTGAGAACATGTGTACAAACAGACAACATGCATATAACATCTAGCAGAGAAACGCTCGCCTTGTAAATCTTTTTTCCCCACAGGTGGGCCCCAACTGGACAAAAAGCCAGACGCGTTTGTATCTTCTTCGTGTCCAAGGGGGGAGGGAGGGGGGAGGCGGAGGGGCGGGGGTGTTTGGGAGGGGATGTCAAGAATGAATACGCAGACAGACCGCGTCTCCTTTACATTCTTCCGTCACTCCCTTGTCGTATTTCATCCTTCGTTCTATCAAACTAAACATTTTCCCCAACTAGACATGTACATTTGTACATTTTATGCCCCGGTGCTAACGACACTCGACTGCTTGAATAAGCGTCCCCAGAATTACAGGAATCCTTCTTTTGGCAGATTTACGGTAGACATCTCGACATTCTTAAGAAATAGGGTAACAGTAACCTATATGTCTATACCTTGCTGCTTGGCTCCTTGCTCCTGGGTTTCAGGAGCCCTGAGGTAATAGAAATGTCCTATCAATTTAACACGCTTGCAATAAATCTCACCAATGTTATCCTACGCCGTATCCCCGAAACAGAAACGCAGTGAAACAGCCTCATTTTACCCCGCCAGCTCTGAATTGCAGCACAACGAAAAGATAGCCGACATTAGGGTAACAAGAAATGCACGATTCCAACCCATCATAACCTTAGCACAAATTCGCAATTTAAATTAAGATGAATTGATTGAAAGGGATACGACGTCTTCGACATTTATAATGAGTTAAGATTATTTTTTTCTTATACCCGCCGCGACCGGAAAGCATAATTACTGGCTTCTGTTATTAACTTGATAATATTCTGTGGTTTCAGTAATTTTGTCGCGTTTAAACATATTAACATTTAGACACATTCAAATATCACCCTTCAGTGTTGTTTGAACAATAGTCATATTTTATGCTAGTTTTATTATTAGCAATATTTAAGACGCTCCACCGTATGTCGTTATCATGTGGTATATTGTTGAGTGAGCAATCACATGTATCTGTCAATTTGGCCCGCATTCCGGAAGCCCTAATTATGAATTTGTAATGTAAGATCGTTCTTAATCAACAGCAAAATATTAGTTTTTAACCACACAGCTTGAATCGGCTTCAGTCGTCTAAGATAAGCGAAGGTATCGGCGAAACTAATTACCTGTGTATCAGATATACTGCTACACCGCCGTATAGCAATGACCTGGTTATAAAACGTTATATACAATCATCAGTTCAGTTATCTAAAAAGATACAGATAAAAAATAATAACCGTTTGAACAAACTCAACCCTACACTAAAATACCATAATGTTAGTAACACGTTGAGAATAATATTGTCAAAATATGTAACAGACAAGTACATATGTCTAACTGTTGGCGTGTTTTTTGGCACGTTAAAGTCTCTTGTCTTGAAGTACACGTTCTTTTTCTTCAAAATGACAATATTTATTGTTTTACCAATCTCCCTCAACACCACTTTATGTATGACTTCCTTTGGGCCTCATGTTTGAACACGGTACGTTCAGCAGCACGTATTTGTCTTGCTTGTCGATTTCACAGTTGCGAGGAAGAGGTAAGTACATTTCCTGAAAATAGCATGTCTATTTCATAAGCGCCGTGTCAGTTATCACATATTGGACCATTCGTTTTAGGTGCATCTCATATCGATCAAGATTATGGAGTACCAATGTGTCGTGTTTTTACAGATACAGTCCTTTTATCTATAACCTCATAAATTGCATAGACGATTGTCATCGCATGGTCTAAATAATTAAATTAAAGAAACAACAGTATGTGTTTTATTGCCTTCGTCAATTAATGAGTTTTATGATATATATCGAGGTGTAAGCCACCAAGGTTGTATTCCCTTCTGTTTCAAACCTCCATGGAGTGTAGATAAACTTACGTACTGATGCTTCTAGAAGTGACTGTAAACAGAAATTAATTCCGATTTTGATTATGATATGCAAAAGGGTACTAACATTAATGTAACATTTTGTATCACATTTGCGTCTGTTTGTTTTTAAAATCAACAGAAAACATCTTATTCATCTCTGGGTTATGTCACATATATTTTAGTATCAGAAGAATTTAGAGTTATGTATGTTCACACATACATGTGCACAGTAATGTTTACTCATTCAAAGTAATGGCAGTTAAATAATAGTGTACTTATTCTGATAAATAAACTTAAATATCAATATTAAATTTGATAGTTACCTCAAAACAATTTGAAGAAATGGTCATACAAGATTAATAACCCACAAAGCGTACTTTTTGAGTATTAAACCTACTTACAAGTAATAACATACTGATTTTAAATATATAATAACACTGTATATTTATATATTGTTGATCACATTTCTTTAAACTAACATACGCATATTAAAATGCCTATATTTACATTGCCTCTGGAACGATAAATCACATATGTGACACACATTTTGTTTTATTATTTAAAAAAAAAAAACATTATCAGGAAATTCTGAGGCGACTATGCTTGTCGTAAGAGGCGACTAACGGGATCGGGTGGTCAGGCTCGCTGACTTGGTTGATGCATGTCACCGTATCCCAATTGCGTGGATCCATGCTCATGATATTAATCACTGGATTGTCTGTTCCAGAGTCGATTATTTACAGACCGCCGTCTTATAATTGGAATATTGCTGAGTGCGGCGTTAAACAACAAACTAACAACAACAATCCTATACTACATACGCCACAGAGATAAAAAAAACAAATTTTAATGATTAAATATTCCAACATTGCAGCTTAGATTTAAGTATTTGATTGAATACCATCATTTGCAATATAATTCTGTAGTTACATACCTCATATTTACGATTCTATCTGATTAAAGGAGAAGATATTTAAAAATAATTCCTCCAGGGAAAATATGACCGATTTGCATACAAGTATACATCAACAGCCAAGATCAAAGTGGATTTATCAAAATATTCGATTATTTCGCCTACATTTCATTTAAAATAAACGCCTCAAAAATTCCCTTTATTTTGAAAACCTCTTGTTCAACTAAAGCACACGTTATGTTAAAAATGATTGATTTTTACAGACACATTAGCACCATACGAGAATGAAATATGCCAGTGATTTAGCAACGCCACAATTTAACAGTGGGTGTTAGGAACCGTTTTCGAAATATTTGAGATAGTAGAGCCGAATAAAATATGTCTTAAATTGTTTTTCACATTGTTATAATAGTTTTCCGACCGGGGGATGCACTCGTTGGAAACTAAAGTAGACAATGCGTGCGACACAATTTTTGTATTTGCGTATCTTACGTAATTGCCAAGGTTAGGTTCTTTGCAGATCAGGTGATTAGAATGCTTCGACTATCTTGTATCTGTCAGCTGAAATTAGTATTCTCTCCAATAAGTACATTTAAAAAAACGTTTCAAGTTCGCATCAAATTATCGTTTTTAGAACATATATCGTTTGTGATTACATGACGACAGAAATAAAACTAATGTTGTTTTTATAAAGAACAAATGTTGAAAAAACAGTTTTATGGACAATAATTACCGAATTAAAAGCAATAATTAACAAGAACCAAGCTCGCGTGTAATGTAACATATTTATTTACCTGCTGTAAGAAACTGATAATGTTAACTGTTGTGGAAATCATACTCCATTGTAATAACAATCAAACTCTTACTTTCTATTGGGAGGAACATTAAAATATTATAATGCTTATTAGTTTAGATATGTAATTGCCCGACCCTCACACACCTCTTTTGATATTTACACGTATGGTTTAATGTTGTTTACATTGTATACATCGCATCAATAACGTAATGACAACACACTCTCATTCAGTCTCATCGATAAATGCACGTGTCCGCTTCATCATGGTTTGTTTAGGGTTTTCAATTTCAGTCAATTTCACTTTGATTTGAATGTTGCCATACAGAGCGTGTAGCCTGGGTATTGTCAATGTCACTAGTGATGCGCTTTATATCAGATTCTGCTCTTAGTGAGAGATCTCTGGTCTTGAAATTGATGGGCGTCAATTGCATTTCAATTACACCGTGAGGAGTGTACTTCAGCTCTTCGTGTGCCGCCATCCATCCAAGCTTCGTATGGTGTAGGTTCATTGCTGAATTGTTTCTGGTGCGTGGAGAACTTAGGTAAACATGTAGATAATGAGAGAATTTTTTACCTGTGTTTTTGTTGAAAGCGCAGAGGGGTATTTCCTCCGGCAAAACTTCATATGTTATCATAATTGTTTGACCTTCTTGAAGAAAAATACACTTTAACACACTGGCGGTGATAATCTCTTTTACCATATTCCTTGTATTATCTTAACACGAAAGAATTACATAATGATGGTTTTAAAATAGCATTCCACATCAATAATACATCTATCACGTTGCACATCCACAACGATAAAAAAACACCCCATGGACACAAGCGATGATTTGAAACAGTTCACAACAGCGTATATCAACAAAATCGCCATGAAGAGATTCTAAAACATTTTCATAATCTTAAGAATTTGAAACACTCGTTGAATCCATCTTTTGATTCCATGACTTATCAGCAATCTGGCAACAAACTTAACGATTTGAAATGTTGGTCGTTGCATCACAATATCTCCAATGACCACAGTATTATGTATTTGATATTAGGCAGACACAGAGGTTCGGATAAAGTTGAAACATTACTTGATAAACTTAAACTACGGGTATGCATTGTTTTTGCGA
Organism: Haliotis cracherodii; assembly: GCF_022045235.1. NCBI lineage: Eukaryota > Metazoa > Mollusca > Gastropoda > Lepetellida > Haliotidae > Haliotis > Haliotis cracherodii. The sequence continues at coordinate 19,476,568 of NW_027266271.1, read as the reverse complement.
ACGGAGATTTGTAAATATATCAAGCTTATCTATTTAAATGTTTCTGAGTCTGCTACAATCCAAATTCGATTTATGTGAGTGAGTATGTTTTTTACGCCGCTTTTAGCAAAATATTCAAGCAATATCACGGCGGGGGACACCAGAAATGGGCTTTACACATTGTACCCATGTCGGGAATCGAACCTGGGTCTTCGGTGTGACGACTGAAAGCTTTAACCACTAGGCTACCCGACCGCCCCTCGGTGTAGGTACTGTAAAAGTAATAGGTCCAAAAGGCCAAATGGTTGTTTATTTGTTGTTTAACGCTACACAGTCGTATTCCAACTATATGACGGCGGCCTGTAAATAATCGAATCTAGACCAGATAATCCAGTGATCGATATTGAGAGCAACGATCGGGGTACGATGACATACAATCCACCTAGACACCGGGCCTGACCGCCCTAGCCATAAAATTGCCTCTTACGATCAGGATAGGTTGCTGGGGTTCTTTTCCAACCCGGAATCGCCAAGGAATAACAAAAGTATAGTGACAGAACACGTATGAATAGAAATGAGCTACAAATGTGCCTTTTAAAAAAGAAATGTTTTTTTTTCATTTATCATCATGCCATAGAACATGTCTCGGCCACAGTAGCATATTGACCTTCTTCGGTGATACATCGAGTTCGTTCCTCTACGTGGAAATCACATCTGCCCTCTGACTCTTCAAAGCATACAGCAGAATGCCCAAGGGACGTCCAATCGCCTCAATTTCAACAGCCTGGCCTTGACCGGTATGAAATTGAAATGGCTTTTCTGACACATTAGCAAAGACAAATATGACCAGTGGTCGTTACGGAGCCCTTGGTGGCATAACTGGTCTCCTATCTCCCTGTGTCCTCCCTGGTCCCTCCCCCAACCCCCGCCAGCGTCACCCTTGTTATCAACACCCTCCGCGATTCACACGCAATCGACACCTCATTATTGACACATTTGATATAGACAACACCAACACGTAAACATACTTAGTAACTATCGGCGTTACAGACACCACGTGACTGATGGTATCACAGAAACGCAATCTGCGATACTCTGCGATACTATGTGATACTCTGTGATATTCTGTGATACTCTATGACCGGGATTGTAAATCACGGCGCAATCGTTGATTCAACCTTATGGACTATTTGCTAATTGGTTTACACGGAGTCCAAGATTTATGACATGGGAGGCGAAATAAAAACACTCTGGACGAAGCCATGCATGATAAGTTGAGGAATTAAACAATTATTCCCCTGACGTTACTCAACGATCTGAACACATTACCGAGAACAATACACCACATTACGATAATTGTTTATTTGCGTACGGTTTGTATTTCTGTTTGTTAATCCGCTTTTAGAACGGCGTATTCAAACATTGAGAATACCAGCTGTTTAGTACAAATATCTGAATTGCTTATTAATTGCCGACAAAAACACGTTGTATAGAAAGGATGTCTTCCACTAAAGAATATATGATTGGTGATATCAATTTGCAGGATATCAAAACGGAAGCATATATGACTGTGATATCAATTTGCAGGATATCAATACTGAAGCATATATGATTGTGATATCAATTTGCAGGATATCAGAACGGAAGCATATATGATTGTGATATCAATTTGTTGGGTATAAAACCTGAAGCATATATAATTGTGATATCAATTTGTTGGGTATAAAACCTGAAGCATATATGATTGTGATATCAATTTGTTGGATGTAAAAACTGAAGCAAATATGATTGTGATACCAAGTTTAGGATATCAAAACTGAAGCATATATGATTATGATATCACTTTGTAGGATATCAAAACAGAAGGAACTGGAACATTGATGATATCTGTGTTAAAAGCATGTGTCTGTGATGTTATGAGAGGTACACAGACATATGAAAGATATATAACATGTTTCATTGGGATTTGGATTTAGTTGACAGGCATGAAAAGAATATACTGCATAATAGGTTTCTGATAGACAACGAAACCTACAACAGTAAATCAGCTGTCATTATTTGCCGTATTTAAGACAACTCGACGCGCAAGCCTAAACAGGATTACATCTGTGTACGATGGTGATACGACGAGGTTACGGCGGGGTTGAGGTTGGCGTAGTGGAGTTCAGGTTGGCGTAGTGGAGTTCAGGTTGTTGTTTGTGAGTTGACGGGCAGACTCAGCTGGGGTTGCCTAGACAATAATCCGATGAATATGTTTATTATGAACATGTATTATTGTCTCAACACCGGTATCAATTACAAACGCATGTCTATATATATATACACCCGATCACTCAAATATCACATTAATATGTATATATAAAAATCGGCACTGTCAATTTATTGTATTCGTAACCATATGGAAAACTCGACCTTATCCATAAACACGAACAGTTCATGAAATAGAAAACACTGTGTAATTCCCCCAGAGATGGATTTGAAATGCATTGTGGAAATATTTCGATTATGGTGTCGTTTTCCATATGTTGTGATGCTCCTTTCAACGTACGCATGTACATATCACAAGGGACTTGAAAATAGCACTCGATTTGCGCTCTCCGCTGAAATGAACATCATGACACTGGATGTACATTTCATGTGTTTGCCTTGCGAGCGCTAAGCTGGATACTCCCTTGTTATACGGGGAAGAGCACCATGCTTCAATTACAATGGGGAGATTCAGCAAAGGGGGCTATTGGTGTGCAATCGACATTGTTTATAGCACATGGTCCTATCTATACAGCCTTCCAGCAGTGATAGGAACAACGGGGTGTAAATAAGCGCCTGTCCTATTGTAATGATGTATCACAGTGTCGCATTTCACCAATATCTGAAATATATTAACTAAGTCTTGATGTGAATTTTCAGCTCTTGCCAAGTGCCGGTTTCATATTTGGTTACTGTTATTGCAAATTTAAATGACTTGTCTCAAATTGTTAATAATCGTGAATTTTGTCAAAATATTCATAATGCTAACTTTTGATTAACTTTGATATTATTATCTTCAGGCAATCTTAAATCATTGCAACTTGATTTAGAGTTATTTGATTTATATTTGAGGTGTATCTGTTTACTTTTAGATATATGGGACAGATAGTTACGATTCATGCAATACATGGCAGCGGCGTTATTGTCATTATTTGTAAACAATGAGTCGACATGTTATATTGTTTGTGTTAATTATTATTGTTGATGGCGATTTAAGGATACAACATGCATGCTAGTGTTGGCTGTGTTAAGCTATATGCCTTTCCTTTGAGTCAATTAATGAATTAACTATATAAATTTTACAGGATGTAACTGAAGTTTTCAACGTTATCGATAAATATCTAACACATTAGAAGGATGGTTAGTTTACGTTTTACTGCATACTGTGCATTCTTAACACTATTTTACATTTGATCTTATTTCAGCTTTCCTAAAAAAAAATCCATTTTTGCAGTCACAATCATACCGCACACAAATCAGTAAATCCAAAGCAGTGGTGATTAATAAATCAAAGAGACGGATTGAAATCATAATTGATATATATTCATTTTAAAAAAAAATAATGACTAGACAAAGCACATCACTTTGAAAGAGGAGTTGTTGCTTTACTCGTCATTAAGACCTGGGTAGAAAGATCACTTTCAAAATTCGAAATACTAGCCCACAAAATCTACTCTTTTAGAACTTTCACATTTCTATGCTTTGAAAAATTGATGAAGTAGAAGTGACTTTTTGAAATTCTATATTCAATATTGCCCGCGTGCATTAACGCAGCATCCTTGAAGGGTACATATTCTAATTATGTTTATTTTACTGTTCCTTCATATTTTCCATCACAAATGCAATATTTCGTTGTGACATATAATCAAAAAATGTCATATGTGTTTCATCAAGGGTAGAGCTTATGTGAATGAAGCTTACTTAAATGTATTTCTTTTCAATGAAAAAAGTATCTCTCGCAATGGAAACATCGCTAAACGAAATCTCTTTCAAAAGGTAATTTTAGGTTGAGAAAGCATGAAAAATACCACGTCAAGGGACACCTCTTTAGGTTAATGATAAAAACATTAAATTCATTTCACATTTGGACCGCTCACGGAAGCATTAATGCACTAGCCATATTCAAATCCTTTTTCCATGACATTCTCACCTCGCTCAATCCACTTTGCGATTTCATTGGCTGCCCCAGTCACGTGACTCTTCTTTGGTTTCGTTTCAGTGCGACAACCCTGTTCTACCGTGAAATCAAAGCGTACGAGCGAATCATCATAATTCATTCTAAGCGCAACATCGCTTGACGCTAAGGACAGGTTTACGATCTTATATTATTCGATTCAGATGAGTTCTTACTTCGTAAACTCGCTTTCAGCATGCTACGGACAAACAGCCGGGTTAGACAATTGCTCAGACGGGAATTACGAGCGGAATGGAAATTATCACTCGACTGGCAGTGTCTATTCCAGTTTTGCCGGGACCCGTTACCCATACAACGCTAACCGTGGCGACAGGATAACAGATCAGCAAAATGGCGACTTTTATTCTACCCCTCGCCTCACCCACCTCCCGGCGTCCAGTCCCTGTTCGTCCCCACCCCACATACAATCTTCAAACCACAATGCAGTCCCCATGAACACTACAGACCGCAATTGCGAACTACGGAGTAATTCGTCTGCTTCGAACGGGGGGTATTTCCCAAACGGTCAGCTGAACACAAGTCTCGATGACAGCCGGCCTAACTCTGCTCATTCCACTGGCTCACCCCCCTCAAGGCATGACACCCAGTCCCCACAGCAGCCATCGCCGCACCCCCCAGGACAGGGACACAATCAAAACCCGAGCCACAGGTCGGAGAACTTTCCCCCTCCACAGATATACCCCTGGATGCGGCGAATGCAATACAGCTCAGGTATGTAGTTTTTGTTTTCTTGTATATTTATTATGATGAGATTCCGTGCACCTGTTTGTGAAATGAAACACCCTTAGATATTATCACTGACGGTATTTTACAGGATTTATGTAAATAGAGTACCTCGATTTCCGTGGTATTGTTCCCCGCTACAAGCTGTTAAAGGAGACCCGACTATGATGTCGTGAGGTGATTTGTTTGGAATTTGTAGATTCATGATTGACTGACATTGACAACACTCGAGGTACATATCACATGTCACAACACTTGTACATTTCACAAACCCATTCACGCTGTGAAACAAGTGACACTGATTACTCTAAGACGAAATTGACATGGTGTAGTTTAAACTCTATAGTCAACGCTGAAATATGCAATTATCAAATTAGAACAATAAGGAATAAAATAGTGATTTAACTCTTACCTAAATGATCCTAACGTCATGATAAATACATATTTAATCGATAATGAAACGGGTGAACAAAAATCTGAAATTTTAACCTGAACTCTAGTCGTAAATTGCAACCGTATTACGTGTGTCAAACTGTATCCCTCCCTAGCAGTTTGAAATTCAAGTCTATAATTGTTTGACAATGATCATAAGAGAGCCTCGGAAGTTTTAACTTTCCGTAAAACTATACAAATTGTGGTGACTTATAGGACCTATTTGGCTGTCATAAATCAACAAAGTAACAATAAGACTGTCGCACAGTGCAGAATGTTGATGACAACGTCACACGGTAAATCCCCCCGTCCGTCCTTACACATATATGTATATATCATAAAACTTTGCATCAACTGGTTTCATCCGTTTAAACATGTCTACATGTCTCTGTCCATTACTTTCATTTCACGCACGAACAAAGAAATTCAATAAAATTTCTTATTCCAAATATATGCGGCTGAATGACTACCTCTATATGATAAGGTGTCGTTAAGACATTTCCAATGGTAAATATTTAAAACGTGATGTGTATGTTTAAGTTTTATGCTTGAATTCAAATTCTTTGATATAAAATAACGATAAAGCAAATGTCATAGTTGAATATCTATTTCGGCTGACACGCTAAGGGGAGATATGTGATCTTTCGCAGTCAAGTTTTAACACTAAGTCTTACTTATAAATGCAACGATTGATTTCAATCAAATAAAACATACATAGAAAGAAGTTATGCATTTTGTTCAGATAAATATGACAAAGCACTTAGGACTATGTCAATAGATTGTATAGTGGTACGTTCATCAGTAAGGAAACGCCGAACGGCATTGACAATATTTATAAAGAAAACAACGTTATTACGCAACCATGCGCAGAAACATTTTTTACAAATGGAGCGAAAAACATGTATTTAAAGAGAACTCGAAACAATCAAAGCGGCAGGGCCGTGTAAAAAACATCATTAATTATGTTGGAGTTTGTCAACAGGAACTTGCCTAAGGCTAAAACGTTGTCCTGATTTCAGCTTCTGAAACAAGTGTAAGCTTGACGAAAAACCTACGTCGTATTCTGTTTTGTCCATCCAAGCTCATAATGTATTTACGTAACGAAATTAAACAGAATATGAATAATAACAAATATGATACTGAAGCGGGTAAAAAAACATGACTAATGATACATGCATTTATAAATAAATATGGTAACGATGCATTCAGTGTGTAATTACATTATTCACCAATAAACATTTAATATACAAATATAGAATACCCTTTATGATAATGAAGGAGCCTCGAATACTGTGTCAATATGTGAATGATATCGAAACGGAGAGATTGAAATGAACACTCACTGGCGTCAATTTCATGAATAAATTTCCTTGCTGCTATGTAAACATCGTGAAATTGACAATAGGATATAAATCATAATAATCTTCATGGGGGAATACGTTGTGATAATTCATTTATTAGACTCCTCAAGGCAGCTATACCTCCACCATCCTCCATCTATATTTATGGATTGAGAAGGCCAGTAAACAACGTCGGCAAGCTCCATCGACATCATGAAATCGACATCCATTGCAATGAGCGTCGGGCACGAGCATTTGCAATGGCACATCACGCCGATCGCTCGCTATCAGTCTTGTTCAAGCCCAGATTTATGATCATGGAGATGAGAAATAAACAGTCTATTAAGCATGGTGGGGTTAAAAGACGTCTAAAGATTTAACTGGGGAAGGCAATCTTTACGATCGAGAATCAATGCTTGAAAACACGCCTCGTTGCTACAAGTGATACATAAATCCCATTTTATGTTTCCCATTTGTCGCGAAACAACCTCGAATCCCATAAAATAAATATCTATATCTAAATAGTATTCCCCGACCCTGTTGCAACTACATGAAATATTATTGGTCGGATCTGTCCGTTTAATCCACTATATTGTACTCAGTAATATATATACAGGGTAATATATTTGTTTGGACCGTTGTGAAATCAACAAGGCTTTTTTAGCGCGCGTGTTATCGAATGATCGCGATAGGCGTCAGAGAGAGAAATTTATTGGGCCTATTTCCATCCCATTCACTTCATGACTGTGTCCTCACATGCAAAATGACGATAATTTTCCATCTTTTGTCTTTGGGATAGGAAAAAGATATATGTACCCTCTAATTCATTCATAGATAACATTGCAGCACAATTACTCTAAGGAATTGGAATATTGGATATTTCCTACCTTATATAAATTATCGTTAGAAAAGAAGTGTCATATTGGAATTTAATTCATTTCATTATACAAAATTATGTTGATGACATTAGTCATTATCAATCCGTGTAACATTTTAATATGTATTTGCATGTAAAAAATGATGTCAATGACTTAGCAGCAAATTCAGTACGAGCTAAAAAATTAGTTCATGGAATCGTGTTATCGGACCAATTAATCTCTTCATTTTCGTATCAATCACCACATGATACAATTTCACCTTTTAAAACATTATTAGAATCCTGGAGGCAGCCATGCTCGTATTAATTATCACAACTATAACAAAATCGATGGAAGCCACTTAAACCATCTTAGCTATACAGTTGGGCGAATCCTCTGTACTCGCACCTCGTTTTAACGAATATTAATTCAATTACGATTTATGTAAAGAGACCATACAATTTATAGCTTTTTAATTAGAATACCCAGTCCTTATTTTGCATGTTAATTTCTTTTCACACTTTCTGCTCGTAGTTTTTAAATAGTGCTTGATATTCTGTTTTTCGTTATACCGATGAGAGTGTAAATGTAGAAAAAAACAGCCTGATAAATAGCCAGTCTAAGGGGAAGTGTCGGCAAAACGAGAGATCCTAACTTAGGGATGGGGGATAAACCGCCATCAAAAGAGGAAATAACAGAACAAATAGAAACGAAATGAGTCTGTTTAATTTCAGCTCGGCATCTGACCTTGCGAAGCGTTTCATCTTTGTAGATTTCAAACAGCTAACTACAGCCTCTAAGGGGAAGGTTGTGTTACACTCAACAATAATTTGGGCAAATTATTTACTTGGGCGTGGACCGATTGAAGTCATGATATATCTTTTAGAAGAAACACTATTAAAAGGGAGAATCTTGGAAAGACTCAACCTCGGTTACTGTGAAGTTTGATATTATCAAATATGATCAAAAGTCTGCAACACGTGAAATAAACACCATTTAGATAAGACTGAGGTGATATTGACATCTGACATATGACATTTACCTAAAGATGTTCACTCTGTTTTCCTCTCTAAGTCTTCAACGCCACGTCAATTTTTATTTATGTTATATTATATCATAATTTGAAGTGTTGAATTAGTGTTTAACTGGATATACAACGCTTGTAAGCGTGAACTTCTGATACGAATCAGGCGCAGAATATTAACGCTACTAGTAGGCCACACGACATAAACATTGAAGGCTTAATGTGAGAATGATACTTTTAGTAATGTGTGACATGTATATGCAGCTGTTTTTAATAGAGTGATGGTTCGTACATGTGTATATATTAATGTAACCCTTTTTTTCAAACAAAAGCAGGAAATTGCAATAATTGTGTTACTTTTACCGGTATGTTAAATCATGTTTATAAATATGTAAATTGCTATCAAAATTTTGTAGTTTTATTACAAATACCTCTCAAAACTAAACTAAACCTTACTCCCCCTAAATCTCATAACATTCGCGTTCCGTTTTGTTGTTTCCTCTCAAATGTAATCGAGCTTGAAAATGAAAATTACAACTCGCTCAGTCGGAAAATTGTTACATGTTCATAAAATGCCACACACACAATTTTCTGGCATCAGGGCATGAGAGTCGAAAGATTTTATTGATCAAAATTATTCCACGTTGCTTTTAAAGGAAAGCAATACTATTGCAACCACACTTTCCACGCAATGTCTAGTTTTCTCAATAGACGGGATTTCTAACCAGGTCCTATAACGGAATTGAAAACAACATTATGTCGTTAGGGAATGTGGAACACAAACGGCTCGCTATTGCCGTCAATTTCACGTGGGGCTGATGAGGTTTTGAGTAGCGACGGTCGGTCGTAATCTTTGATTATAGTAGCATTTATGACGTTCAGACGCCGACCTTTGATCAAACGGATTATGATTATTCGTGGAGTAAGATACATTGCATCTTTTGTTTCCATGTTAAATTCATCGTTTTGAAATGTATCACTCGCATGAAATACACAACGGAGAAATATATAACCTGTATTTTAATATAATATTCGATAAATAGAAACGATTTGTTCGATGAAGCCTATACACCTGGTATGACGTAACCTTGGGTTTCATCCATGGTAGCTCGACATTCGTTCTTGTCATTTCCACCCAAGTTGCGTGTGAATTAGCATCAGTTGTAAACAAGTCATCAACGGATTAGGTAACAGTTACAAATAAAGTACATATTATATCATAAAACGTAACCATGTAAATAATAATGTTGATAAATAATATTTCCGAAATAATTTAATTCACAAATATATGTGTATACCCACGTGCAGCATCAGAAATAAAACGCGAAATATATCCGGATGTAGTTACAAACGTAGACATTCTATTGAAACATCATGATCCTCATGACCATAAAACGAATATAAAGTCTCAAGTGTGAATTGAAGAAGCCACTCATTGTAGGCGCGATCTCGTGGCCTACTTAAGCACATACTGCATAAAACGGAAAAGTAAGTGGACAAATCTATAGTTTTTTCTGCCGTTTACCACTGACCCCTGGTGATTAAATATCCAGTATTTAAGTCACGACTTGGCACATTTTACGAACTTTTAAATACCCATTATAAGTCAGACTGTTGTTGAGGAAATTTACGAGAAGTTTTCCTTTGACTCCGACGCCTGAGCTTATCCGAGTCGACTATCGATAGCATCATCATCCACACTGTTGCTGTACACTACAATACCAAGAAGCCGGTGGCCATATAAATTTCCCCCTGTGACAATAGATCCGTCGGAACGTTGACACTTGGGAAAACCGACCCCTGAAAACACGTGACCCACCCTGATTCCATGTACTTTGGGATTTTGGCCGGGTTCTGATTTATACTGGCAGATTCTGTGATAAATGCCAAGTTTTTTTCTTTGTAAGATCCACCCCAACGTAGGTGTGGCTGACCAAGCGCTCGACGTGGCTTACAGACAACAGATGCTAGGTTCGTAGCGTTCACCGGTATTATTTATAATGGGCGCTTCGATATCAAGACTTACATCTGTGAATATGTAAGATTAAAGATGAGACTATCACCTCGGGAAGTAATTTACCATTTTGACAGAAAATCATTTATTGTAGGGTCACGCACATTCTCGTTGTCAATTACGGTATTTAGTCAAACAATACGAAGTCAAATGAACGCATCACGATTTGCTGATGTTTGTCTATACTTCGAACACGCTCCTGTACTTTTCCAGGTAAAGTATGATAAATGTATTTTATATCGACCATAAAACAGGAATGGCCCATTTACAACCATCAACCACGTTGTAAAAGTAGAATTCGTTTTACCCTAAACCATTAAAAACGTTACTGTAAAAATCAACAACTCTGGTTAAATCATAATAAAAAGAAACAAACAATGGGTTTGTTATAATAAACATTCGTATATTATAGGCAAACGTTTTTCCCATGTTTTTTGTGTAATAATGGTTATCCAGCACTCCAACGGTTTTTAACCCTCTTTCACACCTACCAAACAGGCACCAAAGAGAGAGGTCATCTGCGTGCGTTAGATCTTGGCAGTTCGAAAATGTCTTTCAGATTTCATCGCCTATATGGCACCGGTACCTTATGTGTTTCCAACTCTCGTGAATTGCAATCGGTGCATTTACATTTATTATTGACTTGCTGAGGTCTTGCGAAAATCTCTTTGGTTATAAATTAAGGCGTGAACACCCGTTCGTCAACCGTGAGGCTTGCTTGTGCCACGAGAATGCTGGGCCACCTGACTCCCTGATGGGGTGCTAGGAGATTTTATTGACATGTGAAAAGATAGAATTTCCACGAATGCAAGCTGTTTGGAAGCTGGAAGAGCACCGAGAGACGTCAGACCACATATGTTGAAAACAAACCTTCTTGTGTATGAAACAGAGTTTGTCGTATGCGTATATAATGGAACCTTTATAATGTGAATGATTTGATCTTGAATCAAACCTTTGGACTGATGAGCGAGTGAATTGTGTTTTACGACGCGTTTGACATTTTTCAGTTATGTCAGCTTAATGTGAGAGGAAAGACAGAGGGACAAGTCTAGATTATCGAGTGTCTAGAATGCAAATGTTTTACGAGTTTTTATTATCTTTCCGAAATATTTTATATTGATTGAAATAGATTACTAAGTTTATGGACACGAATGAATACCAAACAATTTAACACTTGAAAGTGTGTCGAATAAATTATAATAGAAAATAAATCTATTTAAAAATCACTTATATAAAAGATTCGTTATGTGTTATACTCGAAGTTGAATAAACAATGCGACAGTGCCGTATCAACAAGAGAAGACATATATCAACCTTACAGTGTTGTGTTACTATATGCTCAAAGGAATACTAATATATGTTATTTCTCAAAGATAGAGCTATTTTTCTAAGTTAAAATGGCCCATTGTAATCTGTGTCGTATTAGCATCGTATTCCCATTGCACCCGTAGATAGTATAAAGACAGTTGGGTGATCTATTTCTAATCTGCTTCAGTGTTGTTCTTTTTCCATCTTGTGATTGAAGCGTCCGATATCAAGTCTCGAAGGTCGTATTTCCCTCTACCAATCACAGTGTTCCGAGAATCGTATCCAGTTCCCATGGTTATCAAGATATATAGTCCAAGTCAATCGGCCGCGATCGCATTGTGACATGAGCGGGTTTTTTTCATATTGTCCCAAGGGCCAAATAAACCGCTACCATTCTACACTCAAGCGGGTTTCTTTGTTGCAACATGCAAAAACGCGATTAAATATATATCCGTCTTTGTCATGAGCAGTTGGTCGTTGTGTTTTGACGTTAACCGTCTAATGGAAACCATTTAGGGGAATACCTTTCCGAATTAAACATACATTTAGTAAATTGGACTAAGAAATGGCCTCCGATAGCCCCCTCATGAATCCACGGGCGTTCGTAAAAAATGAATTTGTCCAGAGAGAAAAAAAATTAGCCGAACGGGGCCTGTCGTCCAGTTCCTCCGCCTTGGTACTTCAAAAGACTACGAAGCTCATTTCATCTTTTTCCTACTGATTCCGGGGTTCATAATTTCCTGATATCACGTGACCATGTCGTTTGCATGTCGTTAGCGTAATGGACGGAATGGAAAAGTGTTGTATCTCTATCACTCACATGTCAATTTCACTTCAAGAATCTACGCCAACATTTGAAGGTTGAAAGAGACATCAAAATATTTTCAAGATGTGATATAAGATGGCAAGCAGCAGGGTTAATTAGAAGGGACAATTTTTCACGCACCCCTTCCGACCGCGGAGTTGTAATGTTGCGCAGATATGAGAAAGTGAGCACGAAGGGAGATAACCCGGTAAGCGAAGAAATCGTACCACTAAACATTATATTAAGCACTAACCGTTTCTTTCATGTTAGAATGGGGTTGTTATTCTCGACGAGGCTGATGTCAATGAGCTCCAACAGATTTCTGTTAGTTCAAACTGCTTGGTGTGGATTTCACAAGCCTCATTAAACAAATGAAAAACAGGTGGTATAATAACACATAAAGAATATGTTAATACTGGTTCCATGAAGAGTTTGTTTTGAAAATATTGGTGAGGTGAAGCTCTACAAACATTACAGTAACATAGAGAAAAAAGGACGCAATTAATAATATATCCTGAAACTTGGTGAATCGTTTCCTCTTAATCGCTTTCTGAATTATTAACCCTATACTTACGGAGGATACCCGTATACTCATGGACAGTACTGCCCGGAATGTAAAGTTTCCTGACTCTCGGGATTCATTCTACAAAGTAGTAAACTACGGTTATAACGAACACGCTTATAACGAACTGACGGATACAACTAACTCACTTTTTAGGCCCGACTATTTGCTGTTGTTATGCTTATAACGAACTACGGTTATAACGAACTAAAAATAGTAGTCCCTTTGAGTTCGTTATAACCGTAGTTTACTGTAATGGGGTTTCAAATGTGCTATGCAAATATGGAAGGGATCATGAATTCAGGCCTTTAACCAGACACCCCATTTTGGATACAATGTGTGAAGCCCACTTCTGGTGTCGGCCGCCGTGACATTGCTCGAACATTGCTTTAAGCGGCGTGAAACAACACCCACTCTCTCTCACACTCACCGACAGTGCGGTATCACATTCGAACCCCTTACATTGAAATATTTCTCTCGCGTCAAATATTTCAACTATCTACCTTGTAAAAAAATCGAATCTGGACCAGTCGAACCAGTCGAACCAGTGATTGATAGTATGAGCATAATCCCACCATCGCCTACCTTGGCACACAATAAACCACATCACCAAACCTGACCATGTTAACTCGCCTCTTACGACACCCATCGGGCCACCTTACAATGAATCAAAACACCATGGTAGCGATAGATCTCCCCTCAAGTATCATGTAATATGGGGCGGTCGGGTAGCCTAGTGGTTAAAGCGTTTGCTCATCACGCCGAAGACCCGGGTTCGATTCCCGACATGGGTACAATTTATGAAGCCCATTTCTGGTGTCCCCCGCCGTGATATTGCTGGAATATTGCTAAAAGCGGCGTAAAACAATACTCACTCATGTAACATCACAACTATGACACCGGGTGTCGTTTTTCACGTTCCGGAATATTGAAAACGATTATTAAATTTGATAAATATAAAATGCTAGTGCAAGAGAATAACCCAGATTATCCGCCGAAACAGATTCCGTTTGGTGTAAAGGGCAAAATAGCAGTGCCAATTCCATGTACATGAATGGAAAACTGAAAACCAGTAACGACGCCAGGTGTTCTCGAACCGAAATCATTAATAATTTGAAACATGCATCCATTCCTTTTTTCCTCGTCTGATATATACTTGAGATATGTTCCTGTGCAGTTCTGAACGAAATCGTTAAGAAGCACAAACTGTCATATCAAAGAAAAAAATTCTCAAAATCTAAATAACATTTTCCAGCTTCCACGTGTATATGACTGCCCTCGATATAGGATGACATCTTGCCTCCCGAAACGCATTTCTGCGTTCAATAATCAGAAAACTAATACCAAAGCAGGACTCTATAAAAATACCTGCACATATTTCCCACACTAACCTATTAACAACCCAACCCAACCCTCCGTCTGGTGAAGCTTGAGTCTGAGCATGGACACGACGCTGGAGCCTGACTCGGAGAGCCGAAACTGGCCAAACGTTTAGAGGAGACACCTTGTCTAGTCTTCAAGCTTGATACTAATCGTGCTGCTATTGCAAGGCCAGTATCGGGCTCCTATGCTAGCGGGTATGGATAACGCTCGGCGGGATGTATAAAGGCTTAGGTGATGTATTGGTACTCGCCTGTATCTTGTGAAATATTGCGTTGGAGATTGCAATCTTTCTAGTACATCTGCAAGATAGCAGTTTTATGAACGGTTAATTCGCTGGGTTTACCCAACCACCAGGAGACAGTGGTGTTCGACTTTTGTCGTTGATATCAACGTCGCCTAGTTGTTTCCAACCTGCTGAGAATTGCGATGATTGCGTTTTAAGATGTTACAGAAATTTGAAATATTATAGATCGTGTGTCGTTTGATATTATCCCTGGATTTTTTTATAGCGACAAGCCGAGAAAAAGAGCTTTTTAAAAAGACGTTAAGATAAGTTGGTACTGTAAAATGTGGGTGTCGTTTTCAAAAGCGATATGATATAGATGTCGTAAATAACATGAAGGGTATCATTGTTAGTATTTTGCGAACTTCTTTTTTTACATTTTATGAATCATGATTTGTCGGACAAAAATGTCAATCTACAATAATCTACTGTTTTAATTCACTCCCCTAGATTTGCAATTTCTACTTTTTGAAAATTAACAATTTTTTATAATAATATTGATTATAAATGCAAATTAATTATGTTACACAAAAGGCAAAATATAATTCTGTACTAATTCAGTGACCTGAATGTTTTTATTGATTTGCAATGAGACCTGAAATTGAGAAAAAAAAATAATTCTATGTTAACGTGAAGCCATTTATTCCATTTCTGTAATTATCCTGCGAGGGAATGGGAAACGCAACACGTTCCCTTCCCGCTGTTAAAACACTCCTACTTTTCGAAACTTGATACTTCATCCGGGACCTCTCGCCAAGAATTGAACAGGTAAAGCTATCCTTACAACTCCTTATTGTCAGGAAGAGATAACGGAGCCTCCACGCGACAATTTATTACTTTGATCATGGCATCAGCTTGGTAATGAGGGACTCAATGCCTGGATCTGGTTTCATAATCAACACAGTCTGAAATAATGAAATTGATTTTTTTTCCCGTCTTAATTAATACATTTACCCATCGGTGGTTATATGTTCATACGTGTTCTCTGATGGCTCAAGATATGAAAAATGAAAATAATGAAAAGAAAACCGGATTCAATTTTCTAATGTTATTCATGAAATATTTTTATCTTGGCGCCGTAATATAGTGTCTCTAAGTGCTATGTCCCTTCGAAATGTTACGCCCAAATCTCCAAAGAACTCCGGAAAGCGGGGTAAAATGATAAAAGAATTGGCCAGACTTTGTGTCTGTGAGTAATGCACCCAGGCGTGGCTGTCGGAAGCCAGATTCGATCAGATGCGGGCAATATTGGTGAGAATCGAACCACAAAGAATTCGGATTCCATTTTAGATATATCGTTTAGCTCCATCCTCACACCCTGTACCCTATCGTTCAATTCCTCACTTCGGCTTTTCAACATCTTAAATATTTCCGTTTTCCTTGTCTTAAATGTTAACGGCATACGCAAATGAATTTATCTACAGATATATGTTAAAGTTAATTAATTCAGAAGACAAACAGGTCGTTAAGCTAGATAAGAATTCAAACCATGTTTGCATAATGGTCTATTTCGGTGCGCTATATTCACAAAGTTGACATTGAGATATAACTTTGTCATTCCCAATATGTTTGCTCATCTATGACTATGGGATGTTACCTTGGCATTGTTGGTTTGAAAGCATACCATTTTCCAGAGACATTTGACATCATAAAGGCTGGATCAGACAGTGGAATGGAGATATTGTGATCAGTGTAGGGCAGTACAGCGGCGGTGTTTAGACTGCAAGATACACGCATGTATAAATGTATGTCGACGTATCGAAACCTCGTTATTCCGGTAACCATCGAAAAGTTCGAATTTACCGTATTTCGAGACAAGCGGATGCTGGGATGATCTGGGGCATCAACAAACGCTCCTGATATGACCTTGAAGTTAAGTAGTCTTAAACGTTATAAGGAGTTATTGTGTTTTCTGTGTATATGATATACATGGAGTGTGAATTATGAATTATGTGAGCACATTTCAAGTCAACAATGTTAGCAATGCTGGCTGTCTAGGATACATTACCTGTATGGCGAAAGATGAAATAGAAACTGTTTCCATGACAACTGTTGTTGATGGTTCAATAATATTCCACAGTTTGTTTTATTCATATGTTTCGTGCAAATATAACTTACTCCATCACCCCACCCCTCCAACCACGCCTCACCCTACTCCACATCCGACCACCGCCCCGCTCCCACAAACACCATCCAACCATTATCACGCTGGTGTGAGACACGTTCAATGAACACGCAACGCTTATTTTGTTGGTATGTTACGTCTAAATGAATATTTACGAAATATTTACGCGGACTTCATATTTGCATAAATATCTTCTCAAGAAACAGTCCACTTTCTCGAAGCCTATCAGTCCGGCTTAATGGTATCACCACATGTTTGGACCCTTTCTGCAGTCATTAATATTTTACGTTATAACACTGTTGGTTTCACTATGGGTCCTTCTCAGGGGGATCATAATTCGCATCCTCAGAAACTGTTCTGATCATACGACCATTCCTTTCATATATTGTAAATCCCTTGGTTTCCACGTCGAAATTCTGATGTCAACCATGCGGCCATTTCTATCTTATATTGTGAAACCTTTGCTTTCACTGTAGTCATTCTGACGTCAACTTTACAACTATTCCTCCAATATTATGAAACCCTTGATTTCAATGTCGATCATTCTGATGTCAACCGAACGACCATTCCTATTTTATAAAGTGAAACCCTTGATTTCAATGCCCACCATTCTGGTGTCAATCATAGGACCAATCCAATCTTATATTGTGAAACCTTGATCATTCCGATGTCAACTATTCCTGTCCTATGCTGTGAAACCCTTGTTTTCGGTGTCGATCATTCTAATGTTAATTATAGGACCAATCCACTCTTGTATTGTGAAACCTTTGGTTTCAATGTCGATCATTCTGATGTCAACCATACTACCATTTCTATCTTATCTTGTGAAACCCTTAGTTTCAATGTCGACCATTCTAATGTTAATTAAAGGATTAATCCAATCTTGTATTGTGAAACCCTTGGTTTCAATGTCGATCATTCTAATGTTAATTATAGGACCAATCCAATCTTGTATTGTGAAACCGTGGCCATTCCGATGTCAGCTATTCTTGTCTTATGTTGTGAAACCCTTGGTTTCAATGTCGATCATTCTAATGTCAACCATACTACAATTTCTATATTATCTTGTGAAACCCGTGCTTTCAATGACTACTGTTCTGGTGTCAATTATAGGACCAATCCAATCTTATATTGTGAAAGCTTTAGTTTCAATGTCGACCCTTCTGATACGACCAGTTTAATCTGTTGCTTTAAATTGGTTTCATGTTGATTCTTCTGAAGTTGACCATAGGCCTTTGGTATCGTATTCGTTTAAACGGCCCAGTGTCGACGCTCATCGATCATACTATCAGTCCAATCATAATTTATGCAATATGTAACCTGGTGTATAAACTTATATAGCCTTTATAGATCTATCTCTGGAAACATAACAAGTTTATATACACCAGGCTATCTCTTATATCACATGTCAATCATTCTTAAAAAGACAGTTCCATATTTTATGTATGGTACATTGGCAGATACAGTATGCATCATCTAGCAGGACCTTTACGGCGGAGGAAAAGAGTTTGAGCCGATATCGATCCTTCGTTTGTCGATGATATGATCGTGCTTCGCCTCTTATAGGTATTACTGGGGCCAGCTATAAATCACATTCGTTGATTGAAGTGGCTGAGCAGCGAGGGATTAAAAGGTATCATCTAAAAAACCCGTAAGTCATATCACGACTGTTTCCGTAATGGGAAATTAGGAGATGTATACACGGCATGCGTTCAATTTCACATCACCTTAATTTCTGCTGATAGACCAGAGCAAGATTTATGATGGAGGGAGGCGGGGGGATGGTATGGAAATACGCCATTTCTCTTTGATATTTCAACACGAGACGGCGTTAATATGTTCCGGATTTTTTAAGAATTTTATTGGAAACATCATTTCATTTTTAACACAGGTTAAGCTATGGACCTTGATGTAAAAGGTTCTTGAAATAGTTATGTATCTCAATTTTGGAATAACTTTTGGAACGAAATAATTGTTAAGATGACTATCTTAATATATAGAACTTGTTATGAATAGTCGTAATCGAAGTTTCATTACGATTTCGACATTAATCGAAATCCGAAACGACATGCATTTTTTTCGGAAAGAAGTAATGTTCATTTCCAAGAAAGTGGATTAACAAATTAAAAAAAAAAACATGTTTCATTTAGGGAGAATGCTTTATCGTTAGGGTGCACAGAAGGGACATTCCCTGTGAAATATACCATTCTAACAAATCATACATTACCGAAATGGGTTGGTGTCATCTTTGTTCAATAAAGAACAAGTTATACGCCAGAGGACAAAGCTTAAAACGAGCGGTATCATCTGTCTGGTTCATATACAGGTGATGTGTTATTATTATTATCATTATTGGTGACAAGAGGTTTATTGATCCTGTACCTGCGCTGGGCGGGCCAAACGCATCAGGCGTGGAGCTCATTACTGATGTGTTCAAAATTATAGTTTTTGACGACGCATGATGGGGACAGTGGGAGAGGGGTAATATGGGGGTTGGCCTCAGATATAAACTTAAGAGGGAGGAGGGTAAGGGACTTTGACAGTTTCTCGTTTCTCATCACATACAAATGTTCGTCATTTTCATGTCAACAGCGAACCTCACAACCTTCAAACAGTTCTTAATAACTCATAATATGTCCATGGCTACCATTGTTGTGTCGTGTTTCATATTCTCTTCTTAAAGATGAGGTTCTCCCATCAAATCATACATTCGCCATTCAGTGTTCCAAACAACGACCATGCTCATTCCTAAACTGGATATCAACCATATGCTCCAACATAACATTATTTTCTTTCCTAACCGAAATTCCACATTACATTTGAACGCGGGCTGAGCAGTAAAGTCGACCATTGTCTTTGATGCCAATAACACAGGACTATATACGGATAAAAACGTATTAAGTATGCTTTGTATATATAAATTGTAAATACGTAATAAAAAGTACATGGTTTTTGTCAAGATATATAGAATTCTCTAGGAATGGAGACGTGTTACCTTAATCCATGTTGAAATGTCGTATTTGCATTCAAGCCTTGGTTCAACTTAAGCCAACTGAGAAACGCTGGCCGACTATTTTCCTGCTCGTGACAAATGCTCACATTTGCCGTTGCCTTTAATTGAACAAAAAATAAAATAGTTAAGCCCTCCAAACTTAATTTTAATACGACTGTTTTAGACAGAAAGAAGCAACCTCTAACGAAGAATAATAGATTTTTGAAAGGGAAATTGGCGCGGGTTGAAAATAAGGTGTTCACAGCGAAATTACAAGAAAATAATTGTGAAAAAAAAGTGGCAAGAAAAAGCGACAATAAGGTTAGCGAAGTAAAAGAAACGCATTTTCAGCGCAAAAGCGACAAGGAACGACCAAGTGTAAAGTTGATGATATAGCAAGGCACGAAGGATTTTTCCAACCGTCCGTTCGTTATATGACCAGTTCTCGAAGGACCCGCTTCAAATTGTACGTTGTCGCATGGCACGCTGAAATATTGGTACTGTGCTGGAGAGTTAGGGAGAAAATGAACGAAAATTAATGCGTTTTCTTTGTTGTCTAGGGACCGCAACTACGAACAAGCGAGGAAAACATTTTGTCACTCGCCTTTAGCCCCAGTGATGACTCGACTGGAACAATAATTTGATTGGACGAGAGAAATACATTTTTCTTTCTCGCTCTGCCAATAATCTACAGTGAAGTTTTAGCGAATCGGACAAAGCATGGGTAACAATAGATTACATCGTTGATTGCTGCAGCAAGGGGTATTTGTCTTCGGTGATTCTGAATTTCAACCAAATTGAACTCCTCGCTACCCCGATTTCTTTCTCCGCGCTCCTGTCTTCGTCAGGAAATTTGTAATTTTGGGCGATGAATTTATCACGACATTCCTGCCATCCGTGGTCGTGATAAATGTATTCTCTTAAATTGAAAGTCTCCCTGACTGGCCGTAGTAACACGACGTGAGGAAAAAATAACAGTAGGAAGTAATCCCACAGGGAAATAATTGTTAAGATCACGGCCAGATCAGGCCGAATTGGTAAAAGCAATTTGGCTAATTTGCATAGAGAAGAAGAGAGGTCTAACTCCTAGATTAAAAACGCCAAAAAGACGAAGATTTTGTCAGTTCAAATAAAACTTTATCACTCCTTTTTGCATACCAAACATCAAATTAATTTCTAAAGCAATCTTAGGTTTTGCTGAACAAGAACTCCTTTAATTCGTGTTTAGTCTTGTATAAATCTCTTTGATGACCGACGTTATCGCAGCTTTGAAATAGTACATGATGATGTCTCGATTCAGAAGATGTAGTGTCTCAATATGTTAAAATGTCCGATTGTGGCATTTTAATCAATAGATCGATTCGAATTCACATTTTTAATTAGTAAAAACAACAAATCATGATTTGGTACCCTTTCAAATAATGACATCAAACTGTTGATTGTCAGATTGTATGCGTAAAGGTGTATTCCCGTTATATACATAGCACTCGTTTTGCTACTTTAAGTAAACATCTGAATAATGAATTCTAACGATGTGACCAAAAGCGTCAGACAGACTTTTTTTTCTAATTCGCAACACGTCAAAGTTAACCACGCGGTATCGAATGAGAGAGACTTTAAAAATCGATATTCCGAATTTGATCTTAGGTGAACATGGCGTCACAGTTTAAGATCCATAATAGAATGCCTCGTTTTTTTCACTTTTTCTGTCTGCAGAAATGATGATTTATAATTTGACATGGTTCCACTCCCATCCTGTTTCCGATAGTTATTGATTAAAGCGATTGAATTACACACATCTAGAGACTTAGAGAGACTGCCCGATTCAATGTTCCGTTCATTTCCTTAGTGCTAATTTGTCCGTATTTACTTTATCAAAAAGATAATTAACACTGTATAATTTCAATAAAACAACTGATAAAATAATATGGGCCCTTGTGTTTGTGTGATTTTAAAACACAAATACTTGACCCACGACAGCTATCATCGCGCCTATAGTCATCATGTGTGTATATTTTTTTATAAACAAAACAAATAAAATGTCACATCGAAACAACGATTTTAGGTTGTTTCACCGTCTTGTGAAATGTACATCGTTGTTCATTACATTCAAAAGGATATGTTGGTACATTGTATGAAATTGATTCCGTGGTATTTACACAATGTTTATTAGCTCCAACAGAGTGGATGTCCATTTCACAGCAATATAAACGTGTCGATTTCGTTTCATCACTAATATAGCGGAATAGTGTAAACTAGCATAAACGTTTGTAATTGACAAGAAATGACCCTGAACCGGCATATCAAGTTGTCCTGTTTATAGCAATTGGCATCAATCATCAGATATTATCCACTTTGATTTACGAAGAGTTAGACAGATACCTCTGTACGGGAATAGTGGCCTCTTTGTCGCGTCGATTTCTGTCATACGTGGTAATACATTTCATAGGTGCAAGATCATTAATCAGGAACAAGAGAAGGATTCAATACCCAACATCAACCTGTCATTTTTGCTCTCTTTCGGGATAACTCATCTTATTACAGAGACTATATTATCAGAAACAAATTGGTCACACTGATGTAATATGGACCATATGTCTGCTATTCAATTTATCCAGATAATCACGTAGGTGCATAACCATCTATTTCTTTTGATCTGTAACGAAATACATTTCTTCTGCTACGTCAGTGTTGTATATTAGCATCTCCCTTATGCCGCTTCCTTCTGTATGTGCGATGACATATATATGTTGACTTATTGTGTTTCCAACTCAGGTACAAACGCCTCTGCGATCCCACAACGCTGTACGCGGTGAACTTGAAAGCCGTTTTATTAGCTATACATATGTATCAAAATGAACTATTCACTGTCACTGCTTTTTATAAAATATCTACCTACCTACCTACCTACCTACCTACCTACCTACCTACCTACCTACCAACCACCTACCTACCGCTCTCTCTCTCTCTCTCTCTCTCTCTCTCTCTCTCTATATATATATATATATATATATATACACACACACAGAGAGAGCGAGAGAGAGAGAGAGAGAGAGAGAGAGAGAGAGAGAGAGAGAGATACTCTGTTACACTGATTTGGAACTGCAGAGACGATGCTGCTTTGTTTTAAGCAAGCAATTACTGCACAAAACGCAATTTTTACTGATGTTCTAAAATAATTGATTATCGAGGTATACTTATATATGGCTTGAGAAATACAGGTAGGTAAATTAAGTATTTCACAGCCCACAGTCAACGCACAATATCCTCAGCAAACACACACAATGGTATATACTGTGTACGATCGACGGTAGTGGTTTCAGAGCGACACTTACGTGACAATGAGATCGTTGGCGCGAGGCCTTTCATTGATGACCCCGCTCCCGCCATGCACTCGAGTTACGGTGGGAGTTCGTGAGTTGCCCAGTCAACCGTGGTCCCTGTGACACGACGCGATCTCAGGTGCGAATAATCGCACTTATTGACATTTTTCTTATCATTGCTTAGGGCAAAAATTGTAATTTCTGTGTTTATAATTTCGTACGGATCAGCGCTTTCTTAACCCGAGTGATGCTTCCTATCTGAAGCAAGCATCAGTACCTCGCATCCACCCTCCCCCTTTGGGACCTTTTATGTTCTTTTTTTGTGATAGGGTAAAATGACGGTTTGGAAAGACGGAAATAATGTGAAAAGAATAATTCATTTTTTCATTTAAATCATTGTGAATATTATTTTTGGTTAAAGGTGATGCAATGTGATATAAATGTATACTTACATATACTATACATATAATTATATATATATATATATATATATATATATATATATATATATATATATATATATATATATATATATATATATATATATATAGACGAAAGCAGACTCAGTGAAGAGAACACTTTGGAACATTAATAGGTTCACAAAAAAAACAACTCGTGAATTATGAGTGATCTTGCAAATGTACCCGAAGACCTTATTTCGATTCCACCCAAGATGTACTCGTCCCCTACTAACTCCCTGTTACAAGACATAAATGAGTACCAGTAACCCCACGTCAGGCTGTGCTGTTCCATGGGATGTCCCCTCATGTCAACAGCAACCGAGATGATCCTCATTGCAACTATGTTGTGACAATAATGAAACGGACAGGTCGACTCAATTAAGCAGTTGTAAGAGAGTCCATTAAGAGCCGAGGGGGTCTGGCGAGCAGAGGGGGTCATCCCAGGGAAACAGCACAGCCTGACAGGGGGTGACTGGAACTCAATTGTGTCTTATGACACGGAGCTGGTGAGGACTTCATGTATGGTGCCCTGATCTCATAATATAAGTGTCGTTTTGGTAAACTGAACTGAACTGAACAAAACTAAAACTGAACTGAACTGAACTGAACTAAGCAAAACTAAAACTAACTGACCTGAACTAAAACCAACTGAACTAAACTAAACTGAACTATACTAAATTAATCTCTATACTATATTATGTACATCTTTTATCCACAATTTGTTTTTAATCAGTTTAAAATGTTTCAGTTTGGCCGGAACGCTTTCTAAGTTTCACGTAAATAGCTGTATGAAATACACTCGCCTCACAAATGTGTTTGACAAGGTGTTCATTTCGTTAGGAGCACTAATATCATTGTACATTTCAATGTGACAGTAAGTGAAAATATCAAAATGACTATCAATTTTCACATTAAGTGAACTCTCGTACGCATTTTAATATTTTACTGAGAAGTCGTGAATTTTTTATTCGCTCTTTGTGTATACGACACTGAAGCTCAAAATCCATCTCCATCGTCTGTAAGTTCAAGATCGGAAAGAAAACCTGACTTCAGTTGACAAACACACGCTCATAAATAATTCGGCATAATACGTTTGAAAATAGACTTATGATAATTTATTTCCTTTAAATCAAATATAATGTGCTGTGTATATTCCTTTAAAATTTATTCATGACACTTGAAGACGGATCTTTGAATTTAAAAATCCTTGAATGACATAGGTCATTTAAATATTCATGTTGTAATAAATAATAATGATATTAGAACAAATCTAAGACATCTATATAAAACATACATGGATGAAAATGTTTTTTCGCTGAATATGTTTGTGTATTCAATGTGATTTGTCATTCATTTAAACCTGACTGGCATACGTGCCACATTAATTATATTCTATAAATGAAAACGACAAAACCCTTTTCATAATCTTAAGATCTCTCTTCTAAAAGCATAGTCCATCGTAGGATCCCTACAATATCAGTGAGTGTGAGTGAGTGAGTATGGTTTTACACCGCTTTTAGCACTATTCCAGCAATATCACGCCGAGGGACACCAGCGAAAGGCTTCACATACTATATCATAAGCATGTGTTTATGCATCACTTTCAAACAGTGATGATACCAGGTGTTCGCGAAAAGGTGAGCGTATCCTGCTCTGCCGGTGGCACCCGTCACTATCACATACAATTCTCATCTTTATCTTCTATTTTCGTACTATTTTCAATGATGGAATAAACACTCACATTAGGGGTGCCTCGAACTTGTATCAGTCCCGACACGAGTCTCTTCGTCAATCATTAGTAGGTTACATTGCAAAATGTATTTTTTTAACTTTTTAAAAGATCACAATATAACTTTATGGCAAGATATAAATATTTTCTTTTTAGTTGTGTTATTCGTCTGAACACCACCACACTGTCATTTATTACAATACACACAATGTACAGCTTTAACGATGCTGTCAGTTTCGATATAAATATCATCTCAAATATATTTATTTGTTTTGGGTTTAATGACAAAAAGGACGGAAAGGAATATGTTTCAAATGAGTTTTTACTCATAAAGCTAGATATTTCATTTCACAATTGTGTATAACTTTAACGATACTCTGAGTTTTGATTTATATTTTATGTCATGTGTGTTTGTTGTCAAGTAGACGAATGACGAAAAACGCGTTTTTGTCGTGTCTATGCTCATAATGATATATACTTAAAAGGTTAAAGTTATAAGCGATTTTTGTGGGTTTATGAAAAACATTTTTATAATTATAAAGGCGACAAAACCCTTTCCATGTTCATGAGAAATCTCGTTTGTCGTTTATACGATTCCTTTTATATCATAAGAATGTGTATTCTGCACCTGCGGTGGCCCCGTCACAAACACATGCAAAGGCAATTCAATTGCTCACCCGAAAAAATACGAAAATATGGTACAAGTCATAATAGGGAATTGCGTCGGACATTATTTTTGTCACTGATTAACATTTTCTCATATATATATATATATATATATTGACGTCTTATTTATATTTCAGATGGCAACGATGGGGAGACAAAGAGATCACGCACTTCATACACACGGCATCAGACACTGGAGCTTGAGAAAGAGTTTCATTATAACAAGTACCTCACTCGAAGACGTCGAATCGAGATCGCTCATGCACTGAATTTGACAGAAAGACAGATCAAGATTTGGTTCCAAAATAGGCGGATGAAATGGAAGAAAGAGCACAAACTTTCTCACATTGCCAAAAACATGAACCTTGCAAACGCGCTCGAGAAAGTGGCAGAAGAACGTAAAGCTTGTATGTAATGACGTCACAAATACGTCACCATGACATCAAATAAGACGCCCGAAGGTCGGGAAAACGATTCGAGGTTATCGTTCCGACTGACTCATCACGTGGTGCAAGATATGTCACGTGACACCCACAAATCAGACGATACGTGCACGTGCAGCTCGTGGCGCCGCGTACGTTGTGGTGAAAGACTGTCATGTGATGTTGTCACGTGGTAAATGGAGGGTAAATGGCTTTGTGACGTCATAATTGACGCGGCAACTCATGTGATAATTGCCTCGGTCAAAATGGGTAATTCTAAACATTATGTGTAAGTGTACATACTCTCAAGCTGAATGCGACAATGTTGCTCTGTATAAGGAGTTGTCATGTTTCTTTGACGAAGGGTATATTGCATTTAATGTAATAAAAGCGCATTGCAGAAGCGGTTCCTATAGCCAAACAACGTACTAAACACCAAAGATGTTTTGGCCTAATTTAAGACTGTAAACTCACTTTATTTCTGTTATTTACCGTTTGATATTAGATAGTAGTAACGCGCTGACCTGTAATTAAATAATATATTTCTAATTCAATACAAATGTTTATGCTTGCCTTTTTGAGTGATATTTAGCACCATGAAGCTCAGACAATCAAGCTTTTTAAAACACAGAAAAGAAGTAACTGATGAATAATTTTAAGAATTAAACTGAAAGATATTGTGTAGCATTAAGTTGTATACTTAATTACGCATCTTAGGTAAGATAAACATGATTATTTGATCTTTGTAAACATGAAAATAATAAGTGCATTTATAGTGCGCCAGATTCCATTCACCAAGTGGATGCTCATGGCGCTATACTATTATTACCCCGGTATTTGGATCAGTGAACACTCGATATTCATTCTCAGCTCCCTGGGGAGTATACAATTCGAATACTTTCAATATGCATAAGAACAGGCATTGAACGAATGTATTATGGTTTTAACCACCAACTCAAACTAAAACTGTCTATTTCGTCTTAAGAGATATGTTGAATTTTTATAATATTCATGTATTTTATCATTTGTTGTTAATCTCAGTCTGCTGAGGTCAAGATGTTGTAGATAAAAGTATGTATTTTTATTATTATTTCAATTGTAATCATGGCATATGGCGATATTGCTTAATGCAAGGCGTAATTTAAGTTAGTGTGAATATGATATATACTATCAAATTGACATATCATTTGCTGAATGAGTGAGTATGAGCGAGATTAAGTGTAGATAGGTAATTCGCGATAACAACATGTGCAATTCAGCGTTCAAACCAAAGTCGTGATTGTTTTTATTCCTGGGAATCGTTAGTGCTACTGGTTATTGTAGATTTTCTAAACGTTTTATTATGTACACGCAATATACGGGTTTACATGCATCACATAGATTACTAAATTCATAATTGTCTTTTTGCAACAACTAAAATAGCACCAATGCAGCATTTCTTTAATGCTATATCAATGAGTGCTCGAGAACGTTCTCAAAAGCTTTAATTTTAGACGGACGAACCCTTTTCTATAATTGCATATCATAAATATATGTCACTTCCAGATTACTAATTACTTAAATGTTGGTTACTTAATTATTAAACTTCTGAAAGTAACACATTCTTTAAATTAAGGTGTAAAATATTTTTGACAATATACATATTTAATATAGTTAAGATATGTTTTGTTCTGTTTAAGATAAAGGGAAGTGTTTAACGTTTATTCTAGGCGGTGTGAAGAGACGAAAATGCACAAACTAAATGTCGCGTTGTTTTGTGGGAACGTACAAAGCCACAGAATCCACAATTTCAGGCATAATATATTCAGTGCAATGACCAATGGCGAGATCTTATTGATTTCATGTCTTTGTAAGGCGCGGTAAGTATTCCTGTTTTTTGATGATGATAAGAAAAAAGGGGACTTGGCGCATCTTTAACCAGGGTAAAACTCTTCATCTGATCATTTGTGATGTTTTGTGTATATTTTATGAGAAAACGTATCAAATGGTGTTTTTCACGTTTCCATGGTAACTTACATGCACTTAATTTGTAGCTGCCATGTAGTGCTCGAATATGTCGCGGGAAATGTACTTTGATTCGAAAATTTACTTATTAGTTTGCATGCAAGCTCTTGATTCTGTTTGCAATGTAGATGTATTAGATTTGATGGGAATTAAAATTTCAAATTGATGTTGAAATAAATCTAAATATTAATGATTAAAATTCACCGGTAGCCTTATCTAAGCTATTTCCTTCTTGGAAGCAAAATAGTTCTCTCATTTCGGTCATGGTTGCTAAAGGGATATTGTACAAATCGGTAATGTTAACCTCATGAAAAAAATATTCTAATTGCAGGTGAAGGTTTTGATTTAATTACCAGTTAATGTTTCCAGACATCAATTATTTTATAAATAAGTAGTATTAATTGAACCGAATTGAAAACGAATTGATACGTTTCAAAACGCAACGGCCAGAAAACGCATTCAATGGCTTAGTCAGCCAGTTAAGCAAAATTGATTTTTTTTTTCATTAAAATAGTTTATTATTTTGTACATAAGATACAAGTGAGTAAAGAAGTATATTTCCTGTAGATGTAGATGGAGACATTTTATTGTAACGTGGCTGTATGATATCGTTCCTGTAGTTGACGTCAGTGCAGCGATCGTTCATCGTCGAATTAGATGCGTACCATCTTGTTTTCATCTGTGCCATATAAAATATTACACCTCATTCATTTTTTTTGTTTTGTATTTATGATCTATGTAATAGATCCCGCCAATCAAGATGGGAAACTGTAGAAAAAACGGAAATCCATTGGCGTGAAGCTACGGATGTTAAACTGTAGCATGGTATCTCCGCGGGCTAGCAGTGGACTTCTGGCATCAGATCGGACTAGTACAAGGAGACACACGCACGCACGCACGCACGCACGCACGCAAAACGCACGCAACACGCACGCACGCACACGCACAATATATTGTTTTAGAAACATGGTCAGTGTTCTCATGAACATGATTAATTCTGCTTCCATTAATTATATTCTGAAGTGCTGCATCTCTATTAGTGTATACACATAGATACACATGCATATATATGCATGATCGTAACCACTGACCAGAACCTGCATGACATAATCACGCGTTAAAACGGACATTATAAAAATAAAAAAGCGAAAACCGTTCCATATCCATAAGTAATCCTGCATGAAACAGAGTCATCTGTACGATTCAAACTATATCATGAGCATGTGTCTGTGAATCACTTATAAATAGTGACGATACCAGCATTGCATACTATCGTAGAATTATCTAAATGACTGCAAGGTAACTTGTTGTTTCTTCTTATGTATAAGTCGACATAAATATTAAAGTAATAAACTTGAATTTCATCCTATGAAATTGAAGTTCCAAATATTTCACCTTTTCTCGAACACCTCGTGTCAATACTATTTGATAGTGATTCATAAATGCCGATAGTCAATCGTACAATCGACTCTGCTTTTAACAGATATTGTTTGATGACCATGGAAGGAAGGTTGCTTTTATTTGCAAATATGCCCCAAACAATTGCTTGTTCACCGACTTGTCGACCTCTGTTGTTATTTACAGGCTTGTTCTTCAACTGAACATATTAACTCCGTCTTTGAATCTCTCCAATTCGTTTCACAAATATTTTTTTTTAGAAACCTTCTGGAACACACTTATCAAAACATGAATGTGTTTAGAGAAAACAATTTAGTATCAGAGTAGACGGAAAAGGACACTTGTGGTTGATTCTTTTTATATTTGCATGATGAAAAAAGTATAATATAAAAATTGTCAGCTCTGGTATTTGGCGACGGCCGAAGGAGTTATATACTATAAACTCTCATGATTCAGTGTCACACGCCAGCTGTATTACGTCAGACTCAGACACACGTATCTGTCAACGCCCTTCCACTTGCGTCAATACGCCAGAACAACCATCAACCAACACGAGCCTGCCGGACAGATAACTTACACAGCATTGCGATTGATATTATGACAATGAGACGTCTCTGCTTTATTGAACATATTCCAGCTCACGTTCAGCCTGTGTGTCAAGTTATTTGACGCAGTATTTGTCTTCTTATTCTTTCTAATATATTTCGATAAACTCAAAGTTGAAAACTGACGAAAGCACTTTTCAACACATTTTGAACTTTAAAAACCTGAATACGACAACAATCTCTTAAGCCTATTAAAATGTTAGCCCTCAATACCTTTTCTAATGACATATTTTCGATACATTTAAAGTTGGATTAGGTATCATTCAATATGTGCTGATATCCAGTTTTACACCTGGTGTTTTTACCGCCCTAAAAGTTATCAGATTGTAACGTAAAACTGTCGTCAAATTTATAGCTTTTCCGTTTCTATATGAAACAGAATAATGGCTGGTTGATGTTTGGCATTTTTCAAACTGAAGTTGGTTTCTTCACTATCATTAAGGTGATCTAAGACATTTACGCAAGAAGTAGGCATCCCCATGGGCACCTAATGTGCCGCCCATTTTACTGATCTGTTTCTTTATGCATATGGAGCAGCATTCCTGCCCGGATTTGCAAACTTTAAACAAGGGAATATTGTCAGGCAATTTAACTTTTAAGCTTGAGGTATGTTAATGCTCTGAAATCGTTCCATCACAGTCAAATTGTCAATGCCCTTCCACCGAATTACCCACCTGAACTAGAAATAAAAGAGACTAGAGAAACCGCCTCATCTGTTTCAAATTTAGATCTATGTATAAAGATTCAAGTGACACAAATCTCTTGACAAGACTGTATGACAAGAGGGATGACCTCAACGTTCCAATAATCAGTTTCCCTATATGTCAAACATGTCCCAGTAGCTCCAGCCCTTGGAGTCAACATTTAATAACTGTTGAGGTGAGGTGAGGTGAGGTGAAATTGGGTTTAGCGTCGCGTCCAAGATTATTGCACTTATATAGCGACGTGCATGCGCGTGTATGTGTGTGTGTGTGTGTGGCTGCTTGTACTAGTCCGGACTGATGCCGATTTATAGTGCTAGCTCACTGAGATACCATGCCGCAGTTTAACATGAATACCCCACTCAGACACAGTATACTGACTCCGAGCCGACCAGTCCTTGTTTCAGCCCCTTAATGCCGAGCGCCAGACAGGGTAACAACAAGTACCATCTTTTAACGTCTTTTGGTATGACGCGGCTGGGGATCGAACCCCGGACCCTCCGCTCTCCGGGCGGACGCTCTACCATTAGACCACGAGGGCCGTCTAATAACTGTTGAGGTACAACCACAAAGCACGCTCTTTGTACGAATATTTCAATGAGCTTCATACGATTCTTGCTCAAAATTGTTTGATCAAGATACAACATTCAAGACCTCAGTAAAGCTTTCACAAACCTAAATGGTAAACACGTGGAGGCCATTGCAAATTTGAGGCACCAGTGACAGAAATGATGTCCGATGCATATCCGTATTTTGACTTGTACCCTATGTTCCCGTGTTTTTGTGGATAAGCAATTGACTTGACTTGCGTGTGTTTGCGATGGGTGCCACCAGCGGGGGAGGATATGCTCATCTCTTCGCAAACTTCTGGTTTCCTCATTTTTGTTTATTGATTCATTAACACATGCTCAGGATATAGTCGGAGTCACACACACTGACAACTGTCAAACGTAGACATTCCTTTTGATTATGTTAAGTATCATTAATTATCATTAACATTTATTTCAAATCAACCACTGTTCATTTGAGCCTTTGTCTGGGTTTGATTATCTGATGAAAGGTTGGTTTGTTGTTGAACGCCACACTCAGCAATATTCCGATGGTCTGTAAATAATCGAGTCTGGACCAGACAATCCAGTGATTGATTTCATGAGCATCAATCCACGCAATTGGGATCGATGACATGTATCAACCAAGTCAGCAAGCCTGACCACCCGATCCCGTTAGCCACCTCTTACGACAAGCATAGTCGCCTTTTACGGCAAGTATGGGTTACTGCAGACCTATTCTACTCCGGAACTTCACGGGTTCTGATGAAAGGTCGAGCATACATGCCTGAATAGTCAGTCTGAAAAGTCAGTCCACCCGTCAAATATTAGGCTAACATATAGTCTATGAAATCGTGTATTACATAATACATTTGTCTCCCTCTAAAATTAAAACAAGTAATGTTCCTGAAACTGATTTCATATGTGAAATGGGGCTGGCTAGGCTTGCTTTTATATGTATCTATATATCTGGGTTTTTTTTCATAAAATATATATATTCCACAGTCATGGTGCTGGACTTGCCTCCCAGTGGGTGTTCTTTAACCTGTTTTGAGTAGTATACACATAACGGAGCTATGTATTAATTCACCATATTGACCTACTCGACTACTGTGTAATAGATGTCTGCCCGGAGAGCGGAAGGTCGGTGGTTCGATCACCTGGCTGCGTCATACTAAAAGACGTTAAGATATGGTACATGTTGTGACCCTCGACATGAAGCGGCTAAAACAAGGACTGGTGAGCTCGGAGTCAGTATACTGTGTCTGAGTGGGGTATTCATGGTCACTATGAAACTAGCGTAAGTCCGGACTAGTACAAGGTGACACACGCACACGCGGATACATCAACACACACACCCACACAAAACACACACACACACATCAACACGCACACATCAGCACGCACGCACGCATGCACGCACGCACACACGCACACGCAAGCGCGCACACATACCTGCACGCAAGACGCTGTATAAGTGAAACAATCTTGAAAGCGTAGAACAGTTGACAAGGAAATACATTATACCACACACATACGAATGTGATGAAACTGACATTCGGCAGACAGTCTAACATCGTTAATTAACCTCGAACTCATGCCAAAACCTCGTTGTCCCGACAGAATTCGTCTTGTCAATATGGTGCAACAAGGATACAATGAACTCGAACTACGGATAAATCAATATATATTCCATTCTTCACAGAAATTGAGTTGAGCTGGTTTCACGGCTGGATGTTATTTGCATGTGTCAAATACATCGGTAGTACCATTGCCACCAAACCAGTTTCTCCGTCTCTAGTCTGAGTGTAACATGGACTCTGCTTTTAGAATTCTGATGACCATGGAAAAGGTTTTAATCGGTCATAGTTAACACTAGATCTGCAGATTTTTACCGTAACGTGTTCTTTTCACTTCAATGTCAGTGATCAATCGAGCTTCCAGTTTGATCATATTGGCTGGGGATCTCAAAAGTCCTAACATGTACCTATAAGGTTCAATGGTTGCGTCTTTGAGTCAGGTATCTTCAAGAGTGTTCTGTTACGATATGACTGAAATATTACCGATGTTACGTTAGATATAGATTCCCTCAAGGGTGTTCTTTGGGAGGTTACTTGGAGCCATGGTCGTTTCAGCAAATACTGACAGGCTTTGGTCTATGTGTTAGTGAGGGAATATAAATAAAAGCGACTTGATGATATTCCCGACTTATCATTGTGTGGGTTGAGATTATCAGCTTAACCTGCAAGGCAAGCCGATAGAAAGTGACACTTATCGAATATGTTTTCCAGTTTTAGTAAGGAGTTGATTTGGATCATACGGAAGCCTTTTACGGCCATTTTTCTTCCTTTTCGAAATTTCTGGATACTAAGATAAAATTTCAAGAAACTTAATTGAAATTTATAAGGAGTTGAAATTTTAAGATTTGAATCTGAATTTGCAATGTATGTATCTTGAAATTTCAACTAAGTATATTGAAATTTCACATAGCGTCTTGAAATTTTCTTTGAATTTTAACTGAAATTTAAAGGAAAAATAGAAAAATTAAGAGGCCCTAATAGGTCAATATCAGAGGACATGGATTCGAACCCATGACCAGTGCTTCATGCTATGTTTGAGAGATGCACATGTGCAGAGAATTGCGGCGCCTTAGACTACCAGGCTGCCTGGGTCCCTCCATATTTTTTAGTTTTGAATTTCAATCTTACGAAACCCCGCACTAGCATTTGTGCAGTTATTCTCCACGAGACTGATTCTGTCGTGAACATAAGTGATGCGTTTTGCTGGATGCCAGACATGTCACAGTAACTAAGACAAATGGGCGATTTAGGGAACCAGTTAGGCTTCGCGGTATATGTTGTACGGTCTAGGCTCCACCGTCTACGTTCTATGGTCTTGGCTCCAAGGTCTATGTTCTACAATCAAGGATCCAAGGTCCTAGGATCAAGGATCCAAGGTCTATGTTCTACGGTCAAGTATCCAAGGTCTATGTTCTACGGTCAAGTATCCAAAGTCTATGTTCTAAGGTCAAGTATCCAAGGTCTATGTTCTACAGTCAACTATCCAAGGTCTATGTTCTACGGTCAAGGATCCAAGGTCTATGTTCTACGGTCAAGGATCCAAGGTCTATGTTCTACAGTCACGGATTCAAGGTCTAGGATTCATGTTCTATGTTCAATAGTGTAGAATCCAAGGTCTGTGTTCAACGATCTTGTGAGTAAGTGAGTTAGCACCACATTGAACAGTATTACGGTCATGGAACGGAAACTTTATCCGGCAGGAAAGCGCGAAGTGACGCATGCCTCAGACGCTTTCAATCTACAGTCTAGGCTCCATGGTCTATGTTCTACTGTCTATGCTCCATGGTCTATTTTCTACAGTCTAGGCTCCACGGTCTATGTTCCATCGCTTTACGGTCTATGAGCCATGGTCTTGGATCTACGGTAAAGTTCTACTTTCATTGATCTGTATTCTATGCCTCACAGTCTATGTTCTACGGTCTGTGGATGCATAAGACCGGTACCGCAGTCAAGGTTACTTGGTCTTGATTCAACAATTTAAGCATGCTGACAAATGCTGTCAGATACATATTTAATCTAGACCCCAAAACAACCCATACAATCTTGGAGAACCTCAAGATTCACTTAGGAGAAATATGAGGACGAAAAGTACCCATGACCCTATTATTACTAGTATTCCAGACAATATATTTTGGGCATTGATGCTTGAACAATAATTCTCGACATGATATATTGTTGTCAGTAAAAAAAACAATATAGACTGTTTTCAGTCGCTTGATATGTAATGTATTGATGTTGACGTACAAGAGACTGAGCAAGTCTAAGAATATATCATGGCGTTTTTTGATGAATCAGCAAAAGTACGCCATCAACTTCATTCATATCTATATGCGGTAAAAGCTATATTAAACGACAAACACAGCATGAAAGCTCTTTGCAAATCGGTAAATGAATGCTTATGAGGGCCTCACAGTGCGCGAAAACTAAGACAAATGAGGCGATTGAGGAAACCAGTTTCAGTCCAGCGATAACGCACCACCAGCATATTTAAAACGTTACCACAAAGCTATTGAGTTAATTCTTCGCAATAGAATACATTGATGTTAATTATGAAAATGGACGTTTGTGATAATTCAATAGACAGCAAAGGAACAAAACAGACATAATTTATAGAATCTCTGATTTTCTGAAAATGGGGCAATCGGACACGACCAGTGTGTACTTTAAGCTCCAGATTTAGAATTAGGGAATGTGTTTCGGGAACACAGTGAAGAAATTATTCTTTCAAATATAAATTTTCAAATATACACGAGCACTTATAAAGAACACTATCTGGGTTATAAACTCAGTTTCCACGGTTCTAGGTCTTCTCTGTGAGCAACATGCTTTGGTACTTTATTCTTCGCTCTACGATGCTTTACTGTGTAGGATCTGTGGTCTGGGCTCCACGATCTAGATCTCCGGTCGTGGCTCCTGGGACTTTGTTCTCCACGCTCCAAATAGATATACTTTCACGGCTCCATGGCTTGTGTTCTGCGATCTAGGCTTCATGGTCAAGCATATGCGGTACACGTTTGAAGGTCTTGGTTCTAAGGTCTATGTTCCATGGTCTGTTACGCGGGCTAGACTCAACGGTTTATGTTCCACGGTCTATATTCCATGGTCTGTGTTCTACGGTCTCGCCTCCACGGTCTTTGTTCTGAAGTCGTGGCTTCAAGGTCTAGCAACTGCGATACATGCTCGAAGGTCTTGGTTCTAAGGTCTAGCTTCCATTGTCTGTCATGCGGGCTTGGCTCAACGGTTTATGGTCTACATTCTAGCCTACACGGCCTATGTTCTACGGTCTTTACTTCTACTATACAGGTTCCATGGTCTTGGTTCAAAGGTATTGGTTCTATGTTCCATGTTCTATGGTCCTGGCCCTGCGGTCTTGGCTTCACGGACTAGAATCTACGGTACAGGTTCCATGGTCTTGATTCAAAGGTATTGGATCTATGTTCCATGTTCTATGGTCCTGGCCCTGCGGTCTTGGCTTCACGGACTAGAATCTACGGTACAGGTTCCATGGTCTTGATTCAAAGGTATTGGTTCTATGTTCCATGTTCTATGGTCCTGGCCCTGCGGTCTTGGCTTCACGGACTAGAATCTACGGTACAGGTTCCATGGTCTTGATTCAAAGGTATTGGTTCTATGTTCCATGTTCTATGGTCCTGGCCCTGCGGTCTTGGCTTCACGGACTAGAATCTACGGTACAGGTTCCATGGTCTTGATTCAAAGGTATTGGTTCTATGTTCCATGTTCTATGGTCCTGGCCCTGCGGTCTTGGCTTCACGGACTAGAATCTACGGTACAGGTTCCATGGTCTTGATTCAAAGGTATTGGTTCTATGTTCCATGTTCTATGGTCCTGGCCCTGCGGTCTTGGCTTCACGGACTAGAATCTACGGTACAGGTTCCATGGTCTTGATTCAAAGGTATTGGTTCTATGTTCCATGTTCTATGGTCCTGGCCCTGCGGTCTTGGCTTCACGGACTAGAATCTACGGTACAGGTTCCATGGTCTTGATTCAAAGGTATTGGTTCTATGTTCCATGTTCTATGGTCCTGGCCCTGCGGTCTTGGCTTCACGGACTAGAATCTACGGTACAGGTTCCATGGTCTTGATTCAAAGGTATTGGTTCTATGTTCCATGTTCTATGGTCCTGGCCCTGCGGTCTTGGCTTCACGGACTAGAATCTACGGTACAGGTTCCATGGTCTTGATTCAAAGGTATTGGTTCTATGTTCCATGTTCTATGGTCCTGGCCCTGCGGTCTTGGCTTCACGGACTAGAATCTACGGTACAGGTTCAATGGCCTTGATTCAAAGGTATTGGTTCTATGTTCCATGTTCTATGGTCCTGGCCCTGCGGTCTTGGCTTCACGGACTAGCATCTCCGATACACGTTTGAAGGCCTTGGTTCTAAGGTCCTGGCGCTATGTTCTATGACCTACGGTCTAGGTCCTTCAGTAAACGTTATAATGTCGATACTCTCTATTTTCTATTGTCTACATGCCTCGGACTTGTCGACAATGAAGGTTACACTGTCTAGATTAACAAATTTAAGCACATATGTCAAATGGGCTCAAAGACCCCAAAACACAACAATCTTGGAACTGAAAACAGGTGAGTGAGTGAGTATGGTTTTACGCCTCTTTTAGCAATATTCCAGCAATATCACGGCGGTGGACAACAGAAATGGGCTTCATACATTGTACCCATGTCGGGAATCGAACCCGGGCTTTCGGCGTGACGAGCGAACGCTTTAACCCCTGGGCTACCCGACCGCCCCTTACTGAAAACAGGATCCTCAGCGTGCATTTATTCAGAGGACGAAAGTATCTGTTACCCATCACCGTAACTTCAGGACAACTTATTTTGACATTCATGCGTAAATCATAATTCCAGTTTTATAACACATATACTATTCTTACATGAAAAACACTCTGACAGAAATAGCCACAATACCGTTTCCTTTGTGCCCTGTTTACACAATACATTCACATCGATAAAATCAGCGGATGCTTCTAAAGGTTTCACTCTCAGAAGCCATGCTTCAAAGTGTTGCAGAAACTTGATTGTATTTCTTTGGTTACGAATGCAACGTCCGACCGCATCAGCTGATATTTAGTTCTTTATAATTCCAAACCACGCCCCAAAACAGTGTTAACGATCACGATTATTTGGATGTAAAGTTTAACATCAAGTGTTGACGGTTGTCTCTGATAGCAAACACGTGCCTTGATACTCCTTAAGGAGCAAAGAGGCTATAAGAACCCCCTCGAAACCGTTTTTGAATCTCCTTGCATGTTCTTTGCTTAAGTTGATAGCCCCGTAAACACTTAAACGCAAAGTTGCGTCTTGACGAGACTTTGCTCACGTACTAAGCGAAGAAGAATGATTGACGGCTATGGACATGCTATATGTCCCACTTCTGAAAGGAACACTGTGCGTCTACTTGAAATAGACATTGCAACCGATGTCTGGTGTTTTATGCATAGTGAAATGTGAGTGTAAATTGCCTCGTAGATAACGAGATAGCAACAGGCTTGTAAAAAGATGGTATTTTGCAGCTCGTTTCATCTTATGTGTTAATTTCCAAAAGGGTGATGTTCTCAGTTTGGGATGACTATTGACGATTGTGTCTATTTTTGGTTACATTAGCTCCAGAGACTGTGAAGGCTGAAACTATCTACACCTCACTAATGCAACATTACTGCATGAAGTATTTTTGTTATTGGGGCCGTTTGAGGTTTTGTGTGTGTGCGAATCTATGTTTACAGAGGCTCTGCACACAAGTTGTCAACCGCCCCTTAAATCATAGATAACCTGTAGTTTGTTAACAATAATTCAACACAATTTATCTTCGGTTGATTTTGAAGCATACTAACAAAGTGTTTGTCTTCAACATTACTGTCTCAAGGGAAACCGTATTGGAAGCCATGTTCATTACTGTAGTACTCACAACAAGTTAAGGGCCACCCGATACTTCCACATGACTATAGTAAACGAAAGAGTGAGTGAGTGAGTTGGGTTTAACGCCGCTTTTACAGTATTCCAGTTATATTGCGGCGTGTCAGCTTAATGTGGGAGGAAAGCCCGAAATGATGCAGGTCTCAGACGTTTACCACTTCGGTATGGTGTTGACAAACCTAGAAACATAATCGGGGCGAACCGGGATTCGAACCCACAATCATAGGTTTCTGGCGTGTCCAAGGGACGCAACTCTGCACAGCGAATCGCGGCGCCTTAGACGACTGGGCCACCCGTGCCCCCAGTAAACGAAAGAATCAGGTGGTACTTAACATTTAAGTAGTATATTTAATTAACATACTTATATGAGCCACTCTTCCATTTCACTTTCATAGTGGGGGTGGTCTGGTAGCTTAGTGGTTAAAGCGTTCACTCGTCACGCCGAAGACCCGGGTTCGATTCCCGACATGGGTACAATGTGTGACATTTCTGGTGTCCCCCGCCGTGATATTACTGGAATATTGTTAAGAGCGGCGTAAAACCATACTCACTTTCATACTGAGGATTGGGTGTCCTAGGAGCGAGCGAGTGAATGTCGTTTTACGCTGAAGTCAGAACTATGTTAGCTTTATCAATTAAGACCGGTTGAAGCAAACCATTAGCTTATATAATATGCAATGACCACCTTATTAGAAGTAGGCCCGTGAGGATCCGGGGCGGGAGTAGGTCTTCAGCAACCAATGCTTGCCATGAGAGGCGACTAACGGGATTGGGTGCTCAGGCCCGCTGACTTGGTTGATGCATGTCATCGTATCCCAATTGCGTGGATCGATGCTCATGATGTCAATCACTGCATTGTCTGGTCCAGACCCGACTATTTTTCGGACCGCCGTCATGTACAGTCAAGTCTCGTTAATCCGACACTCGTTTATCCGACGCTCGGCTTTATCCGACACAAATGATGGGAACCAATTAATTCAGTGCTATTTAGTCCCGTTAATCCGACATTCTCGTACTCCGGGGGTGGGGTGTGTGTGTGTGTGGGGGGGGGGGGGGGGGGGGGGTGTTGTTGTTTTACGTCGCACTCAACAATATATTCCAGACCGCAGCCTTTATAATCGAGTTTCGGCGATACAATCCAGTGATTGATATTACGAGCAACGATTCACGCCGTCGTTGTACGATGACACGCCACGTCACCAAGAATCACCGATCTTTTACGTCGTCTCTATCGACAAGCATAGTTTGCTGGGGACAAATGCGAGAAGCAATATGTTAGACTATATTAATGATGAGATAGTAATTATTTGTGAGCAATGAATCATGATAAATAAATAAATATGAACAATGATGTAATAAATTATAACATATCACCGGGCCTGAACACCCGATCCAGTAAGTCGACCAGCACAGGTTGCAGGGACCTATTCTGAACCGAAATACCCACATGCGATGGTCTGCTACGTAAAAATATCATCCTTCCATCTCCTATAGGTGTGTTGACACGACAAGCAAAATATGACAACCCGACACCCTTGTAATACAGCACCTTGACGTGTTAACAAGGAAAGACGTGAATAATAGGTTCCCTTTAAGAAGCTGCAGGTTTTTTAAGGACCGACGGGTCCCGTCCGTTCCTGTATCAATGATAGATAGTTGTTATAACCGCACATAAATGTCATATAAAAACGACATAAACAAATTAAGTATGATATATTCAGTAGTGGCGTTGAGGCATATCCTAGCGAGCAGGACGTGCACTTTAGTCCAGGTTTTAGGAATTAAGTCTAAATATTTTTAGTAAAGTCGTATCTTCCAAGCCGTGATATTGCTAGAATAGATGGAATAAAACGACTCACTCGCGAATGTTTTATTAATTAAATACGTCATACAGTGATGCACAATATATAAATTAAAGCGGCAAAACACATTCCATATTGCTAAGAAATATCTGCTAAAATCAGAATCGATTGTAGGATTCCGACTATACAATAGGCATGTGTCTGTGAATTACTATTCAATTGTGATGATACCTGCGATGATAAAGGTGAGCATATCCTGTTGCACCGATCACAAACACATGCAAAGGCAAGTCAATAACAAATACCGAATCCGATACAAAAAAGGAGTATCACTGAATATACAACATTCATGTATGACATTACATTATGTAATGACAGAGTTACGTCCCTTACATTGTCTATATTATGTAACCTTTCTTCTCGTAAGCATCAAAGGACTAGTAATGGGTTTTTAATATCGATGATAAGACTTCACTGCCACTGAAATCGATCACACACTGATACACATTTGCATCTTCTTATTAATTCGTTCATTTTAAGTTTAAATGAGAATGCAATGTTTGCGATGTGAGTATTTATGTTATCATAATTCAAAATGCAAAATATCTTACTTAGAAATCGATGTTCCATTCCTCAAGACCATTAGCAGTTTGGTTTTATTGAGGAAAATATAAAAAAGAATTACGTAAAATATGAACAAATCTCGAAACTGATGACGTGTTTACACGGTGAATTAGATATATACGATTGTACTGCCTGTATCCATTATAATCATGGGAGATTCGTTTCTTATTAAACAATATTTAGAGTTCTGTATGATGCGTCATGTTAGTATCAATATAATAGCTCTGGTATTCCATAAAACATCATTTGAAGGGAATTTGTTATGTTCTAAATTCCAGATTATATCAGTCAGATGTTTGACAACACGGATATGAACTTCAAACGAATAATCGTCATAGAGACAAGGCGGTTTCCATCAGGGCGATTAACGGGATTATGGGAACAAGCAGGGCAGAGTGAGTGATTTCCAGCTGGCATATTATAACAGTACACGTAGAATGTAGGTCACAGCAGCCAGGTGGGGAAGGATGGAGGAGACAGCCTCTTGTTTTATGTGTTATTTTTTACGCCCCCTTTAGAAATATCCAAGCAATACCACGACGGCGACACCATTAACTGGTTTCACAAATTGTAATCACGTGGGGGATCGAACCCGGACATTCGGCGTGACGAGTGAACGCATAAACCACTGGACTACCACACAGCCGAGCAACTATTGAGCAAAGCCTGAAAGCAGCTAGGGCGGTCGGGTGGCCTAGTGGTTTAAGCGTTCGCTCGTCATGCTGAAGGCCCGGGTTCGATTCCCCACATGGGTAGCCTATTTCTGGTGTCCCCCTGCTGTGATATTGCTGGTTTATTGCTAAAAGTTGCGTGAAACCATACTCACTCACCAACCCTGATTCAGATATGTTATTGTAGACTACACGCCTCCTTGACTCAGCTCACTCACTCACTCACTCCATCACTCACTCACTCACTCACTCATAGTAGACATTTCACACATTTTAAAACCCACATGGCATCAGACATGGCAGACATTGACAAATGATAATCAGGCTGAATGTGTGAATCTGGATGCAGCAAAGACGATCACACTGTTATTCATAATTTGATGTGTGCCAGCATCTCGTAACCTTGATGTCATTCGGACATCAATGTATAAAGTAAGTTCATGCCATCTGAATAAAGATGTTAGATTCATACCATCTGAATATGGACGTTTGACCACAGACCCGACGTGCCCGGATCTTCGTAATTAACCTTTATTGAACTCATTGTGTTTAATCTGTTTTGACAAATATATTATCAAATTATTTGGTAAATTACTATTACGAAATGCACATTTGGTGAATTAAGGTTATGTGAAAATTGGACTGCATTGATAACAATTATTGCCACACGGTTGAATACCCATGTAAAAGAGTCTTTAAAAGTTCGTCAATCAACTGACTGTGTTTCTGTCTGTCTGTACCGATAGTCAATAACAGGCTTAAATAATATAATATTTCAGAGGGCACATTGTACCATTGTTAGACGTTTATTTTATACAATTTGCACAAAAGAATAGTGACAAATGGGGGAAATTACTGATAAATGAGCAACGAGATTCACGTGTAAAACAATCCCAAGGAAATGAGTTTCTTTGAAACGGTTTTCGTCCGACCAAATTTAGATGGAGAGGAGCGTGGTGTCTCAAAGCGTCTATACAATGCCTTACTCGCACCGAACAGCATCAGTGAAAGGTCTGTAGGACTTAATGAACACAATACTTGAAGACGTATATTGTCTCATTGTGTACAATCTCTGAGAGGGACATGTTCTGGACGGTCAAACGTGTCTGACAGGACAAAGCTTCAGAACAAGCCATGGCAACGATTGTTGATTCAATTGTCCGTGTAACATATTCATCGCACAGCGGTTGACGCAAAGATGGTCCGCGTAATACATTCAGGAATACAGAGAGTACTCCTTCAGTGGTCAATGTCAAACATTCATAGACACAATGATTGCTGTTTCAGTGGCCAATGTTATACATTCATTAAACAACGATTGCTGTTTCAGTGGTCAATGTCAAACATTCATGGACACAATGATTGCTGTTTCAGTGGCCAATGTTATACATTCATGACACAACGATTGCTGTTTCAGTGGTCCATGTTATACATTCATGACACAACGATTGCTGTTTCAGTGGTCCATGTTATAGATTCATGGACACAACGATTGCTGTTTCAGTGGCCAATGTTATAGATTCATGGACACAACGATTGCTGTTTTAGTGGTCCATGTTATATAATCATGACACAGCGATTGCTGTTTCAGTGGTCCATGTTATAGATTCATGACACAACGATTGTTGTTTCAGTGGTCCATGTTATAGATTCATGGACACAACGATTGCTGTTTCAGTGGTCCATGTTATATATTCATGACACAGCGATTGCTGTTTCAGTGGTCCATGTTATAGATTCATGACACAACGATTGCTGTTTCAGTGGTCCATGTTATACATTCATGACACAGCGATTGCTGTTTCAGTGGTCCATGTTATACATTCATGACACAACGTTTGCTGTTTTTTAGTGGTCCATGTAATACATTCATGACACAGCGATTGCTGTTTCAGTGGTCCATGTTATACATTCATGACACAACGATTGCCGTTTCAGTAGTCCATGTTATACATTTATATAATATATTTTGCATCTGAACTGTCGAGCAGAAAAAAAACTTTCCATGTCTCGCTTGGAATACAAACGTGGTATGTTTTCGAGGACGAATGAGTTCAACATGCATCCCCTATATGTACAAACAACCAATAAGTCAAAGAGTGAGTATTGTTTTACGTTTATAGCATCACCACATCAATCGACGGTTGACTCTGAGAAGAGGCTTCACACATTATACCCGTGCGGGAACCGAACGGGCGTCAGAGTGGCGAATTAACGCTTCATCTTCTGTGCTAATCACTGCCGTAAATGACCAAGTAACTCAATAAGATTCATCCACTTTATGCAAGGCTGTT
Organism: Haliotis cracherodii; assembly: GCF_022045235.1. Taxonomy (NCBI): domain Eukaryota; kingdom Metazoa; phylum Mollusca; class Gastropoda; order Lepetellida; family Haliotidae; genus Haliotis; species Haliotis cracherodii. The sequence goes on along the minus strand of NW_027266271.1, from coordinate 19,431,742 downwards.
TTGTCTTTACAGTGTCGGATTAAAATGGCTAAAGGTACGTATATATGTGTCCTTCTCGCCATGCAAATCACTGCAGTTGTCGCGAGAAAATAAACACGTGTCCCATTAAACACGTCCACACTCCCTCCCACTCAATCCTCTGATGGAACGTTGGGCGAACTCGATATAGAATAATATTAACAAAGGATATTAGTGTAAAAAATCTCAAAGTTAAAAGTACAATAATGAACGTGTGAAAGTAGGCTCCCTCCAATAAGATATTGATATTATATTTTTCGAACAAGCATAGTCGACGTATTCCTTTGACTTAATTGCTTCCCTGGTAGATAGTTAACCGTATATATTGTAAATCACCATGGTCAGTCGGTTAGTGAAAAGTGCAAGGCATGTGATGAGTCAGTTTGTGTAGATGTCGTAAGAACCGCGGCGACCGAGACAACATGTTAAAAGAGCACACAGACACTCAGACCACGTTTTATAAGAGCACACAGACACTCAGACCACGTTTTGTAAGAGCACACAGTCACTCAGACCACATGTTGTAAGAGCACACAGTCACTCAGACCACATGTAAGAGCACACAGTCACTCAGGCCACATGTTGCAAGAGCACAAAGTCACTCAGACCACATGTTGTAAGAGCACACAGTCACTCAGACCACATGTTGTAAGAGCACACTGTAACTCAGACCACATGTTGTAAGAGCACACAGTCACTCAGACCACATGTTGTAAGAGCACACAGTCACTCAGACCACATGTTGTAAAAACACACAGTCACTGAAGTCACATGTTGTAAGAGCACACAGTCACTGAGGCCACGTTGTTGTAAGAGCACACAGTCACTCAGACCACACGTTGTAAGAGCACACAGTCACTGAGGTCACATGTTGTAAGAGCACACAGTCACTCAGACCACATGTTGTAAGAGCACACAGTCACTCAGACCACGTTTTGTAAGAGCACACAGACACTCAGACCACGTTTTGTAGGAGCAATAAGTCGCCCAGACCACGTTTTGTAAGAGCACACAGTCACTCAGACCACGTTTTGTAAGAGCACACAGTCACTCAGACCACGTTTTGTAAGAGCACACAGTCACTCAGACCACATGTTGTAAGAGCACACAGACACCCGGACCACGTTTTGTAAGAGCACACAGACACTCAGACCACATGTTGTAAGAGCACACAGTCACTCAGACCACGTTTTGTAAGAGCACACAGTCACTCAGACCACATGTTGTAAGAACACACAGTCACTCAGACCACATGTTGTAAGAGCACACAGTCACTTAGACCACGTTTTGTAAGAGCACACAGTCACTCAGACCACATGTTGCAAGAGAACAAAGTCACTCAGACCACATGTTGTAAGAGCACACAGTCACTCAGACCACATGTTGCAAGAGCACAAAGTCACTCAGACCACATGTTGTAAGAGCACACAGTCACTCAGACCACATGTTGTAAGAGCACACTGTAACTGAGACCACATGTTGTTAGAGCACACAGTCACTGAGGGCACATGTAAGAGCACACAGTCACTGAGGCCACATGTTGTAAGAGCACACAGTCACTCAGACCACATGTTGTAAGAGCACACAGTCACTCAGACCACATGTTGTAAGAGCACACAGTCACTGAGGCCACGTTGTTGTAAGAGCACACAGTCACTCAGACCACACGTTGTAAGAGCACACAGTCACTCAGGTCACATGTTGTAAGAGCACACAGTCACTCAGACCACATGTTGTAAGAGCACACAGTCACTCAGACCACATGTTGTAAGAGCACCAAGTCATCCACACCACAAGACCTAAGAGCATATAGTCACTCGGAGTATAGGTGGCTTGGTCGCTTTGACCACGTGGTGTCAGAGACGGTGGTCTTCAAGGCCTCGTGGCGTAAACAGGCACATGGTCACCAGACCACATACAGTAAGACCACACAGCCACATGTCGGAAGAACACATGTTGTAAACCACGTGTTAGTAGCCAGTCCACATGGGGATGCATACCTCGCAGTCACTGCATCCACACGGAGTATGAATCCCTCGTTATCTGGTCAGAGCCACGTCAGTTATGTGAAAAATGTCACGCTCGTGTGCCGCCTCCAAGGAAGCTGATGAAACTGAAAGCGTTATTAATCATAACTGATGTGGATTATCATCCTGGCTATATATGAGTAATCCAACATGACACGACTACAAACCATGGTCAGACAGTGACTAATTTATAAGGTTTCCAGTTGACATTGAGATGTGTCAGGAACAGGCTGCCAAGCATCAGCTGAATGGGACAACTGTCACTGATACCGGGCCGCCTCTGTGACAATTTCATTCTACTAGTCATTTCAGTCTTACTATTTTGCAATATAACGCAGCTGACTAATATTGAGTCTATTTGTAAGCAATACAATGCAAAAGACTTAAGATAAAATCAGGTTTATTCGGTAGCAATAGCGTGCAAGGCTAATAACGAGATAACGTTTATTCGTTTGCAGAATGATGCAAAAGACAAATGGTGAGATACGGTTTATGCGTTAACAATGCAATGCAAAGCTAATGATGAGAAAAAGTTTATTCATCAGCAATATGATGCAAAAAACTAATGATGAGAAGAGGTTTATTCATCAGCAATATGATGCAAAAGACTAATGTGAGATACGGTTTATGCGTTAACGATGTAATGCAAGACTAATGATGAGAAAAGGTTTATTCATTTGCAACATAATGCAAAGGAGAAATTGTGAGGATCGGTTTATTCGTTTGCAATATGATACAAAAGACTTATGATGATAAAAGGTGTTATTCGTTTGCAATATGATGCCAAAGAGAAATGCTGAGATACGGTTTATTCGTTAGCAATATGATTAAAGACTTGTGATAAGATAAGCTTTATTCATGTTCAATATAATGAAAAGGACATATGATGAGGTTAGGTTTAGCTGTCAGCTGTTTTCAGCTGATCAGATAAAAAAAATTCGCGAATATTTAAAAAGAATACAATTGATGACATGCTCTTTATTTGTAAAAAACATGGTTTGTTTGTGTGTTTGCTAATGGTTCAATGCGCACCCAGCAATATTCCAACTATATAACGGCGGCCTGTAATATTCGACAATAGTCGACAATCCAGTGATAGAGCAACGATCCAATCCGTCGGGGTACTGACACGCTATCAACCAAGTCACCGAGTCTGATCGCCTCTTACGACTAGCATAGGTTGCTGGGGATCTGCTGAAACCCAGGCTACCAACGGATAGCAATGTTAGGGACTAGTTGAATGATGATACAATATTTATTCGTTAGAAATATAATAACAAAACATTGAACGATGGTATAATACTTATTCGTCAGCAATATAATGCAATATTGGCATGATATGTGTTTATCATGACTGGTGGGTGACTTGTGGACTAACATCTAGTCTCTGAAATGAACATATTTTACAAATAGAAACAGTTGTTAAATTATAGTTATGAAACATAATAAAAAGGAACCTAGAGACTCTCTTCATTGACTGCAGTTATCTAGACTTTCCAAATGTTATAGACTTGCATCGGCTCTATTGGATATATTTCTTTCAGGGTCTGTATGACAGACTAGGTGCTTCATGTACGTGCAGATACAATATTGTTAACTACAATGTACCAAATGTTTTTAGATCTCAAGCATAAACCTATTGTCCCATATTTATTGTATTAAATACAAGACATGATTAGATCTTTAGATACTGGTCTTTCCCACATTTATACCCTAAACATGTTTATCATTTAGTTTGTTTGTTTGTTTAATATTGCTGAGTGAGACGTATTATTGTCACCTAAAATTACGCAATATTTCCAAAGACTGCCACATCGGTAAGATTTGGTAAGTCAAGGTCAGTCAGCATATCAACACTATCAATTATGTTGAGTGGTGGTGATTTCAAGCCACCTTTAGCGATATAATCGCGGGAAAGCCTGAAGGAGAATCCATTCCGCAAAATGCGGATCCTGCTGTCATCGTATCCGCATGAAGCATATGTGAATATGGAGCTATGACGAAATTTGCGTAATATATGCATATTTAATGATGAAACGGTGACTAAAGATCAGAGGGTGAGTGAGTTGGGTTTTGTGACGCATTATCAATTATGATATAATGGCGAACCAGCTTATTTGTGTTCTTAGATCTTTATAATCTTCAGAACAAGATATGTGTTGACAAATCGAGAACACGAAATCGATAATTCGAACACATTCAGAGCATTTTACCACGTCGAAATGACGCAAATCTGTACAATGAATTGCGGCATCTTAGACAGCTGATCCACGGTACCATAAAAGAAACAAATTGCCTCCATCTTTTAACTTAACAAATGAAGTTAAATACTAAATCCGGGTTTGATATCCCAATATGGGCACAATATGGGGAGCCCATTTCTGGTGTTCCACGCCGCAATATCGCTGGAATATTGCTAAAAGCTGCGTAAAACCATACCCCCTCACTCACTAAAATTTAAATCAAATTACCGTTTGATATGAACATCTAACAAATAATAATGGAGACAGAACACAGTCCTTTTTATCCATTGTATACATTTTGTATCAAGGGACATTATTTTAACTAATAATTTAAAAATGATATTGGTAGCGTTGCACGGAACGTCCGTGTACTGAAGCATGCTGGGAGAAGAAACACCACCAGGTGATAAGGAAGTTCGAGTTACAAAAAGGATCACGATGTTAATACGTCATATCCGGGGATAGAGGAAGCAATTTGATAGGCTGAGCGGTTTGGGTGGCAAATTGACGGAATAAGAAAACTTCCTTACGTTTAAAAAAATCAATTGCTGTTGTTTATTCATGAACGTCAGCAAGTGCTTTCATACGAACTAGAGAGCTGTGAAGGTGTGTTGCAAACGCGTGTTGTCACAACACTAAAAATTCGGGCAGTTTAAATACGATTAGGAGATGGTTGATGGATAGGTGTATTTTTAAATTACATAACATTAACTGTACTTTGCAGCTGACAGCATACAGACACTGACAGGCCCGAAGGTGTCAGCCAGTGCAGACATCCAGCACAAACATTCTGAACAGGTATCCATTCGTTCAGTCTCAGCTACGTTTGATATTTACCTGCTGGGGAAACAACTCTTTCCATCGGTCAAAAAAACAAGAGACTTATGATTCAAGTTACATTTCTTCAATAGATATGGGTCGGTTGGCTGTTACTATCAATATACTTGTTTTCTACTTACATTCTGATTCGCATGTCGACTAGATAGTGAAGTCAAACTTTAAGGTTCATAACTGAAATCACGCGTTCTTCGTTACAAGAAACGTCGTTGTTTTTTTATCAGCCTTATCATGTCTTCATATACAAAAGATATAAGCAACGTAAATCTACGCCAGAACATATAAGACATAAACACGTATTATTTTACACTACATAAATGTTTTTTATGGTTTTTTTCATATCTAACAAATATAATCCGACAAATAAGTCATTTGTGTCCTTCTTAGTTTCGGCTCCCAAAGACATTGGAACTTCTTTAAACCCTAGACTAACATCTAGTCTCTGAAATGAACATATCGTACATAAAAGAACCAGTTGTTCAGTTATCCTAAAAAAATATAATAAAAAGGAGCCCAGTGACTCTCTTCTGATACTGCAGTGGTCTAGACTTGCCAAACATTATAGACTTGCATGGGCTGTAGGGCATTGAAGGGTACCCGGAAGGACTAGAATTGTTTTTATGGAAAGTGATACTGTCATGAGAAAAACAACGTCAACCACAGATTGTTAAAAGATCTGATAAAAGTGAGTGAATATGTTTTTTTGCCGCTTCCAGCAGTATTCCAGCAATATCACTGAAAGAGACCATAGAAAAGGGTTTTTACCCATGTGGGGAATCGAACCAGGGATTTCTGCGTGACGAGATTATGTTTTAACCAATGCTGCTTCAGTGCCTCTCAGAGATCGGTTTAACCGTCGCCGTAGTCTCTAGCCATGTGATGACGCAGGACACCATATATTGCTTCAACCATCTACGCTTGATGGAAGCCAGCCACACCCTCTACTCACGAATTAGAAGACTGAGGCTGCCCCTGTGGTCACACAGTTCTGGACTATCCGACTGAGTTTTTAAACTCCCACATTCTAAAATCCCCTGTTTTATTATGAAAGCCGACTTCCTCCGTGGTCTAGTGGTAAAGCGTCCGCCGGGAGAGCGGAAGATCCGGAGTTCGATCCCCGGCCGCGTCATACCAAAAGATGTTTAAAGATGGTACATTGTGTACTTTTTGTTACCCTGCCTGGTGTTCGTCATGAAGGCGCTAAACAAGGAGTGAGTATGGTTTTACGTCGCTTTTAGAAATATTCCAGCAATATCACGGCAGGGGCACAAAACATGGGCTTAACACAAACTGCCCATGTCGGGAATTGAACCCGGGTCTTCGGCATGACGAGCGAACGCTTTAACCACTAAGCTACCCCACCGCCCCAGCTTAAACAAGGACTGGCTCGAAGTCAGTATACAGTGTCTGAGTGGTGTATTCATGTTAAACTGCGGCATGGTATCTCAGTGGGCTAGCACTATAAAATCGGCATTAGTCTAGACGAGTCCTAGCAGTCACACACACACGTGCATATATGAGTGCAATAATCTTGGACGCGACGTTAAACCCCATTTCACCTGACCTATCATGAAAGCCATATTTGTCACTGGACATCAGCAATACACGTGACATTTCCCTGACCCGGGAGTCCAGGGCCCCGTTCCACAAAGCGATCATAGCGCTACGATTGTCGTAAGTCAGTGTTAAAGAATGGGAGTTACGATCGACTTAGCGCTAAGATCACTTTGTGGAACGGGGCCCAGGTCGGAAACGGTAATAACCTTGATTAACATCATTCTAACCATTACCATCCACACAGTCAACAGTGTCGTTGTCATTGTAAACTTCATCCACGACCTCTCACTATCTTAACGAAATGAAAACAACATTGTTATTTTTTTGTTTCTCTGTGATTTAACAGGTGGAGACCATTATAAGGCCATCGTACTGTAAGGCTGTCCTTGGTAATTCCTGGGTAAAATAAAACAATGCATTTATTTTGCAAAGTTGAGGCAATTTATGTAGAGCATCTTCTTTATTTACTGTAAGGGCGAAGTTTCAGTATAGAGCCTTATACCAACGGCTGGAATATTGCTAGAATATTGCTGTAATACTGCTAAAAAGGGGTAAAACTATTCTTACTCAGTCAATCTTCATGTTCAACACTGACAAGTTAACATATTCAAAGGTAACTTATTTTGTTTCTCTTTCTTGTGCGATGTCAACCGATTATATTCAGTGAACCTTATGCTTTATAAGGCTCTATGACAAAAATACGCGACAAAACCCTTTACACATTCATAAGACATCTCTGCCAAAAACAGAGTGGATTGTACAAATCCCACTTTATCTTGAGCATGTGTATATGAATAGCTATTAAATAGTGACCAGGAACACCAGGAAATCGTGAAAATGTGAACGCACCCTGCCCCACCGGTGGAACCCGTCACAAACACATGCAAAGGCATGTCAATTGTTCACCTGAAAACACACGAGAACGTATGGTGCAAGGAACGTTAAGCAATTGCATCGGACAGAATTTTTGAAACTGAAGCGTCAAATTTGGAAATGTCTTCCACACTTTTTGAAAGCTTTACTGAGGCCTTGAAATTGTGTAATCTCGATCAAACAACTTCTGAGCAAGAGTTGTGTGACGCTCTATGAAATCTTGGTTGAAAGACAATGCTCGATTGTACCTCAAGAGTTATGAAATGTAGACACTAAGGGCTGGAGCTGCAGGAACATTGCTCGCCATAAAGGGAAAGTTGACTATTGAAACGTTGAAGTCATCCCTCGTGTCATACAGTCTTGTTGAGAGTGTTTTGTAACTCTGAATATTTATTCATCGATCTAAATATGAAACAGATGATCGGTCTCACTGGTTTTCTTTATTTCTAGTTCAGATGTAAATCAGTGGAAGGCTATTCAATGGTTATTGAATCGATATACCAGAAGCTTAAGTTAAACTTCTTGGCAAAAAGTACCTTGTTTTGACTTTGCCAATCCGAGCAACAATATTGATCCATATACAAAAAGAAATAAATCATCCCAATATCTATCTTTGACAAAGACTTGAACTGTGAACGACTGCAGACATTCAAACTCTAACATGAAATCTGCATGAAGGTGAAAAAAGGATATTGACAACTGTTAAGCTGTCTCAGACTATCCCATGTTTTCGCGTGTCTATTTCAATCAATCACGACACATGCGTGGATGGCAGATATGACAGTTAGTCCCTTATAAATGGGACCTGACCTATTCGGTGACATGAAGGTGATGATAATTATACATGTTCCGGATGCAGTGCTTCGGTAATGGAGGTGACGTGTTTGTTTAAAGTGCGAATGTGAAATGAAAATTTTGAAATCGAATAGACGATCATGAAGAACAAAAATAACATGGTCAAAAAAACATATTTCATATGTCGTTTCATGATATGCCCCTCATTTTTTTTTCAGAATTGGAATAAGTACATATTATATAAGATTTTAAACTTAAGTATAAACACTATCGTGACATTCAGGTGCAGTTGTACTGCATTGCTCAAAGTGAGCGAGTGAGTTTGGTTTTACGCCACTTTTAATAGTATTCCAGTTATATCACGGAATGTCAAATGTGGGAGGAAAGCCCAAAGTGATGCAGGTCTTTACTTCGGTGAAACCCACGGGCACGGTTATGAGTGAATGAGTGAGTGAGTATGGTTTTACGCCGCTTTTAACAATATTCCAGCAATATCACGGCGGGGGGACACCAGAAATGGGCTTCACACATTGTACCCATGTCGGGAATCGAACCCGGGTCTTCGGCGTGACGAGCAAACGCTTTAACCACGAGGCTACCCGACCCCCCCTGGCACGGTTATGATGCTGACAAACCTAGAAATATAATCAAGGCAAACCTGGATTCAACCCACAATCATAGGTTTCTGGAGTGTTCAAGGGACACCAACTCTAGACAATTAATTGCGGTGCCTTAGAAGACTTGGCCACCCGCGTTCCCTCAAAGTGAGTGAGTGATTGTTGTTTTGTCATAAACGGCAAAAGTCCTAACATTACATTGCATTGCATTGTGAACTTATATAGATCACTTTCAAATATATAACTCCTCATGTGCGCTGAGATCATTAACAAAAGCTGAGAGTGATTGACATATCAATCTATTTCAAATTTATAAACTTATATTAAACAGTATATTAATAGTAACACATTGTAGAAATTTAAGTTGATAACCAAATATATACATGACAATTGGTAATTGATTATTTTGCTGACAACTTGTTAATCCGAACCAGTGCCCTACCCAATCGTCCGGATTAACAAATTTCCGGTTTAACGACCTACTTTATTGAAGAATTAAAGTATTGAATATTGTTACTTTGTATATATTCGTCATTCCAAACAACGTTAATCCGAACAATAATACTCCGGAAGGCAAGATTTCCGGACTAAAGGGGTTTCGCTGTCATATATCGAAATAGGTAACAATTATCCCTGTATCCCTGTCAAAACGTGAGTGGTATACATTCAGTCAAAACGTATCCACTGATTCTTCGCACCAACAGCAAACAATGGCATTTACAGATGAGTAGCGTTATTGTCCCAAGCCACGCAGGATAAAACAATTAGCAAGACAGGAGCTCTGGTATTCCAAAAACACCTATCCCGTGCGTGCCACAAGCGTATTCCTGACCCCTGACTGAGTTGTTGACTTTGGGGGGTTCGCGTGTGCCCTGACACCCCTACAATGCGGAGCGTCCCCCGCCCCTTCTCATGACAAGTTGAGCACTGAATACAATCCTAGGGTGACCACGGGTCATATAGCTAGGTATTAAGGGTTTGACCCCTGTCAAAATGGCACGATCCCATAGTATGTGCCAAGTCTTGGTGCGAATGACTCAAGGAGCATGATTCATATTTGTAAACATGATATGTGTGTGGGTAGTGTCATGGTGCATCCTTCGGAAATGTTTGGTTTGAACGGAATCGTTACATATACAACGGTTTGGTGTTATTCGGAGCAGTGACGTGTCATTCTGCACTTTTCGGAAATGTTTGGTTTTAACGGAATCGTTACATACAGCAAGGTTTGGTGTCATTTGGAACAGTGACGTGTCATTCTGCATCTTTTGGAAATGCTTGGTTGTAACGAAATCGTTACATAGTCTGCTTTGGTATTATCTGGGGCAGTGACGTGTCATTCTGCATCTCTTGGAAATGCTTGGTTGTAACGAAATCGTTACATAGTCTGCTTTGGTATTATTTGGGGCAGTAACGTGTCATTCTGCATCTTTTGGAAATGCTTGGTTGTAACGAAATCGTTACACAGTCTGCATTGGTATTTTTGGGCATTGAAGTGTCATTTTGCATCTTTTGGAAATGCTTGGTTGTAACGAAATCGTTACATAGTCTGCTTTGGTATTATTTGGGGCAGTGAAGTGTCATTCTGCATCTTTTGGAAATGCTTGGTTATAACGAAATCGTTACACAGTCTGCATTGGTATTTTTGGGGGCAGTGACGTGTCATTCTGCATCTTTTGGAAATGCTTGGTTGTAACGAAATCGTTACATAGTCTGCTTTGGTATTATTTGGGGCAGTGAAGTGTCATTCTGCATCTTTTGGAAATGCTTGGTTATAACGAAATCGTTACATAGTCTGCATTGGTATTATTTTGGGCAGTGAAGTGTCATTCTGCATCTTTTGGAAATGCTTGGTTGTAACGAAATCGTTACATAGTCTGTTTTTGTATTATTTTGGGCAGTGCCGTGTCTTCTGCACCTGTGGGAAATGCTTGGTTGTTACGAAATCGTTACATAGTTTGCTTTGATATTATTTGGGACAGTGACGTGTCATTTTGCATCTTTCGGAAATGTTTGGTGTAAACGAAATCGTCACATAATCTGGTTTGGTGTTATTTAGAAACGTGTTTTGTTATTCTGCATCTTGATTTCCAACAACCGGGATATAGAGTATAAAGGATTTTAACAGGAAGACTGTTATGGTTTAGGTCATGCTTTCATCTCTTGTAAATGAACAAAGACTGTAGAAAATCATGGGAAATATATTTTTAAGGCGATCGAAACAGAAATAAAGTTTCTGGTTTGAAGATCCACAAATCTCCACCTGCCTTTTAAGAGTGCAATATTATCGTCGGACGAGCGCTTATCTGTTTATTTTGTTCATATTGCTTTGATTCATGTTTCAAATAACTTGCTTTTTATTCTATTTAAAACACCAGTCGTTCTTATCGCGTGTATGTCACAAAACATGATCAATATTGATTGAAGCGCTGCTTATGTCAAAGACTTAAGAAACAGGCATTAATATATAGTACGGACGCCCCCGTTTTCTCTAAAAGTGGCATCTCATATCAAGCATTGGGATCATTTCCGAAACTTTAACATTTTTTTCATCTAAAGCTCACGTAAAAAATACATTGATGATATAAAAAGCAAGAAACGTATGTTTTGTCTCACTTATTTTCAAAACATAAAAAGCCTTTGTAATTATTAAAACTCTTTAATAATGGTTACTATAACGGCATTAAAAAGACTTTCATTTCTTTCAAAAGTAATTAGTCCGACACTAATTTTGTGTATGACATTCAAATACAGAAGTCACATTTGTGCAAATATTTAAAAATAAAATGTGATATTTGCTTGTAGAAAAACTACAAGCAAATATCACATTTTATTTTTAAATATTTGCATTATATTCGGAAATCTTTAAAGTTTGGAGACTATGGCTTCATTCAAAAACCATTTATCTCCTTTCACAGCGAAACTGTAGAACACCCGCCAGTCAACGTCGCCCCACCCTTATCTCGGCACCGCTGCCCTCCCAAAGCGCACTAATTACCGTAGTGAGTCGCCTAACCATCATTTAGTGCCGCGCGGATGAATACAAGAAGATACGTATTACGTATCCGAACTATACCGCTTTAATTACCCCTATAAGGCGGACCAGAGTATCAAATTAGCACCAATTACTGCTTCTGGTGCCTTTTGGAAATTTTCCACAGGACATCGTGTCGATTTTAAGGTATGATTCAATGATTCTATAAAAGACTTTGAAAGAAAAGCCCATTAATAAAGCCGGTACTGAAAGAAATAATTTTTCTTTGAATTTAATTGGTTAAATTATGCACGCATACTAGAAAACAGCATTTATCAATGTTCAAAGATGCTGATAAATAATCACACTCCGCTTTGAAAGAAGACATTTTTTACCTCTGTCGTTGTTACGAAAAGTGCAGGGGGTGAAACGAAACAAATGTATTCTCTCAACTACCACTGATAATATGATTGTTTGCATACAGAACGCCAGAGCTTTGTTGGGTTACGCTGGGAAATGGACGGTGTTTTAGAGGAGAAGTTCAATAAAACATTTTCGTCATGTTTCTTGTTCTAATGAGGGATCTTTGCGGGGACACTGCGATATCTCATCATAGCAGACATCGTATTTCTTCAATAAATATTCATTAATCTTGCTGAAATATTGACAAACGTGCCAGTTCCGGAAAGTAATATACATGAGGCAAAACACGTCGGTATATTGAATACATGTAAAGATGGCAGCGAATGCATACAGAATGCGTCCAAACTACGTGCGTTATAAATCATTTGGCGAGTTGTCCAAACATAATATCGTGTTGCTTCGATTGAACACAATTTTTTGGTTGCTTTTTTAACATGTTTTTAATGTGCGGATTATAAACTATGCGCGAGCATCGTGATATATATCATCAGTTATATCATCCATTGTAGATCGGTGTTTAATTGTGTAATGCATATTTGATCCGGATAATTACAATATTTCAAATAAAATCAGCATTTAAAACTACATTTATCAATGAATCCATCTGAGTTATTACTTGTATACATATGTTCTTCTTCCCCCCCCCCCCCCCCCCCCCCAAAAAAAAAAAAAAAAGAAAAAAAAAGAGTGTGTTGTTCAGTGTCAGAAACTGTTTAATCAAACGGCTCAGATGTATTGGAGGGAAATAAATGTCATTCTCGAGTGACGTCCATCGATTCATCTGGAGTGTGTAGTATAAAAACCTGTCAAACGTTTTCCCATGGAAGCTTATACCCCTCTAGATCAGATATCCTTCTTGAATAAGACGTGTCATATCTTCCCACTATTTACTGAGCTGAGAAGGCATTCACGCGATTGTACTCAAACGATGTAAGATGGAAATATAGGTACTTAAACCTCGTAATAGGTAATGATTAAAGGATTATTTGTAGTAATGTGATACTCATTAGAAGAAATGATACACAATTCCCACCGTTATCCTGGCCTTATATGGTTTAAGTTTAGGTTTGAAATAAGCGCGTAAAAGTAACGAAATGGTTTGTTGATCTTACAGTAAACGCCCTGTTCGCGTCTCTGTTAAAACATAACGTCAGGTACTTATGATTATGCTATTATCTTTTTGAGCAATATTCAGTTTCTCTGGGAATTATCTATATTATGACAGGTGAGAAACATTCCTTGAAATTGATTTTTTTTTGTCTTATGTTTATAAGTATTTTTTTCTTGACGTCATGTCAAGAATCCCAATCCGAAAGGACATCATGTCAAGAATCCCAATCCGAAAGACGTCATCCATTTTTGACGTCATAATCGTAATCAATTACGTCATCAAATAATCGGTATTTTTAGACATCTCTTTGCATATTCCTCATCGACAGCGGGTAAATAATTCAGTGAGTTGGTTTGATGCGACTATGTGCAGGATTTCAATTATTATTATTAACATTATTATTATGTCCACTTATCAAGGGAGATAAGCCTAACGTGATACTGGTCTAAGACGTTCACCAGTGGCACACTTGTAAAGCCAGAACCGACGTGATGCAGGTTTCCTAGTGGTATATGTACTAGGAATGAGATGAAGTTTCAGATCGGACTGTCAGCTATATACCAAAGAGCAGGGCCTACTTGAACAAGGCGATCTTAGCGCTAAGACGATCGTAACTCCCATACATTAACATAAGCTTGCAACAGTATCGCTAAGATCGCTTTATGCAAGTGTGCCCAGCTGGAACGTACAAGTCTGGACGATCAAATAATTGATTTGATAGTTTGAGAACACCCGTCAGCCACATCTTCCGGGATGGTTAACTATTCAGACACTAAACATACTCATCAGCCATTTTGACCACCCGATATACTATTCATCTCCTCTCTGACTATGACCATTACACGTACAACAACCGCACAGTTTCTGCACAGTGTTATATGAGCGTGGAATTGCACAGTGTTAAATTTTGTCATGTAAGCAATGGTAAAGTGACTTCAAGAACGATGACCTTTGTCAGATACAACAGTCTCCACAAATACCACTTTGAAGGACCAAAGTCTTGTAGGTATATTTGTATTTTTTGGAAAGTAAGATTAAATTAAACGATCATGGTGATAAAGCACATATGAATAACGAACACACTAATCATTAATAATAATGGGAATTAATGCATATAATTGTAATACCGCCATCTCCCTGATCAGGCTTAAGTGTCCATTGTGAAAAGTTTTAGTTACAAATTCATAATCGAACTTCAGCCCATTTCTAAACAACGAGGACAAGCACATGCAAATTTAATTACATCACAAAGCCCAACACCCGAGATGTTAATGATCTTACCATTCTTTATCAAATTCTGAAATCAGAGAAAAAGCCTTGAAGTAAGTTGCCATAAATTACGAGCTTGTGTTTTAAAACAAACACCAGTTTCGCGTGACACTGACATAGACAACCTTGTAATACATTACCCAATCCTAAAATCAATTCATTTAGAAGCATCTGTGAACTATGGAGGGAACATGTCCCTAGAAACAACAAAACCCCATTCGTTTCCCTCTTTCCCATATATCAACCTTTCGCCTCAACTCCACCATATCATTTTTCCCGCGAGTTTTTTCCTGCCAAAGCTTGTGACTCACTTCAGCCTTGCATGCGTCGTTTAGCATGGCTTTAAGATATTACGCGATTGCCTTGATTTTTGCCAAAATGTCATCAAATCTGTCCACACTATTAATTTATCACTTCCCTGGATCGCCCTTTATTCTAAGCACATCAATGGATGCCGCCAGTCGCCGCTTGGATTGTAATGAGCCGTAAAAACTAGAATTGAGCACAGGGTAGTCCGTTTTTACACCATGTCTTAAATCTAATTGTAGCAACTTGAATATTCAGATTTCTTGGGAGCGGAATTCTGCTCGACCACCTTTTCTTGTAAATACCTGTATATTAGGGGCTATGAAAAATAATTAACCTATTCGGTAGACTTGTTTAGCTGATAGTCCATCTGAACCTATTGTTGTTGTGAGTTGTCCATTTCAACACATTTATTGAATATCTCGAATGTGTTCATTATCTTTACAATTATTGATATGATTATTTGTTACACTGTGGAATTTTTTATTGAAACAAGTATGTTTTGAAATTTACAAAAAAATGATACTTATTCTTCATTGGAATATTGACTGTGATAAAATATTTCAGATTTTAAGATTGGATCTGCACAAGGAGTCTGAAAAGATGTTATAATTACTTTGTTCTCAGCCGCGCGCCAGACTGAGAAAGGGTTTGGAATCGGCCCACACTCTAATACGCTGATATGAACATGACTGAAATGTACATCTGTCACTCACGTCTTGATATCGACATGAAGTAAGTTAATTAGTACAGCACTGTCATCTGACCGACATTCCATGACAGCACTTAACACCACGCTCCTGAAATACCTTCCGATATCAAACAGTGAAAGGCTGTTAACAGATTTGAAAGCAATGTCACCGACAAGTTTGAAATATATCTCTGCCAACGCACGTTGTCGCTAGTGCAGCTCCCTTGTTGCATCGAGTGGGAGCACGCCATTATTCAAAATGTCACTTCCCAATCCTCAATCCGAACAGGCACTCAGATGTTATCAACGACCACCCCAGAATCGCCACGATACACTTAACCAGGAGTACATGTATGTACTGATGACGAGGTATGCATGCATGCACTATGGCCTCTGGAGGAGATTTGCATGCACTGTGGCCTCCCAATGTCACATATCACTGGTTCATAGATTTTACATTACAGCTGACGAAATGCACCAATGTTATTCATATTTCCCAGCACACTAGCCAATACGTTTGAATACAATCGGGATGGACAATAAATCCGATATAATTAATTAAATATATAACAACAGAATATTCATAAATCGTTAATATTCAACGCGGTAACCCTAAATCACTCACGCACATTGTTGTGACAGCGAAGCCATGTGAAATATCAATTTACTACATTACTTAAAAAGAAACCTGTTTAAGATCTATTGATTTATTGTTTTGAAATAAACAACTGTACGGGTGACGTTTTGTATGTCTAATATCATACTAGCATATCTACAGCATTATCAAGATCTGTTAGTGTTAGTCATGTAGGACTTAATAAATCTGGCACTGGCAATGTCGCACATTCCGCGTCCTAAATACTTGTCTCAAAAAGAGGAAGTCCCTTTAAAGTACGAAACGTTAAATCGTAGATCGTTACAACATACAAGCTCTGCAGTGATGTCGTAAACAACGATGTTTTATGGTGTTTTAGGCTCTGGTACTGTACATTGTATACATAACGATTGACCAAAATAACAATATAGATCTCATAACAAAAACAAATGTATTTACCATAAAGAACATGCAGGGCACAGGGTAATTGTGTAGCTTTGCGAACACCTTGTGTAATCACTGTTTAATAGGGATTCATTAACACATGCTCATGATATGGTAGGAATCGTGAAATGGACTTGCTTTTAGCGGATATGTCTTATGATTATGACAAAAGTATTTGCTCGCTTTTATTTGAAAAATCGTTAATCCGGCACCCTTTCAGTGTTAAAACCTTCCATACAGAGAATTCCCGTTGGGGCTTCGTAGGTAAATATATACCAAGAGATATTGTTCTGGATTCCCCACTCCGGAAAGTGATTCATTCTGATTTTCATGGAAACGGAAACGGATTAACGGTTTTAATTTTATGCACTGTTTTGTTTTGAAACGAGTCCTTGTGTTAGTGGTATATTTAATAAAGAAAAGTTTTAACTTATTAAAATAATATTATCACTATTCAAATGTCTTATATACAGTGAACGAAACACATCCAGTCAAAATAGTTTTTACAACGTTGTGTGATATCGCCCAAACCCTATAAATAACCCTTTACGAAAACTACAATGAATTGTAAAGACACGGAGGGTAAAATCAATGGAGGCTTTCTGAACGGGAGTCGTTCTAATCTAAGAGACAAAATACATAAATTCTGGACTGTCAGTTTGTATCACGTGACTTGGTATTGTGAAGTATTGTCATGTCAAGTTTGGCGGCCATCTTTCTTTTTCGCTCCGAACAACCCATCACAAAAACTCCAGTGTGTAGTTAATCAGACATCATCGGGTCGCCGATTTACTGTCGCTTTTCGCTGTAAATTTTATAGGCATGGTCGCTTGCGGTACGGGAAAAAGCGGTTTACGAGGCAGGCAACGCTGTTTTGATAGCTTGATGGTCCGTCTAATTTGTCCTCTGACTCGACATACAACCGAACAGTATCTTTTTAATGCAAGAAATATGTAAGAGAGAAACTAATGCCATTTCTCATTTCCAGTGTGTCTGTTTGAGTCCGATATTCCGAGAGCGGTGACAAGGAATGGTATTGGTATAAATGTGCCAGCGCCATACCATGTGTGTCTTTGACTTGGAAGACATTAATTCCAGTCATGGTAAAGTGGTTGGCCGATTCCCCGAGTGTACTTTGATGTCACATGTAGATCGAAGCTGCATAGCATCAATAGAACAAGACGAGATCTTGCCTGTATATTTCATCATGATGATTTACAGTACAGTAAACTACGTTTATTACGAACACGCTTATAACGAACTGACGGATATAGCGAAATTACTTTTTTGTCCCGACTATTTTCTGTAGTTATGCTCTATAGATGCTTATAACGAACTACGGTTATAACGAACTAAAATTAGTGGTCCCTTTGAGTTCGTTATATCCGTAGTTTACTGTATGTAATTAATTTTAATGAGTGAGTGAGTGAGTGAGATTTTTCTCAGATTCTAATTACTCCCCTCCTCTAAAAGCATGGGCAAAGATTAACTTTCGCAAGGATTTGGACGGTTGAAGTCAGTGAGTAAATGTTGCTTTACTCCGCTAAGAAACTATATAATAGATTTATTTCTCCAATTCCAACCACCCCCTTCTCTATAAATCATGTGTAGTCAGTGAGTAAATGTCGTTTTATGCCGCAGACAAACTATTACAGATATATCACTGCAGTCTGTAAAAGCTCGAATCTAGGTCAGACAAATAAGTGGTTGACAGCATGAGCAACGATTCAGGTCCCTGGGTGCCCTTGGCACACAAGCACCAAGGTCGTCCATTGTTACCACAAGTTACCGGAAACAAAGTTTGTTTGGTAGAATGATGCATTGTTTGTACATACTTGTACTGTCAGGCCATTCTACGGGAAGCGAGAAAAAACGTGAATACACATGATATGGTGTAATGCGTGGGTGAATGAGTAAGGAGGGTTTTACGCGGCTCTTAGCCATATTCCTGGAATACCTTGCGTTGGCTGGGTTAGCGTTCAGTGTCACTTGTTCGTTTCATTCGTCATTTGAGAGAATGGAAATAAGGGAATTTTTTTCTCCAAAATACCTCATCTATGGTCTTTAGTCAACAATATCACAACTGTATTACGGTGGTGTGTAGTTTACAGCTATATCACAGTGGCATGTAGTCTGCAATAACACGATTATAGCAAGGTGGCGTGTAGTCTACAATAACACAGCTATACCACAGTGGCATGTAGTCTGCAATAACACGACTATAGCAAGGTGGCGTGTAGTCTACAATAACACAGCTATATCACAGTGGCATGTAGTCTGCAATAACACGACTTTAGCAAGGTGGCGTGTAGTCTACAATAACACAGCTATATCACAGTGGCATGTAGTCTGCAATAACACGATTATAGCAAGGTGGCGTGTAGTCTACAATAACACAGCTATATCACAGTGGCATGTAGTCTGCAATAACACGACTATAGCAAGGTGGCGTGTAGTCTACAATATCACAGCTATATCACAGTGGCATGTAGTCTGCAATAACACGACTATAGCAAGGTGGCGTGAAGTCTACAATAACACAGCTATATCACAGTGGCATGTAGTCTGCAATAACACGACTATAGCAAGGTGGCGTGTAGTCTACAATATCACAGCTATATCACAGTGGCGTGTAGTCTACAATAACACGATTATAGCAAGGTGGCTTGTAGTCTACAAAAACACAGCTATATCACAGTGGCATGTAGTCTGCAATAACACAGCTATATCACAGTGGCATGTAGTCTGCAATAACACGACTACAGCAAGGTGGCGTGTAGTCTACAATAACACAGCTATATCACAGTGGCATGTAGTCTGCAATAACACGACTACAGCAAGGTGGCGTGTAGTCTACAATAACACAGCTATATCACAGTGGCGTGTAGTCTACAATATCACATCTATATCATCGTGGCGTGTACTCTACAATAACACGACTATAGCAAGGTGGCGTGTAGTCTACAATAACACAGCTGTATCACGGTGATGTGTAGTCTACAATATCACCATTATATCACAGTGACATGTAGTCTGCAATAACACAGCTTTATCACAGTGGCGTGTAGTCTACAATAACACAGCTATATCACAGTGGCGTGTAGTCTACAATATCACAGCTATATCACAGTGGCATGTAGTCTGCAATAACACAGCTATATCACAGTGGCGTGTAGTCTACAATATCACATCTATACCACAGTGGCGTGTAGTCTACAATATCATAGCTATATCACAGTGGTGTGTAGTCTACAATATCACATCTATATCACAGTGGCGTGTAGTCTACAATATCACAGCTATATCACAGTGGCATGTAGTCTGCAATAACACGACTATAGCAAGGTGGCGTGTAGTCTACAATATCACAGCTATATCACAGTGGCATGTAGTCTACAATATCACAGCTATATCACAGTGGCGTGTAGTCTACAATAACACAGCTATATCACGGTGGCGTCTAGTCTACAATATCACATCTATACCACAGTGGCGTGTAGTCTACAATATCACATCTATATCACAGTGGTGTGTAGTCTACAATATCACATCTATATCACAGTGGCGTGTAGTCTACAATATCACATCTATATCACAGTGGCGTCTAGTCTACAATATCACATCTATACCACAGTGGCGTGTAGTCTACAATATCACATCTATATCACAGTGGTGTGTAGTCTACAATATCACATCTATATCACAGTGGCGTGTAGTCTACAATATCACATCTATATCACAGTGGCGTGTAGTCTACAATATCACATCTATATCACAGTGGCATGTAGTCTACAATATCACATCTATATCACAGTGGCGTGTAGTCTATAATATATAAGTTATATCACAGTGGCGTGTAGTCTACAATATCACAGCTATATCACGGTGGCGTGTAGTCAGTCAGTCAGTCAGTCAGTCAGTCAGCTGCACGTAAATTCAAACACGCATGACAATGAGAAGCATACATGTCTGACAAATGACACAGACACCATACCCCATCTATGACATCGTTACAACACAACCTATTTTTCAAGTCAATGTAACACTTTGTTCTTCAAGCTCAATTAACCATGCAATTATTTCCCCGACACCAATTCAATTTCAATCAAGAGCTAAAACCTAATGCCGGCATGATAAGAATCATCAGATTTGGATTTCAATGCCTAATTTTTGGAGTACCATTTTATGATTCCAACACCTGAAGGATTTACATAATCCGCGGACTCGGAATAAGGATCTCCATATTTACGATCAACCTATCGCGTGCCGATCTCATGATAAGAAAAAAACATGTATAGCAGCTAAAAGGTCTGTAATTTCCAAATGGATACTAATTCGCGTTCGGACACAGGTATAGCGCCGCGACACGTGTTGGACAAGTCTGGATTTGTTTTTATTACAATACACATTTTACACAGATGAAAAGGCGACCACAAAATAGCACACATGAAAGACCCTTTTTCTTAATTTATGGCCAAATTGACAACCGGGAGAAATAACCTGATTGGCTAGAGCCCTCATGAGGTCAACGCACGTGTCCTGCTCGCTATGGTCACGTGACAAAATGCTAAAAAATGAAACCAAATCCTAGCGCCCGCGTTGCTTAGTGAAGGCTTCGGTCGACATCCTGGCTTTTACGCATCCTTGGGGATTTTGGCAAGTCCAGCTTAAGCTTAAAACTTCCTAACAATATTAATCCTGATATATTTGCTAGTCAGAATGAAACAAAAAGCGCTTTATTTATTACTTGAGATATAAAAACTAATTTCTCATTCAGAAGCATAGTAACTGTAGCATAATTACGGTAGCCAATGGTTCCCGTTTTTCTTCACCAGTAATTCATTATACGGAAATCTGGATTATGCCCTTCCCCTTGTACGAGAGTGCGCAGGATTCATGTTAAAGTCTCATTTCTTCCGAATTTCTATTTAAAAGGGGTTTTGGATTTTTTGTGCAAGGTGTAATTGTTTTGAAAACCCCTCGCGTGGAATACATTTATCACGATTCATACAACAATGGATTGTACAGGAGATTTCAAACACCAAGCGTCTGTTAATCTCACATTGCAAGGGTCTTTTATTATCATGCTCGGTGTTAATGACGAAATAATTTCGACTTAAAAGAAAGAGACTAGCATCTGTTGAACTGCTGAGTGAAGGCCACATTTAAGTCACCTCTGTGACTTATTCGATAGCGAACACTACATCCAGGCTCCCTCTAAGCTATTTTACAATTTCATTTGTTATTGAAAACCGATTATTTGAAAAAAAAAATCCAATCGGACGGGAATTCATTTTTCAAGCTCAAATGATTATTCGATCTTAAATGCGTGCGTCGCCAAAACCCTTGCATTTTACACATTAACTGCGACACTTCAGGCGATATACACATACATGATCTACATGTCCTGCGAGTTTTAAAGTATCAGTGAAAAATGGGTTGATGGAATTCGGTGCTTAAAAACTGGATAGAATATTCGCATTCACGATTTTATCACCTAAACCGTGCAAGGAAATCTGGGGTGGTTGGCGTGTTTCACAATATCACTGACGTATTTCAAAGTGAATTTCCTCAGAAAAATGAACTTATACTTTTGTAAAATTGATCGCCTGCATATCAATATATACCGCAAATACCTTGTATCCCCACTATTGAATAGTGATTCATAAACACGTGCAGATGATAAAAAGTCGGAATCGTCCAAAGGACTCTGCTTTTAGCAGAGATTTCGTACGAATGGTTCTGTCGCTTTTGTTTAATATTAATACATATCTCAATAACATGAACATAGAAAGGGAAGCAATTTCGTGCTTAAATATACGAATAAGTATCAGTATATACACATAGATTACAATTAATGAAAATAATTAGTAAAAAATTATATTCATTAGGTTATATACATGTAAAATTCAAGATTTACTCTACGTAAATCTACGGGATTGCGCATATTACAAAAAAACAAGATTGTTCGTGTCATACATGTCAGAAAAACCGATGTTAGATATTCCCCTTTCACTGGTCCAGAATGGATGAATGAATATTGTTTTACGCCGCATCAGCACTTTTCCAGCTATTCACGGCAACACTGGTCCAGTGGAACTTACGCAGCCATTTTCAAGGGTTAAATTTCAAGATTGGTCAGTGTTTGTATTTTTGTTGTGTAATGCAGCACTCTGCAATATCCCAGTTGTATGACGTGGTTCTGTGAATAGTTTGAGTGTGGACCAGACAATTCAGTGATTGATATAATGAGCATCGACATTAGCAGCTGGGATACGATGACATGCATCAACCAGGTCATCAAGGAGCCTGACCACCCTATCCCGTTAATACGATGGTATGGAGGATGGTGAACGAAAAGCGCAATAAAGAGTGAGTGAGTGAGTTTGGTTAAGGGGGTCTAACACGTTTACAACTTTGATGAAACGAGACATGGTGCTAACAAACCATAAGCAGAGAGACTCTGGGATTCGAACTCATGGTCATAGCTCAACACACGCCTTGGGGAAACAAATCTGCAGAAGTTACTGTGCCACCTCAGTAGAATAGACCCCACGAGGAAACATGTATCTATGAAAACAATGACATATATTTCGATACTACTGTATATGTGTTTGTCGAAAGATTGTTTTACGAATAGAGAGACTGAGCGCACCACAGAAATACGTGAGTGTAGGTTTATGCAGCTTTTAGCAATAGGCAAGCAATGTCACGGAAATGGCTTCACACAACAGAAATGTAAACGTCATAATAATTCATATCTTGCTAAAAAATGGTCATCACCCATTGGTCAACATTTGGTCAAGTATTTGGATACACTAACAAAAACATTCTAATTTGCCAGTAAGAGGTATTACACTTACATAACCAAACAATGATCTGATAAAATTGTCCATTGAGTTCATTGTTGAATTTCTGGAACCAAAGGTCAGTATGAACCCATTTTGTCACAGAAACCTCGTCAGTCGGGGCCCCTTTATCCCGGAAATCTTGCTTTCCGGACAGGTGCTGTTGTGAGCATCTAAATCAGGATGATGATTCATCCGCACGAATACTTTAAACTAAAAAGTCGCCTTCATGCGAAGACAACAGGATGAAACTCTGACCCGATCATTCATTAATCATTAAAAGGATTAAAGTGGCCCAAATGCGGCAAGGTCACGTTGGATGCATATATATACTGAGTGGGTGGGTGGGTGGGTGGAATGTGGGTGGGTGAGTGAGTGAGTGAGTGAGTGAGTGAGTGAGTGAGTGAGTGAGTGAGTGAGTGGGTGGGTGAGTGAGTGAGTGAGTGAGTGAGTGAGTGAGTGGGTGAGTGGGTCAGTGAGTGAGTGAGTGAGTGAGTGAGTGAGTGAGTGAGTGAGTGAGTGAGTGAGTGAGTGAGTGAGTTACGCTGTATGATGCCGTAGCAATTGAAAATTCCCGGAATAATAAATCAAAACACGAAATAGTATCTTTAAGAATATACAATGTGCGTAGTCATTCCCCCGAGCAGACATACGGAACCGGTGTTTCCGAATCAACAGGATACGAACTGACTTGGTTTTACATCATACACAAGACATCACACACATCCCCGGAACATTCTTATAAACTTCTTATTCACGTTTGTATAACTTATTTAAGTAACAAACACATCGTAGACGGTAACGTACAACAACACACTACCACAATCAACCAATGATTAAATTATAAAACGTCACCCCCAGAGAATAATCAGTCTTGAATATCTGCCGAAACAGATTCCACGGGGCGTTAAAGGCAAGAGAATGATAAAAATATATGAGTGAGTGAGTGAGTTGGGTTTAACGCCGCTTTTAACATTATTCCAGTCATATCACGGCTTGTCAGCTGAATGTGGAAGGAAAGCCCGAAGTGATGCAGGTTTTAGACGTTTACCACTTCGGTGAAACCCACGAGCACGGGTATGGTTCTGCCAACCTAGAAACATAATCGGGGCGAACCGGGATTCGAACCCACAATCATAGGTTCCTGGCATGCCCAAGGGACGCAACTCTGCACAGCGAATCGCGGCGCTTTAGACGACTGGGCCACCCGTGCCCCCCCTGAAAATATATGAATGGATCACTGAAAATCAGTGATAACACCAGGTGTTTATGAAAAGGGAAAGCATGTAGCACCCGCAACTCACACAATTTGCATAAAAAAGGTAACTGTTTGTTTGTTGCCTCACGAGGCACCCAGCAAGCCTCCCGTCATCCCAATACAATATTGCCATTAAATATAATGTATTTTTCACGCTTATCACCTTCTAAAGTCTAAACTACTCACATCACATGCCTGCCATAGCTTAAACTGGAAGACAAACCACGATTCTACTTTTACGAAATGACGGTGCCTTGTTCGTTTCATGGGCTGGTTACTTTGAAACACCTTCTCGAAATTAGTTTGTCACTTGTCCATAGAAAGCATCTGAAACATTTTCACAATAACGCGCAAGGATACACACCTTCGCCAGGTGCCGGGGGGAACTCCCGAGATGTCTGAAAACATTTTACCGGATGAAAGGCATCGCTGTAAGAACGCAGAGAGGATTGTATCTGTTACGTCACGATAATAGATTGTGACGGTATTTTTTGCTGCGTAAATAACATATGTGTATGGTTCACGCTGCATCGTTTTTTTCTAAATCTTTGAGTAATTTGTACTTTTCATGGAGAAGATGTATAATTAATTGCCGATCCGGTAACAAAGCTGTTTGTTTTGCGTTGTTGTTTTTTGGATTGTTTTTAAAACAGACTTCCAGGGATATTCTAGTGGAGAGGTAATAAATTACCGCCGTATTATATGTGTGGGGCCTTTGTGATGTTTTGTATTTTCTTGATATCACCTACGGTAGGATGGTTTGTTTCATGAAAAAAATATGACATCAATTCTGATGTTACTTCTACTTCGCCGAGTAAGCTTGCAATATTTCTGATTCGGTGTTTAAGCATCATTTACCCACTCACTCACATTGAGATGATAATAATCTTAAAACAGTAGATGTATAAGCTAAAAGGTGTGTGTTGTTGCGACCCTGTTAATAGCGTTGATCTTAATGCTGATTGCTGAGATTTGATTCCCAATTGAATACAAGGTGTGAGGACTTTGCTTTTATGAATTTCATTTATAAATCATACAATTAGCTGTATACGTTGGTACCCGATGGGATGTATTTAACGTAATGACATCTTGCACTGGGACCTGATTACATTTTTTTGTGGATGAATATTTGTGTCTTAATGATCATTGGTACCCGACAGGAGAAGTATAAGATGACGTCATTCCATGTGTTATTGAACATATGGGGGCACGGGAGGCCCAGTCGTCTAAAGCGCCGCGATTCGCTGTGTAAATGTACGGCCCTTGGGCACGCCAGAAAACTATGATTGTGGGTTCGAATCCCGGTTCGCCCTGATTATGTTTCTAGCTTTGTCAACACCATACCCGTGCTCGTGGGTTTCAATGAAGTGGTAAACGTCTGAGACCTGCATCACTTCGGGCTTTCCTTCCACGTTAAGCTGACACGCCGTGATATAACTGGAATACTGTTAAAAGCGGCGTTAAATCCAACTCACTCACTATTGAACATGGAGAGATGGGTACCCGACAGGAGAAGTATAAGATCACGTCATTCTTTGTCTTACTGTACCTGTAGAGATGGGTACCCGACAGGAGAAGTATAAGATCACGTCATTCTTTGTCTTACTGTACCTGTAGAGATGGGTACCCGACAGGAGAAGTATAAGATCACGTCATTCTTTGTCTTACTGTACCTGTAGAGATGGGTACCCGACAGGAGAAGTATAAGATCACGTCATTCTTTGTCTTACTGTACCTGTAGAGATGGGTACCCGACAGGAGAAGTATAAGATCACGTCATTCTTTGTCTTACTGTACCTGTAGAGATGGATACCCGACAGGAGAAGTATAAGATCACGTCATTCTTTGTCTTAATGTACCTGTAGAGATGGGTACCCGACAGGAGAAGTATAAGATCACGTCATTCTTTGTCTTACAGTACCTGTAGAGATGGGTACCCGACAGGAGAAGTATAAGATCACGTCATTCTTTGTCTTACTGTACCTGTAGAGATGGGTACCCGACAGGAATAGGATAAGATCACGTCATTCTTTGTCTTACTGTACCTGTAGAGATGGGTACCCGACAGGAATAGGATAAGATCACGTCATTCTTTGTCTTAATGTACCTGTAGAGATGGGTACCCGACAGGAGAAGTATAAGATCACGTCATTCTTTGTCTTACTGTACCTGTAGATATGGGTACCCGACAGGAGAAGTATAAGATCACGTCATTCTTTGTCTTACTGTACCTGTAGAGATGGGTACCCGACAGGAGAAGTATAAGATCACGTCATTCTTTGTCTTACTGTACCTGTAGAGATGGGTACCCGACAGGAGAAGTATAAGATCACGTCATTCTTTGTCTTAATGTACCTGTAGAGATGGGTACCCGACAGGAATAGGATAAGATCACGTCATTCTTTGTCTTACTGTACCTGTAGAGATGGGTACCCGACAGGAATAGGATAAGATCACGTCATTCTTTGTCTTACTGTACCTGTAGAGATGGGTACCCGACAGGAATAGGATAAGATCACGTCATTCTTTGTCTTACTGTACCTGTAGAGATGGGTACCCGACAGGAGAAGTATAAGATCACGTCATTCTTTGTCTTACTGTACCTGTAGAGATGGGTACCCGACAGGAATAGGATAAGATCACGTCATTCTTTGTCTTACTGTACCTGTAGAGATGGTTACCCGACAGGAGAAGTATAAGATGACGTCATTCTTTGTCTTACTGTACCTGTAGATATGGGTACCCGACAGGAGAAGTATAAGATCACGTCATTCTTTGTCTTACTGTACCTGTAGAGATGGGTACCCGACAGGAGAAGTATAAGATGACGTCATTCTTTGTCTTACTGTACCTGTAGAGATGGGTACCCGACAGGAGAAGTATAAGATCACGTCATTCTTTGTCTTACTGTACCTGTAGAGATGGGTACCCGACAGGAATAGGATAAGATCACGTCATTCTTTGTCTTAATGTACCTGTAGAGATGGGTACCCGACAGGAGAAGTATAAGATCACGTCATTCTTTGTCTTACTGTACCTGTAGAGATGGGTACCCGACAGGAATAGGATAAGATCACGTCATTCTTTGTCTTACTACGTCGCTATATAAGTGCAATAATCTTGGACGCGACGTTAAACCCAATTTCACCTCACCTCACCTTTGTCTTACTGTACCTGTAGAGATGGGTACCCGACAGGAGAAGTATAAGATCACGTCATTCTTTGTCTTACAGTACCTGTAGAGATGGGTACCCGACAGGAATAGGATAAGATCACGTCATTCTTTGTCTTACTGTACCTGTAGAGATGGGTACCCGACAGGAGAAGTATAAGATCACGTCATTCTTTGTCTTACTGTACCTGTAGAGATGGGTACCCGACAGGAGAAGTATAAGATCACGTCATTCTTTGTCTTACTGTACCTGTAGAGATGGGTACCCGACAGGAGAAGTATAAGATCACGTCATTCTTTGTCTTACTGTACCTGTAGAGATGGGTACCCGACATGAATAGGATAAGATCACGTCATTCTTTGTCTTAATGTACCTGTAGAGATGGGTACCCGACAGGAGAAGTATAAGATCACGTCATTCTTTGTCTTACTGTACCTGTAGAGATGGGTACCCGACAGGAATAGGATAAGATCACGTCATTCTTTGTCTTACTGTACCTGTAGAGATGGGTACCCGACAGGAGAAGTATAAGATGACGTCATTCTTTGTCTTACTGTACCTGTAGAGATGGGTACCCGACAGGAGAAGTATAAGATCACGTCATTCTTTGTCTTACTGTACCTGTAGAGATGGGTACCCGACAGGGAGACATTATACATCACTTTGATGGCGCATACACAAAACAGGTGAATGGATAATTTTTTGAGTGAATTTTGTTTAATGCCACAGTTAGCAATATTTCAGCTTCATCACTGCGGCCGGGAGATAGTCGAGTCTTGGCCAGGCAATGCAGTGGTGGATACTTCTTTGCAAAGGCCCATGCTGTCGATGTACACCAAATCACCAAAGCCACCAAGCCTGATCGCGCTATCTGATTCATTTGTCGACATGAGACAGAGTGCTGAAGATCTGGCCTAAGTCGGGTCCTCATTTGTCCACATATAAGAATGCATTACGTACGTTGTAACAAGGGTACCTGGCAGAAGTAGATAGCCACGCTTTCGTCACGTGATGGACAGACTTTCTTTATGCCACGATAATTACTTGTAAGTGAGAGAGTGGGGATTAAGCAACATTCACCATATCACGGTTGTGGGGCACCAGAGATGGACTTCACAATATACCTATTCGGAGATTGGAACACGGACCTTCGGCGTGACGAGCGAACGATTTAACCACAGGACTACCTACCGTCACCAGCATTGATCTGACAGTTTGTAGATATTAACATCAGCCATATTCGTATTGTAATGAGATCTGTGATGAACTTCGGATATGACGAATTCGATAATAAGGAAACATCGAGCAAAGCATTCAATACCAATCAGTACCAATCCCAATACATTAAACTAGGGTTATAACGAACTCAAAGAGACTGTTATTTTTAGTTCATTATAACCGTAGTTCGTTATAAGGATATATACAGCATAATTACAGGACATAGTCGGGACTAAAAAGTAAGTTCGTTATATCCGTCAGTTCGTTATAGTGAGTGAGTGAGTATGTTTTTACGCCGTTTTTAGCAATATTCCACCAATATCACGACAGGGCACACCAGAAATGGGCTTCACACATTGTACCCATGTCGGGAATCGAACCCGGGTCTTCGGCGTGACGAGCGAACGCTTTAACCACTAGGCTACCCGACCGCCCAGTTCGTTATAAGCGTGTTCGTTATATAACCGTAGTTTACTGCAGTAAATTTCAACATTTTTTATGTGATTGTCAAGATTCGGTTGTCACGGGCTGCTTTCTTACTTCCTTTGTAGTTCTGTATAAAAGGAGTTCGAATATATTCGATACATCCGGTTGAAACAACTTGACATTTACCCACAATCATATCCATCACATTTTCCCAACGTGTTCCTAAACAGCTGACTGCTGAGTAGCCTTGTGGTGTCCGCGATCAATCATCACATCACATTTGATCGTTATCAAAAATAGACGTGAGGCTCAGTACATGCCCGGTGACACAAAACATTCTTTTGAAAAATAATTATACTAAATCCACATTATCAAGGAGTGAGTATGGTTTTACGCCGCTTTTAGCAATATTCCAGCAATATCGCGGCGGGGGACACCAGAAATGAGCTTCACACATTGTACCCATGTCGGGAATCGAACCCGGGTATTCAGCGTGACGAGCGAACGCTTTAACCACTAGGCTACCCGAACACCCCTACACACCGCAGAACCATGTTCGATTCCCAATATAGTCACAGTGTGATCTGACCCTTATTTGTGTACCCCAGTCGTGCTGATTTTGAAATACAGTAAAGTACGTTTATAACGAACACGCTAATAACGAACTGACCTATATAACGAACTTATTTTCTAGTCTCGACCATTTGTTGTATAAATGCTGTATACATGCCTATAATGAACTACGGTTATTACGAACTAAAATTAGTTGTCCCTTTGAGTTCGTTTTAACCGTAGTTTACTGTACTTCTAAAATCATCTCGATATTCTATATCACACGTGTCCGTAAATCTACATTACACGCAACACACGACATCGCTGTCCATTTCAGGCTGTTATATAGGGCTCCGGGAAAGGTGACACACATTTCTGTCAAGGAACCTTTAAGCTTGACGTCGTGATGACTCAAGCCTTTATTTATGGCTGACAGACCTCAGATGAAGAGATACCTATGACTACACACATGGGGTTTCTTTCACCCTGGACACGAACACCCCTCAGCACGCAACACGTATGACATATGAGTCAGACTAAAACTATCTTAAATTTGGTTATTTTTTCACAGATAAGACCCAAAACCCAGGGGTAATCCTCCAACGTAGATAACGAGTTCCATATCCCCGAACTCAGATTGCCATGAAAATACCCCGATATCATCGATAAAACGCGAAACGAAATGCCTCATACAACGCAAAGCGCTAATTCCGTACATCTCCCCTTAAAGGGTAATAAAGTGTCCTTAGTGTTAAAAACGTGAATCATCACCCCCAACTGTTCGAAACCGCCAAACCGGAACGTCGGCGAATCGAACTCTGACGGTACGGGCCCAGGTAGATATTCTACCTGTATTAATGACAACGACACCTTTGCCTCCGACATGCCATGCCACATTGTCACAGGGTTAGGCACACCGCATAACACACCAGCAGGTGACCGAAAGGTTTCGGTGTTCGGACACAAGAAGTCGGCGTTGTGACGTTGACATGAGATTCACGTTACCGCTGCCCAGGATATATTTCTCCTTCCGAGCTGAGCACGGTAAAGATCAATGCAGAGGTATACGACCCCCATCTTACTAACGTGTGATTTTTCTATTCATACAAGATTTATTGGACTGACCTCCTTACTCGGTCAGGACACATTAGAACCATAAAAATGTCAAAGTTTTTGGCACGAGGAGCAGCGCGTCAATAGGCGTTGGGGGATGGGACAGTGCAGAGGAAACGAGGGAGGTTTGTGGACCACATCCATGTCGACATATTGTCTCCCCGGCATTCAATGTCGCATATCAGACAGTAATCGAAACCCGTCTTACGTCGCGTGCCATTTCTGACAAATATTTATTTGCTTTAGCAAGGTTACGTCCTGACAGGTACGCTGTTAAGGGGACAAATAAGCGGAGACGAGCGGATTTGCCTTGTTTGCCTCCTGTATAAGGGGGGCTTCAGTCCTGTGGCGCTAGTGTAGAAAAATGTGTTTTA